>NC_133664.1:58302245-58902245 GCF_037893015.1 Macrotis lagotis | reverse complement strand
CGGGGAGGTCAAAATTCCACGAATTATAGTACTGAAACTTCAGTTTTCTGCAGCCGAAATTGTAAATAATAAGGTCATCACAATAACATTTCAATTGCCATTGGAAACAATTTATTATTTTATAATCCAAAGGAGTCTAGAGACTCATTTCTTATTCTGCACTTACCTACTTTTGTTCAAGCAATGAGAATGAATATAAATATGAATAATATGCAACTCTCCATTCATTTCTTTCAGTTGAACTCTTTCTAGACTCAGCAAACCAACAATATCCCCCATGAAACCATTCCTGATTCTCCAAGTATATATCATCTCTGTTTTTTACATTTTCCTGGGGAATTGGTCTGGATTTATTTGACCACGTGACATAATACCTTTTATAATATTATTTATGATGATACCAAGTCTCCCAAGGACTGTGCATCTTAAGTGCAGAGCCCATGTCCTTTCTGTCTTTTCTAGACCCAACACTATCATTGTGCCTTGTATTTATATTTATATTCATATTTATATTTATATAAAAATAAAGTTGAATTGACTAGAATAAGTATTTTCATGCTTGAATGGTTCACATCCTAAGACAAATTACCCTTACCAAGCTTACCTCCTTTATTTCTAAATATAACCTTTATAATATGTATTTCTTTATGTGTATTTATTCATTTTTTTTGTTTATTACTGTAGTAGCACACAAATAAGCCTTGGTTAAATAGGCATAGAACTAAAGAAAACAGAATTTATTTCAACGTAGATTGAGGGATTACAGGAGGATCTTAATCAATTGTTCCCTCAGGAAGCATTTATAAATTTATCAGGAATTGTGCTAGGCACTTGGCAAACAAAACAAAGAACAAACCAATCCCTGTTCTCAAGAGTTTGTATTTGATTAGAAAAATCATATATCTGAATATAACAAAAATACAAATAAATATGAGTGAATGAAGTACAAAGGAATTGAAAGTGGGTCGTGCACTAGTCACAAGAGGAAAAGGTGGGAATGGAGGGCATTGGGACAGTAAGGGGTTAATTATGATAATTAAGTGAACCATATTGGCTCCACTTTTGTGACTCAATTCTGGAGTAAGCTCCTTTCTCTTTCTCTTCAATCATGGTTTTAATCTTGCTTGAAATCTTTATTCAATTGTGAGAATCAAGAGAAAACTTTATTACATTGTTTGATTCTGGACCTGCCATGGTTGAAAAGTTGGCCCACCTCTATCTGCTGCTTAAAGACCCCTAACTAAGGATGCTAGTTTATTCTGACCAGAAACTCAGTCAGAACTGAAGATTGATGAAATGAATTTCTCCACAATTATACATTTCAAGCACCCAAAGTCTTTTATCTGAAAACTGGCCATATACTGATCAACCAACCAGTTATTTATTCTCCATGGTCCTTTGATTGTTCAGACATTTGGGTGAGAGTGGGACACCTCTCTTTTTCTGATTACATGAAATTGCAAATGTTTCTTTGATCACTCCAAACTTTTCTACAATTAGAAATCAGATTACCTAAAGGTGTATCCTGGTTTTTTTTCTTTTAATTGTTTGTCCTTATTTAGTTTTGTTTTTTTGAAAGTACAAAAAAATCTGTCTCCCTCTGTAGTCAACTCCAGTCCTGATACAAAGTGAAATGGGCAGAACGAGATGGCAATTGCGTACAGTAAAAGCAATATGCTATGATGATCAACTATGAATGACTTAGCTATTCTCAGTAATGTATAGATCCATGACAATTCTGAAGGATTTATGATGGAAAATGCTGACTACCCTCAAAGGAAGAATTGATAATGTCTGAATACAAATCAAAGCATACTTTTGTCTTTGTCTGTGTATGTGTGTGTGTGTGTTTGTGTGTGTCTGTGTGTGTGTGTCTGTTTTTTTTTTCCATAATAGGACTAATATAGAAATATATTTTGTATAACTGCATTATATATAACAAATAAAACTGCTTGCCAACTTAGGAAGCAAATGGGGAAAAAGGAGAAGACATGGAACTCAACATTTAAAAATTGTTAAGTTGTTTTACATGTAAACAGGAAAAATAAAACATCTTTAAAAATAAGGGAATAAAACAGAATCTATTATGCTTCAGGCAAGATAAAAAATTAAGTAGCAGTAACATGATCTCAAATGAAGCAAAAGCATATTTTAGGTCTATTTTGATCTAATTAAAAGAAAAAATAGGTCAAATTCATTTTGATAAATTAATCATAGGAATTGAAGTAATATTAAAAACTTTATAGTAAATTTCTCTGATAAAAGCTTCACTTCTCAAATATGTAGGGAACTGAGTCAAATTTGTAAAAAGTAATAGACTTTCTCTAATAGAAAAACAGAAAAATGTTATGAGGCAGTTTTCAGACTAAGAAATTAAAGTTATCAAGAACCATATAAAAAATTCTCTAAATCATTTTTAGTTACAGAAATGCAAATTAAAACAACTCTTAAGTATCATCACCCACCTATCAGATTTGATAATCCTACAAAAAAGGGCATTGACATATTTTGAAGGGAGTATAGAAAAATAAAAACGTAATGTACTGTTGATAGATTTATGAATGATTTCAAACTTTCTGGAGAACAATTTAGAACTAGACCATAGGATTACAAAATTGTGCATATCCTTTAACTCATCAATGCCACTAATAGGTCTGTATCTCCCCCAAAAAAATCAGAGAAGAAGGCAAAGAACCTTTACATACAGAAACATTTTTAGCAGTTCTTTTTTGGATCATAAACAATTGAAAGTTGGGAAAATGTCCATCAGTTTAGGAATGGCTGCACAATTTCTGCATATGGTTTTGATAGAGTACCATTATGATAATAAATGATGAGGGGCTGCTTTCAGAAAAAAAACCCAATATGGGAAGGCCTAGATAAATTAATTCAAAGGAATTGGAACAGAATCAGGTCATTGTACTCAGTAACAACAATATTGCAAGAATGAACTGTGATAGACTTTATAACTTTGATCACTGCAACATGATCCAAGACCATTCCAATGGACTCTTGATAAACAATAATCTCCACCCCAGAGAGAGAACTGATGAACTCAGTTCAAATTAAGCATTTTTAAAAAAATTCTCAATTTTTCTTCCTATTTTGCAACACAGCTAATATGGAAATGTTTTGCATGATTTTGCATGTATATTTGATATCACTTTTACTTTCTCGATAGGTGTTGAAAGGATCAAGGAAAAGAGAGAATTTGGAACTCAATTTTTAAAAAAAGAATGCAAAAATAAATAAATTAATAATAAATTTGGAAAAGAAAAAAGAGAGGTACTTTGAAGTTAATCATAGATTTTTCCATTTTCAGAAATTAAATTTTGACACTTTGACAGGATATTCAGCTGCTAAGTAAGTCTTTGTTTTCCTCAATGCCTTAGTATGATGGTTTGTTCTTTAGCTAGTAAAGCTATCTGTGGATTTAATCAAGGTAATGACAGACTATACTTAACTTAGAAATGCTTTGGTCCCTGCTCTTTGTTGAAAAAAAAATCATCAATGTGAACTGCACAAATAAAATTTATTACTTAAAAAAAGGTTTCTTATGTCCATTGCTGAATGAGACATAATTGGACAAAACCCTCAAAGTACCTTGGGGGAAGATATTATTTTCTTCATCTGCTCTAACAAATGTCATTTTTATTATTAGTATCTGAGGTCAAGCTCTCTATTACATATGTAACCTAATAATTTTCCGATCTGGGTGTCATCCAAGTTTTAAATGAAGACGTATATTCTGCCTAGAGCCTGAATCCAGTAAGCATTTCTAGTCTTCCTCTAGATTCTCTTCCTATCACTTCCTCCCTCATTTATCAAACTCCTACCATGATAAGTTGCAAGATGAAGAAGTTTCAAGTCAACTTTTAGAGTAACTTTGATTTAATGAGGATACAGGACCCTTTCCTTCAATCTTTTTTTATTAAAAAATTCCATCTCCTTTATAGGGTCAATGTTCCACAAATGGTGAAGAGGTAGCAACTAAAAAGAATTAATATGAAAATAATTTATACTTTATCATTTATAATTATTCATATATATTCACATACACATATATGCCATATATATAAATATATATGTAATAATACATACATTGGTCAAGAATAAAGCTTTTATAAAACCTTTAACATACTGTAAAAAGAGATAAAGGAAAAACAAAAAGTCTTTCATGATAAGACAAGATCTATGAAATGGAGAGGGACATAGCAGAAAGAATCTTCCTCTGAGGTTGAAGGGATAGAGGATAGCTTATATGTGAATGTAGAAATTTGAAGTTCAGGAGGGAGAAGAAGTAGTTTTAAGGAACTCTTCTAGGATGACTTTAATCTCAGCCAAGTAAAAAGGACATATTCTGAGATCAAAGGGAGAAGAGTGGTGGTTTTAGTTAGGGAAGATAAAATTTATAACAATTTGTGAGGAATGAAGATGAGCTAATGAAAGAGGATCAATGGTATCATTACATGGATACATGAAGTTTTAGTGGACAAAAGAATCATGGTTTCTGTGATTATTTCTAGTAACATAATCACTTAAAAGGAAGAAACATCACAAAATTTACCCAAGATAGAGGACTTACAGCTAGTAATTTTGGAATATCAGGAAGCAAAAAAATTCAGTGGATGAGAGTACATTACTATATTGGTCAAGACTGGGTAGAAGGGGTGGCTAGGTGGCATAGTGCATAAAGCACTGGCCTTGGAATCAGGAGTACCTGGGGTTCAAATCTGGTCTCAGACACTTAATAATTACCTAGCTGTGTGGCCTTGGGCAAGCCACTTAACCCCATTTGCCTTGCAAAAACTAAAAAAAAAAAGACTGGGTAGAGAAAGGATACTATAAGAAAGTTATCAATATATCAGGAGAATAGTAAAGAAATGTAGAATCAAGGGCAATAAGAAGGGCAAATAATGGACAGTGAGTTATTAAGGCAGTGACAGAGGAAGAAGAATAGAACATCTACTACAATGAATGGCATCTCAGAGTTCAGAATAATGAATAGATAAAATCTGTCATTGACAGCTAATCCCAGTGGAATGAGTACTAGACTTGGAGTCATTTTACTGAGTTCAAATCTGGCCTCAGACACTCATTAATTGTGTGACCTGGGCAAGTCACTTAACCCACTTTGCCTAAGTTCCTTCATCTGTAATATGAACTGGAGAAAGAAATGACAAACCACTCCAATATCTTTGCCAATAAAACCCTAATGGGTTGGACACAACAGATGAACAACATCAACACAGAATATCATCATCTTGATTAAGGAAAAAAAGTATGTTTATATGCATGTGTATATTCAGAGAATAAAAAGTTGGAATGGGGTTGTGTATAGCATAGAAAGCATATTACGTATAAAGCAAGAGGATCTGTTTTCTGTTATCAGCTATGACACGAGCTACCTTTGTGATCTCAGGCCATTAGTCTTTCTGAGTCTCGTTTTCTTCATTGTAAAATGATGGAATTGAGTTAAATGGCCTTTAATGCCCCTTCCATCTCTAAATCTGTGTGCCTATGGCTGAAAGAAAAAATAGCTAGCTAGCTAGATGAATATATAGATATAGGTTTGTGTACATACATATACACACACAGATAATTTTGAACAAGTATTTATCTATATTTCTATTGATATATAGGTATACATGACCCAGAAACAGAAAGTCAGAAAGATATACATACTTTTAAATAATCTAAAAGGCATTTGGAATGAAACAAAGATGTGAATTCTTTCCTAAGCACTTACTTTGATATCTAATTATGATGTGGAGATAGGTCACTTTTGTTCTATCATGAAGCAGAGAGTGGAATACAAACTCTGGATAGTTCTAAGTTAAACACCCTGGTATATGCTGGCACCATGGCATCTCATTAACCAGAATCATACAAATAAACACAGAGGTCCATCTTCAAAATTTACAAGGTATTTCATGTTTACTGGTCATGATAAGTCATGGAGATTACATAATATAGGTGAGATAGGTTGTGTTCTGTATTTGTGGAAAGACTACATTTATTGTTCTTCAGTCATGTCTGGCTTTTCATGACCCTGTAGATCCTATTGTCCATAGGGTTTTCCTGACAGAAATACTGGAGTAGTTTGCCTTTTCTACTGGCAGAGTTAAGTGACTTGCCCAGCTAGTTAGGATTTGAGCTCAGACTTGAAGTCATGTCTTCCTAATGCTATGCTCAGCACTCTATCCACTGAACCACCTAGGTCTCTAAGATAAATTATAACAATGAAATCATAAAGTGTCACTATTGTTTAAGACTTCTATTTCTATTTAAAATAACCAAGTTACACTCTGAAGAGGACATTAAGTCTTTTTTTTTTTTACTCTGGTAACTGTACCTTTCTTTGTGAGAACTCTGTTAGTCTTCAAAGATATTCTGAGGTTTGCACATTTGACTTCTATAATATTTTCTGGATAATTACATGAGATAAAGGGTCATTACAATATAATGAAGAGAAAGTGTTATCAAGTCAATGAAACTTTAAAAAGTCCAAATCAATTTAAGGTAACTTAGATAACTAGAGGTATTTTGCAGAGATCATTTGTTAATTATATATTCTTCAACTGTTACTGCATGTTAGACTAAAGAACATTAAGCTTAAGTACTAAATAGTAGAATAGATTAAAAAGCAATTTTCTTTAACAAATCACAACTTTTTTTTGCAATATGACCTCCTCAAAGATTTGTCAACGAAATAGATAGTTTCATTACTAAAATCATATAGACAAACTCCCTTTGGAGTTTTTGAAAAAGTCAATAGTCTTTTTTTCTACCACTTCCCTCTATTGTTCACAAAGTGATATCTTACAGTTTTCCTGTATTTTTCTAATTTGATCTGCTTCATTCCTCCAGAGTCTATGAATTACAAAGGAAAAGCAGGCTAATGATGATTAGTGTGAGCAAAAAGTAATTCTTTTCTAGGAAAAAAAGAGAAATCTTTAGATCACACAGCAGTTACAATTAGAGTGCTATTGAATTTCTATTAGAATATATAAAGATTAAAGAGATAGATAGACATTACAAACAAAAAATTATTTTATAAAATTGATATACTATGCTAAAATTCCATTTTAGTACTCTTCTACTGCTAGGATAAACACATTCCAGAAATATTTGATGTCTTGTCACTGCAGTAAACGGTTAAAACTACCTCAGGACCTAATATTTTTCTATTTCAGCCTCCTCATTTACAGATAAAAAAACACACATGAAGCACAAAGAAATCAAATGATTTGTCCAAGTTGATAAAATCTTGGTAGTCTGAGATAAATACCTAGATTTCTCAGACTCTCAGATATCTTTTTCTTTGCATTTTTCATATCAACACTCAAAATGCATACTGAAATCAGTGATAGCCATCCTTTCTTCTTATTAGACTTTACAACAATGAAAATCAAATAGACATTTGAAAGTAACTAAACTTTCTAATCTTTACTATTAAATTATAACCTCTTCAAGGGTGGGGACTAGCTTTTGCCTCCTTTTGAATTTCTACCCCTTAGCAAAATGCCTAGCATACAGGTGCTTAATAATTGTTTCCTGTTTGATTTATCTGGGTACAGATATCCCTCTGGAGTTCATCACATAAGGACAGTAAAACAAACATGGCTGTTAAGGTAAGCATATTTGCCAAGACCATATAGATCATTCTGTACTATTTCTTCTACCTAAGCATAAAAACAGTCTAAAATGTGCTACTCAGGTAGTATACACCAGATAGCAATGGATGGCTACTTCATTAGGATAATTATATTAGTTAAGTTTCACTTGTGATGAACACAAAGACTGGAATCATCATTCCCAAAGCAGTTATCTTTTTTTCTTGATAGTAAGTATTTTCTTCTCCTTCATGCTGTTTTGAACTTATGCACTCAATTCCCTCTAAATTTGTCGTTTCCTTTTCAGTCCTTAAAAAGTCAAATTCCAACAACCACTTATTAAGCAGCTCCTGCTTGTAGCACTAAGATACCCACTCTGTTTGCATGAAGTTGATATTCTATCAAGAGAGGCTTAGTGAAGTATTTGGTCTGTTCGTTCTATATCTTTTACTATGTAGCAGATACCTTGACTAGGGCTGCAAAGAAAGGCAAAATCTCTGTCCCTGATTTTAAGAAGTTTTCAGTCAAATGAGAGAAACAACATGCAAACAACCAACAACAAAAAAGCTATATACTGAATACATATGAGAAAATCAATAGAGGGAAGACACTAGAATTAAAAGGGATTGGGAAATGCTTGATAAGGAAAGTGGGAAATGATCAGGGTTATGATATAATATAAAACAAAATGATATATGATAAATGAATCAAACAGACAGGAGTTGAGGACCATAAGAGGTACTAAGGAGAAAAGCTCATTAAGATCTCAAGGGACTAAGGAAGGCTACATGAAGGTAATGGCATTGTAATTTGCCTTTAAAGAGTGTTAGGAATTCAAAATAAAGGACAAAGGAAATCATTCTAAAAGGAACATCAATGAAGTCATATGTGCAAAAGGGCAGCAATAGGAATACTGAGGATATAGCAAGTAGGAGTCAGAGTAAAGTACCCAAAGTCAAAGTCTGCTGTATGTATTTACATGTATACTGGGTACCACCAGCCTTGTAGCAAGGTCTCTTTTTGCTTTCTACCATATTTTCATCCCTCTCCTTAGATCATCCCTTGTAATCAAAGCCATCTCTCTAAGATTCCTGTCTGTATCTAAATGCAGGGTGGTCATGCTAAATAGCTTCCTTGAGACAACATGGCAACTTTCTACATTTTGAATAAAATTTTATTTTATTTTTCCAGTTACAGGCAATGGTAGTTTTTAAACATTCATCCATTTGAAAATTTATGAGTTCCACATTTTTCTAGCACTCTTCTTTCCCTCTCCCCTCCCTATGGTGGTAAATAGTTTGATAAAAGTTGTACACATACATTCATGCCTAACATTTATGCATTAATCATGTTGTGATAGAGGAATTAGAACTATGGGGAAGAAAAACAACACAAAAAAAGGAAGTTAAAATGATAGTGAACTCCACAGTTTTATTTTTGTTTGTTTGTTTTTTTAAATCTCTGGATATAGAGGTGGCTAGGTGGCAGAGTGGATACAGCACCAGCCCCAGTGTCAGGAGTACCTAAGTTCAAATGTGGCCCCAGACACTTAATAATTACCTAACTGCATGGCCTTGGGCAAACCAATTAACCCAATTGCTTTGCAAAAATTTTAGAAAAAAGTGAGATGTTATAAATCTCTGAATATAAAAGACATTTCCCACAGCAAGTCTCTCAGGATTGTCCTTGATCTCTGAACTACTGGGAGGAACTGTATTCATCATAGTGGATAATCTTTCAAAAGCATTGTCAATGTGTACAGTGTTCTTTTGGTTTTACTTATTTCATTCAGCATCACTTCATGTCTTTCTTTCCATCTTTCTCTAAAGTTCAATCACTCATGATTTCCTTTGAACAGTAATACTCTATAACATTCATATACCATAACTTTATTGTTTTTGGACAGAATTCTAGATTGCTGTCCAAAAATGACCGTATTAGTTCTTGATTCCACCAACAATGCATTAGTACTATCTGAGAGAATTTCTTGTTCTCTTAATAGGTCTATAGTAGAACCCATTTTGTCTTAAATCTTGAACTCAATTTGACCTTATTTTGGTATAGGCTGTGAGATGTGGGGCTATATCTAGTTTATTTTTCTATAATATTTTCCAGTTTTTTCCAACTGTTTTGTAGAATAGTGAGTTCTTTTCCCAGAAGCTAGTGTCATTGAATTTGTCAAACAAAAGATTGCTTTAGTCATTTCTACTGTTTCTTTTGTACTTATTCTAATCCACTAGTCACTTACTCTGTGTCTTTTTGTTTATTTAAAGCAATGGGATTAAGTGATTGCCCAAGGTCTCACAGCTAGGCAATTATTAAGTGACTGTGGCCAGATTTGTCCTCAGGTCCTCCTGACTCCAGGGTCTGAGCTCTATCTACTGTACCACCTAACTGACCCAATTACTTTATTTCTTAGCTATTACCAGGAAGTTTTTATTACTGCTGCTTTATAGTATAGCTTCAGATGTGAGACAGCTAGGCCACGTTCCTTTGCATTTTTTTCATCAATTCTCTTGATATTCTTGATCTATTGTGACTCCAGATGAATTTTGTTACTATTTTTCTAGCGCTTTTTTTGTTAGTTTGATTGACATGGCACTGAATACGTAATTCAATTTTGGTAGAACTGTCATTTTTATTATATCATCTCAGCCTAAAGCATGGGCAATTGATACTTTTCCAATATCTGACCAATGGAGTAAAGAGCTTGTCTTGGGAAGTAGATTCCCAAGCACTTTATGTTGTCTATAATTACCTTAAATGGAACTTCTCTTTCTATTATTCATGCCTTTGGGTTTTACTATTCACAAATAAAATAACTGATTTTATTTCATATCCTATGACTTTGCTGAAGTTAATTGTTTCAAGTAGCTTTTTAGGGGTTTATTATTATCATAATTTCTAAGGTTCTCTAAGTATAACATCAAAAAAAGTGAAAGTGCTTTCTTACTGTAAATACTAAATCCTTCAATTTATTTTTCTCCTCTTAATGCCAAATCTAACATTTCTAATACTATATTGAATAGTAAAGATGATAATGGGCATTCGTTTTCACCCTGATCTTATTGGAAATATACCCAGTTTTATCCCCTGTTATATATGTTTGTTGATGGTTTAGATTTTTACTGCTTATTATTTTAAGGAAAATTCCATTTGTTCCTATACTATCTAGTGCTTTTAATAGGAATGGGTATTATGTTTTGTCAAAGGCTTTTTTGGCATTTATTGAAATAACTATTTTATTTATGTTAGTTTTGTTATTGATATGATAAATTATGTTGATTATTTTCCTAATATTGAACCATTCCTATATCCCTGTTATTAATCCTACCTGATTATGGCATATTATACTAGTAATAACTTACTGCAATCTCTTTGTTAAAATTTTATTTAAAATTTTTCATAAATGTTAATTAGGAAGATGTTATCATTTTCTTTGTTTTGGTTCATTCTGGTTTAGGTATCAGCACCATATTAGTGTCATAAAAGGAATTTGACAGAACTCCTCCTATTTTCAAATTAATTTATATAGAATTTGAATTGATTGTTCCTTAAATGTTTGGTGGGATTCACTTGAAAATCCAGTTGGACCTGGAATTTTTTTTTTGAGTTTGTTGATGGTTCCTTCAATTCCTTTTTCTGAGATGGGATTAAGTATTTTATTTCCTCTACTGTTAATCTGGGTAGCTGATATTTTTTTTGTAAATATTCATCTATTTCATTTAGATTCTCAAATTTATTGGCATACAGTTGGGCAAAATTGCTCTAAATTATAAATTTAATTTCCACCTCATTGTTGGTAAATTCACTCATTTCATTTTTTGATACTGGTAATTTGTTTTTCTTCTTTCTTTTTATAAATGAGATTAAGTGAGGAATTTTCAGCTTTATTGCTTTGTTCATAAAACCAACTCATTTTTATTATTGGTTTAATGGTTTTCTTACTTTCAATTTTATTTATTCTCCTTTGATTTTCAGAATGTCTAATTTGGTATCTCAGTATTGTTAATTTGTTCTTTTATCTAGGTTTTTTAGTTACATGACCAATTCATTGATATCCTCTTTTTCTATTTTATTTTTTCTCAATTTATTTTTATTTATTCTCTTTGTTCATTATTTATTCTCAATGCTATTCATATAAATTTTTAGAATTATGAAACTTCCCCTAAAAACTACTTTGGTTACATTCCAAAAAAAGTCTGATATAATGTTTCATTGTTATCATTATCTGAGATGAAATTGTTATTTTTTTTTTTTAGTTTTTGCAAGGCAATGGGGTTAAGTGGCTTGTCCAAGGCCATATGGCTAGGTAATTATTAAGTGTCTGAGGCCAGATTTGAACTCAGGTACTCCTGACTCCAAGACCAGTGCTCTATCCACTGTGCCACCTAGCCGCCCCAATTATTTCTTTGATTTGCTGTTTGATCTATTCATTTTTTAAAATTACTTTATTTTCTCTCAAATTAACTTTTAATTTAGATTTCTATAGCCCTTTACTACATGTAAATTTCATTGCATCATGATCTGAAAGAATGCATTTAATATTTTTCTTTTTCTGTATTTGTTTGTAAGGTTTATATGCCTAGTTCATGGTCAATTTTGATATAGAGGAAATGTACAGCAGCAAAAATGGTATAATTCTTTTCTATTCCTATTCAATTTTCTCCAAAGGTCTATTATATCGAAGGTTTTTTGTTATATTCTATTCACCTCCTTAACTTCCTTCTTGTTTGTTTTGTGATTATATTTATCTAATTCTGAGAGAGAGGGTTGAGGTGTTGCAGTATTACATTGCAAACATGTTATAATTTGAGCACCACAAAATCTCTTTTTTCTTTAATTTTTTTCTGGAAGGGATAGTCTTGTGATGAAATCTAAGTTGTGAACACTTTCTCCATTGATACAAATCTCTAAATCAACTGCTGGTGATGTTATTAGAAAAATATTTCTGGTATTGATTGATGACTGAAAGCATCAAAGGCAAGAGATGAACCCTGACTTTTATCTACTATAGCATACCTATTTATCATATTCCTTCCTGATCAATAATCTTATTCAGAGACTATGTGATTTATTTAGTCAAGGTCATCTAAGCTTTTAAGTTGTGTGGTCAGAAATTAAACCCAAATCTTTTCATTATAAAACTTACACTGTCCTCACATAGTCCCCCATTATATACAGCTATAAGCTTCCTACACTAACATGGAATCTCCAGATAACTGACTTTTTTCCACTTAGAAAACGCCCTCTCATTAATTTTCAAGCTTTCAGTTCCGTTGTAAATAGTATCAATCTATAAAACAGATACTCAATGAACATAAGGAAACTGTATATAATGAATGAACAGACTGAAGTCTCCAGAGATCAGTTTTCTAAGAGTAATTTGTTGTTTTCTTCCCGATGTAACAAATTAGCACAGTAGTGGCTGACAAACTTTAAATGCTCTAAGAAAGATAAGTTGGAAAGAACAATGGCAGTAGTTCCTGGAGGAAGCCACTGATTTTTCAACTAGAGTGTTACAGTAGCATAGCATTTTTCACACCACATTTGAAGTAAGTGGGTAGAAACAGATCTCCCGCAATGGATCTTGAGAGACAAGTATCACTCTGAGAAACTGACATGCAAAATGTTAAAGAAATAACAGAAAATCAAATTTGCATCAATACTTAAATCAATATATTTCTAATTATTATTCTGTGACTTGGCCCAAGTCATTTCAAAGTACTCGCATCATTTCTTAAAGTCAATAATCATTCATTATTAATATTAAGAATATTTATTATAATTATCATCGGCAATCAAGTTGATATGTCTAATGCTGAACATTTCTCTGAGCAAATAATTCATGTTTAAGTGGCCAGAAAAATTAAACACTTCCTTCACAACTCTCTAAAATAGGGAACAAGTAAGATCACTGTCCCATTTTATAGTTGAAGAAACTAAGACTCAAGGCCAGTAGTTTGCCCAGGGTCTTCACAGGTAATTTATGTCAGTCCTGAGATCTGAATATAGATCTGATGCTAAAATCAATCCTTGAACTATCACACTATTTCCTCTTTGTATTAGGTGCTTCCTATCATCACACTGGGAATGGAATGAGAGCTACAAAGAAGAAAAAAGTAACAATGTTTTGTGGGCTCATTTTCCAAAACAACTTAAAAATACTATCTCATAAAATTTAACAGAAGAGCAGACATAAATATGTGAAACTATATGAAGTATATACATAATTCTAGTAAATGTTAGGATGATTAAAGACACAATCTGATTAAAGAGATTTGGTATGAGAAATTTAAAGAAGAAAGCAACTCATTTATGACTGAGGGCATCGGGGAAAAACAAACCAATAAGGAGTTTGAACCTTAACTGGTTCTTCAAGGAAGGAAAATTATTAATAGAGAGAAATAAAAGATAACACATAAAGTAAATCATAGTTTTGGACCTAGATTGGACTTCAGAGGTCGTCAAGCCTCAAATTCTCAGTTTAAAAATGTGGAGACTGAGGATATAAAAATTTCAGTGACTTTCAAGTGTTATACAGTTTGTAATTATCCAAGCCAGAATTTGAATCTGCATTGCTAATGGATTGCATGCAAACATGTTCAGAAACAATAATGAAAAAGACAATGTTAGAGAACAGGAACATTCCAAATTTCTGCAACATTGAGCTTGTAGAAGGGGTAATAGGGACTGCTGAGGATGGAACCAAGATGGAGGAACAAAACTAGGAAGCTCCAGAGGTCTTTCCAAATAATTTTAAATGAAACCTCTATATAGACCCTAAAGTGATGGAACTGACAAAAAAATAAAAGAGTGAAGCAAGTTCTCAACCCAAGATATCCGGCAGGGACTTCAGTCGAGATCTGTATCACCTGGGTAAAAGAGGAGCAAAACCCATTAGAGGCAGGAGAGATGGAAAGCTGGCAGGATTTTCTTAACTACATTATAGCTTAGATTCAGGTTCAACAAGTCAGTAGCGCAGCAGGCCAGCAGCAAGGTTCCTGCACCCAGCTCGGAAGGTAGAGCTCAAGTCCTGGGAATGCTGTTGCAACAGGTGGGATAAGGTTACAAGTCACTAACACTTGAAATACCATAGGTAACACCACAGAGAAGTGGAAAGTTAGAGACCAGACTTCCAGTCCCAAGGAAAAAAAAAACTTAGAATTATGACCACTTTGTTCCAGGAGCACAGCTGAACTATTAAAATGAATTAAAAAAAACAAAAAAGCAAACCATAAAAAACTATAATTCTGAGGATGATAAAAAGTTCATCTCAGAAGAGGAAGCAGTGATAAAATGCTTAGATGTAAAGCCTCAAAAGGGTTTTCAAATTGATTTCAAATCCAAAAAGACCTCTAGGAAGTCTCAAAAAAGATTTTAAAAACCATAGAAAGAAAAATGGGGAAAATAAATGAGAGTAATGCAGGGGAAATTTGAAAAATTAACTAAAGAAAACAATGTTTTCAAAGTAAAATTAATGTACTGGAAAAGGAATATAACTCATCAAAAAATAAAATGAGCTAGCTAAAAATGAAACAAAAAGTAAAAATGAAAGAAAATAAAAGTCTAAAACTTATAATTGGACAAATGGAAATTAATGACTCTGTGAGATACCAAGATTCCATCAAACAAAACAGAAAAGTTTGAAAAAATAGAAGAAAATGGAAAGTACATTTTAGGAAAAACAAGCAACCTGAAAAACAGATCCAGGAGAGATAGTTTTTGAATTATTGGTCTACTCAAAAACTGGGATCAAAAAAGTTCCTGATTATGCCCAAAAGGTAATAAAAATAGGCATAGCCTTTGATTCAGCAATACTTCTACTGGGTCTATACCCTTAAGAGATCATGAAAAAGGGTAGAAACCCTACACTTACAAAAATATTCATAACAGCTCAGTTTGTGGTGGCAAAGAATTGGAAATCAAGGGGATGTCCATCATTTGGGGAATAGCTGAACAAATGGTGGTATATGTAGGCTATGGAACACTATTGATCTATTAGAAACCAGGAGGGATGGAATTTCAGAGAAGCCTGGAATGACTTGCATGGACTGATACTGAGCGAGATGAGCAGAACCAGAAGAACAATGTACATCCTAACAGCAACATAGGGGTGATAATCAACCTTAATGGATTTGCTCATTCCATCAGTGCAATAATCAGGGACAATATTAGGGTATCTGCGATAGAGAATATCATCTTTATCCAGGGAAAAGAACTGTGGAGATTAAACAAAGACCAAAGACTATTACCTTTAATTAACAAAAATGTTATCTTATGTACTAAATAATTTTGCTTTCTCTAATATTTTATATTTTCCTAAAGGATTTGATTTTTCTCTCAACACATTAAATTTTGGTCAATGTATAGCATGGAAACAAAGTAAAGATTATCAGACTGTCTTCTGGGGGGGTAAGGGGGAGGGAAGGGAGTGTGGGGGGAAATGTGTAAAATTCAAAACATTACCAAATAATTGATAGATATAAACTACTATTGTATATAATTGGAAAATAAATAAAATATTTATATATAAAAAAGATCTTGGACAATATCAGGCAGGAAATTACCACAGAAACCTGCCCTAATATCCTAGAACAAGAAGATAAAATAATCTTTGAAAGATTTAATTAATCAATTCAGAAAGAGATCCCAAAATAAAAATGAAAAACATCAAGGAATAATTGTAGCAAACTTTAGAATTCTCAGTTTAAGGAGATTATACTATTTGACTGCTAAAATGAAGCAATTTAAATATGAGAGGGCCACAGGATCAGTATCAGAGGGTGTGGAATATGAGGGCAAAAGCCCTTGGATTACAACCAAGAATCAATTACCCAGCAAAATTTAGCATATTATTTCAGGGGCAAAAAGATGGATTTTCAAAAAAAAAATAGAAAACTTTGAGACTTTATCTGATTAAAAAGAACAGAACTTGAAATGCAAGACTCAAGAGATATGTAAAAAGATAAATGGAAAGAAAAACACCATGTTAGGCAATAAGAGGAAGGGGAAATATTAAAAACTAAATGGGCAGACACTATCTGTAGCTATTGAGAGTTATATTTCTCTTCTGTTGAAAAGAACATATCTAGACAGAGAGTATAGTCATAACTTGATCAAGATGTGATGGTACTTTAGCTTGTAAGGATTGCATTTCAAATAAGACAGCTAGAGTGAAGTTACTTGGACAGAAGGAGTGCATATAAATTGTTTATGTTGTGATGATGTTTAACCTCATGAGAATTGTATTTCTATTGGGAAAACCATAGTGAGGATCCTTTGACAGAGTGTGTGGGTACAAGACAGGTATAAAAACATTAGAAAAAAGATTATGCTGAGAGAAGAGCATAGAAGCATTAGAGGATACTTAGTACCACATGAAGAGGAAAAAAGGATTTATTATAGTATAGGTAAAGTAGGAAGGATGTGTACACTGAGTCAATCTTACTTGCAACATCCTCATCTCAGAGAGGGAATGTTATACATTCTCAAATGGATTTAGAAATTTATTCTAATATACAGGGAAGTAGTAGGAAAAAGGGGAAAGGACAATGTGAGACAGTCAACAGTCAAAGACAAAACATTGCTGTGAAGGGAAAAGGGGAAAAGAGAAAGAAAAGTACACATGGGGGGGAGATAGGATGGAAGGAAAGAAAACATTATTGCACAAGTAAAAGCAATGCAATCAAGATTAGAAGGAATGATTCCCCAATTGACAAATAGTCAAAGGATATGCAGAGACAGTTTACTGATGAGGAAATCAAAGTGATCCATAGTCATATGAAAAATTGCTTTACGTCATTACTAATTAGAGAAATTCAAATTAAAGCATCTCTGAGGTACCACCTCACACCTCTCAGACTGGCCAATACAACCAGAAAGGACAATGATCAATGTTGGAAGGGATGTAGGAAATCTGAGACACTAAGGCATTGTTGGTGGAGCTGTGAAGTTGTCCAGCCTTTTTGGACAATAAAAATGTGGATACCCTTTGATCCAGCAATACTTCTATTGGGTGTATACCCTGAAGAGATCATGAAGGCTAAAAACAGCATTTGTACAAAAAATATTGAAAGCAGCTCTGTTTGTGGTGACAAAGAATTGAAAATTGAGTGAATGTCCGTCAATTTGGGAATGGTTGAACAAATTGTGGTATATGTACGTTAAGGAACACTATTGTTTGACTAGACACCAGGAAGGAGGGGAATTCAGAGAAGTCTGGAAGGATTTGCATGAACTGATGGTGAGTGAGATGAACAGAACCAGAACATTGTACACCATAACAGCAACATGGGGCTGATGATCAATCTTAATGGACTTGCTCATTCCATCAGTGCAACAACTACGCAAAATTTTGGGCTATCAGCGATGGAGAATATCATCTGTATCCAAAGAAGGAATTGAGGAGTTTAAAGAAAGACTAAAGATTATCACCTTTAATCTTTTTTAAAAAGTTAACTTATGTAATTTTGCCATGTTTTATATTTTATTTTTTCCTTAAGGATATGATTTCTCTCTCAACATATTAAATTTTGATCAATGTATAGCATGGAAACATTGTAATGACTATCAGACTGCCTTCTCTGGGGTGTGGGGAGAGGAAAAACGAGATTGGGGAAAATTGTAAAATTAAAAAAATAAAAGAAAGATTAGAAGGAATGCAGAAATCTGGGAAACAATCTTCACAGCTAATGCTTCTGATAAAGGACTCATTTCTAAAATATATAGAGAACTGAGTTGAATTTTTGAGTTCAAATCATTCCCCAATTGGTAAATATTCAAAGAATATGAACTGCCAATTTTCAGATGAAGAAGCTAAAGCTACCTATAGACCTATGAAAAAATATTTCAAATCCTTAGTAATCAGAGAAATGATAATTAAATCAACACCAAGATATATAGATATATATATATATATGTATATATATGTATATATATATATATATAGGCTAAAATGACAAAAAAAAAGAAAAATGATCAATATTGGAAAAGATGTGGGAAAACTTGGTCAATACTGACCCTGCACTGTTGGTGGAGTTGTGAACTGATCTAACCATTCTGGAAAGTAATTTGGAACTATGCAAACTATGCAAACAGGACAAAATAGCTGTGCATACCCTTTGATCCAGCAAAACAGCTCTGCTAGATCATAAAAATGCAGAAAAGACCCACTTGTAAAAAATTCAAAGTTTTTTTTTTTGTAGTGGCAATGAATTAGAAATTGATTGTCAATTAGGGAATGGGTGACCAAGTTATGGTGTATGCATCCTATGGAATACTACTGTTCTGTAAACAATAATGAATGACAGTCTTTGGAAAAACTTGTAAAGACTTGCATGAACTGGTGTGGAGTGAAGTGAGTAGAACCAGAAGAACATTATATACATTAACATCAATATTGTGAGATGATCAGCTATGTTGGACACAGTTCCTCTTCAGTGATCAAGGACAATCCCTGAGAGACTTGCTATAGAAAATGCCACTCACATTCAGAGGAAAAAACTAGAATCTGGATCCAGAGTAAAATATACTATGCTCGCTTTTTAAAATTTGTTTTGTTGTTTCTTTCTACTTCAGGTTCTTCTACCCTCCTCCCACCCCCACCATGCTCCCATTCCTCTTTCACACTATGCCTATTATAGAAATATGTTAAACATTATTGCACATCTACAACCCATATCATATTGTTCACTGCCATGGGGTGGGGGGAGGCAGAAAAATGTGGAACTCAAAAGCTTGCAAAAAAGGAAGAATTTTGAAAACTACATTTGCATGTAATTAGAAAACAATAAAGAAGGGAATAATGGAAATAGCCCAGATTGGTAAAATGACAAAATGATAGGATTAAATGATAGCTAGATGATAGGATTAAGACATTTTTTTACTTGTTGTCTATGAGAAATAAAACCATCCTCATTCCAGATGTAAGTGCCTCCATTGTTTTGCTGCTCTTGAGGTAAATAGAGGTCTTTCTACAATAGATTTTAATCATCTAACTGTTAAGTGTTTGATATTGGATTACAGAGCACTGTTTCTTTGGAAAGAGGAAGTAAACCTGCTCATAATGATTTTTCAACCCAGCTGTTATATTTCATTTGTCTGGTTAGTTGTATAACTGAAAAAACAAACAATTTTCGGTTTGTTGCTGAAATTTCTTGACCAAAAATTCCTATAATTGAGTTAGATGGTGAGAAAAAGTGAAAAGGACATCCATCAATGATAAGAGCAGTTCTAGGACTCATGTAGAGAGGGCAAATGGGAAATAAACAAATACCAAGAAGACCAGCAACCTTTGAATATATAGTAAAGATACTGAAATTCTAGCCCTGGTGATAGCATTAATTAATATTTTGGTTCTAAACCTCTGCATCTCTTTTTTCATTAGTAAAATGAGGCTAAAATATATTCCATCAACACTTGGAATTAGAAAATATTGGAAGGAATCTGAGGTCATTTAATGTAGCTATACTATTATGCCAAATAAAAATTGCTATTCACTAAATCTTGACTTTCCAATACTTGAAGCAAGAATCCCCTCTGCAATATTTTTATAATGTTTTTTCCATCAAGTTTCTGTTTGAACACCAAGGCTGAGGACCTCTCTGCTTCTCAAGAAAGACCATTCCAATTAAAATGACTAAGATCATTTTATGTAACATCTCTTCTTCCTTTTGGTCCCTTTCTGCCCCTGAAGATTCTGTCTTTGAAGACACATAAAATGATTCTCAGTCCCTCTAACCATGATAGATCTTCACATATTTGGAGAAGCTATGATGTTTTGTCCTGAGACTTCTTTTTACAATGTAAACCTCTAGCTTCTTCAATTATTTCTCAGAGGGCCTGACTTTAATAATCCTTACATTCTGGTTACCATCCTGATATGCTTGCAAATATTCCTTTTAAACATAACATTTAAAATGAAACATCACCCTCTCTGAAAGATCTGACCATACCCCAAACAGAATATATCTGGAAATATTAACAATGATTCACAGAAATCTATGGAATGTCACTGAAGAACGTCCTCCAGTTTTTTTGACCTCTATTTAAAATTTGCTTTTTTTAAATGCTAGTGGACTTCATATTAATTTTCAGTATTATATCATTTGGGATCTGAGGGCAGTGAAAGCAGATATAGTTGTCCAAGAATTTACCTCACTTATTTGAGAGGATGGAGAGATGAATAAAAGGAGAAAGTCCTACTTCATATAGGGACCTGCCAAGTATACTAGGCATGATATTTGCATTTGTGGTTTATTTAAGACAGTCGCTTCATTATAAAAATAACCAGATTGCAGAGCTTGTAGAGTTTTTCTAGGTTCCAGGCATGCCTATCCATTATATTCTCCCAATGTTCTCACCCATTTTTTTCATGTCTACTGATTCTAGTGGAAGACACTAATAAAAATTTTGCTCAAATCCAGGTTTAATATCTTGGACAATGTTATTGTATAATAATTAGCAAGTTAGTGTAAGAAGTCAGTCAAAAAGAGAAATCATGTTAGTCTTCTTCAACCTTTTATTTCATGAATATATTCTGGCTCCAAATAATCAAGTATGTTGTGATACTTTAATCTCATAGTTAAATATAAAGTAGAGAATGCATTGATATCTTTTGCTTGTATCAGCATTCTTTATTCACCAGACCAAGAGAAATAACAGTACCTGAATATCCAGAACAATAAAACTCCCTCAGTAGCTATATTTCCAAATAAAACCTTGTTTTCTCCCCTTCAAAAATTTTATGTAGAATTTTCAAAAGGAAGGAAATCATTAACCCTGGTAATAACAACACATAGATCAATTGAAAATGAAATGATTTTCTTGTTCAAAGTGAGTTAAAACACATGAGATGAAAGACATCATCAGATTGCTTCTGCAAGAACTTGAGTGCAAAGGGGAAATATATAGTAAGAGAAGAGAGACAAAAACATTCAAGAAAATATCCTCTCTGCACATCCACTTAATGTCATATGACAAAATACAGGAAAACCACAATGGAAAATTACTTTTGATAAAAGCATACTAGCACTTTACTTGGAAAATGCCAAACCCACAACAAAGGGAAAATAGAAACACTAAACAATTAATCCGCCATGGGAAAAACTTATTGAGAATAGAGTAAATAAAGATGACAGTATTTTGATAACAGAAATCAGAGGAAGGCCATAGTTACAATATGAAACTACATTTTGACAAAATTTGAAGTTATTATGTTATAAAACTGCAGACCATGTTGACCCTGGATCTAAATGCCAAGAGACTTACCACTGTAGCTAAAAACTTAAGAAAAATAATATTATTCATCCCATAATGATCACTGGTAGTCTCTAATCTATGTAAGAAAAATACTAGATTGTTTTCAAAAGCTAGGAATGGATGGATTCACTTTACTGATATTCCATTCATATCCTAAATTTTATCTATTTTTTTTCAGGAAATGGCATTTTTTTATCAGTGTAAGAAATGCCCTGTTTCAAAATTTCTTAAACCAAAACAAATCATCATTGTATTTTTAACTTCCACTCTTAATTGACTGGAGCACCGAAAGGTTAGGTAACCTGTCTATGGTCATAGAGATACTATAAGTAAGAGGGCGAATTTGTCCATTTCCTCCCATCTCAAATGGAAAATGGAAAGAAGGAAAAAAACATTATTTAAGCACTCACTATGGTAAACATTTTGCAAATATGTATTCCTCATGCCTTCCAAAAGGTTATTGTTATTATCTACATTTTAGAGTTGGGGTAACCAAGACAAACAGAAGAAAAGTGACTTGCTCCACAGTTATACGGTGAGTAAGTATCTAAGAACAAAGACTTCATAATTCTGTCATCCACTGAGCCATGTAGTGGACTCTGATAACCCTTGATTATAGGTTTACATAAAGACAAGATGGAAGTTACAGGATCAAAGATTTACAGCTGGAAAGAACCTCAAATATCATGTTTAACCCTCTATTTTACATGAGGCACAGATAAAAATTTTCCTAAGAACATATATCTAATAAAAATCTCTGATGAGATCTGAACTTAGGTCTCCTAGATTAGGAGAACAAGGGCTTTTCTGTTGTACCATTCTTCCTCTTACTAGATCAGTAATGAATCATCTACATTTAAAAGTCACACAGTGGATTTTCCTAGGGAGATCACTGTCCTCAATTTGAGATTTTCAAAGAAGAGATGACGCCTAGAAATTATGAATCTCTCCAGAAGCGATCATTTTCAACATTAAATGTGCTTTTTTTCCATATAAGGAAATTGAGCTACAGAAATCTTAAGTAAATTCTTCAAAGTCACACAGTTAGGAGCTATGATCAAACTGAAAGCTTTTATTCTAAGTTCAGTGTAATTTCTATTGAACTAGGATAAGAGATAGTTAATTCTGTAGTTATTTGTTTCCTCAATGAAACAAGTCCCTTATGTTATTGTGGATGAATCTCACAATGGTTAGTATACTGTTTCCTACCATATCACATTAACTCCCTTACACACAGACATCCACATATGCACAGAATAATATTAAATTTTCTCCCTTAAGTTTAATTAATTCAATGTAAACTTCACTCAATTCTTATGAAGGTTTGTACTCATAGTTAATATAGTCTATGGACATTTTCCCCATTTTTCTTTATAGTATGAGGCATAGTATTTCATAAGAATCCTAGGGTCAGACATTGACCTTTTGGTGACAGAAAACAAGAAGACAAAGAAAAATATTTTTTAAAATATTTCAATTGGCCATGTGGACAAGGTCAGGTCAGTAGACCTTTTTCTTTTACGGGAAACTAATGAAATACTGACAGTCAAAATCTAATCATTAGAGTCCAGTTAAATTACTGGGTCATGGCCAAGGAACCAATAGTTGATTTCTACATCATACACTCTATGGTCGTTATACATAAAATAGGTATTTACTTTTTTTAGCAAAACAGAAAAGAAATAAAAATCATAGTTTGTATTTAGTGTAAAAAAACTAATTTTATGAATTTGAATGGTAGTGTTGAAAGATGGAAAAAAGGAAAAATATAGAATTTTAAGTATATATATATATATATATATATACACATATATACACACACATACATACACACACACACACATATATATATATATATATATATATATATACATATAAATATGTATGTATCTGGTAAGGGGATAAACATATAAGGAGAAGGATTAATTTTTTTCACTTACTTCTTTGTATCCAAAAATGATCCGTCCATCATTGAGGAGTGTAGCCTGGAAAGTGAAACTGCCTAGGTCGTAATTATCCTGTAGATGTACATGGTCCCACTGAACAACGAGTGCTGTACCTACAAATCGTATTGGGAAAAGAAGAATTTATGTAAGAATGACATTCTAAGCAATGATGTGGGACAATTTCATTTTTTTTAAAAAACCAAAAATCTCCCCTTCAAGTCTAGTAAGTGTGCTGTTTAGCTTTATACACCTCATTGGCATGCTGTGGTAGAAAAAGAAAATTTGACGTTTTTAAAGAAAATAATTTAATGTTATTTATTTAACTTCAGCAAAACAATAACTACAGAAAGAGCTTACTACTGAGCCCAACATGGGAGAGTTTACTTTAGGAGCCTATTCATGTTAACTCTGTCACTCCTAGCTTTATGCTATACCACAATATTAACATCACTTTACTACTAATAGCAATTATGTTTTTTAATTCTGAATGCATTAAATTTTTCTGTTTGTTGTATTGCTGGGAAGTAGCTAGAAGGTGACTCAAAGGGCCTCTGGGCTGCTATATCTATGGCATCTTTTAACTATATTGGGATGAGCCTTTAGCATCCAACCTTAGATTTTGATGATACATCCTGGCTGGGTTTACTAGAAAACTATAAACATGCAAATCTGAGTGGGGAAACATTTTAATGAGACCATACAGGCACTAAGAATTTTATATTCTCATTTTAACTGACATTATGCAGACTTTAGGGGAAAAAAAGGCAGAAGAGGGTTTTTCCCTTAATGATGGAATTCTTCTAGTTTCATAAGACAATTTTCAAGGAACTTAAAATGTAATGCCAAAGTATATAGCTTGCAAAAGAATTAACATATTAGCAAAACATATTCTTGCATCCAGGAAAAATGTGATAAGAAAAACAAACTAGCATGATAGAGCTTCTTTTAAGGTTCCTACTTTTTACTATTAGTAAAAGTTCTCTAAAGCAAACTCAGATTTGAAGTATAGTTTAGATACCCTAGATGCCTGACACTCCTAAAGATTATGATATCTTAAAAAAATGTTTCTTTAAAAATAACTTTATATGTCAAAGCAATACTTTCTTGGTTACTTCATATATACATGCTTTATAGCATCCTGGAGTTGAAAAGAACTACAAATCCACACCTGCATAAGAATCCTGTCTTTGAGGTATCCAACAAAAGTGTATCATTTTTTTTCCCCTTAAAGCTCTCTAGAAAGAGTGAAACTATAACTTCTGATATAACTTACCAAGGCAATCTATTTTTGGGGCGTAGTTATAATTGTAAGAAAATTCATCTATATTTGTCTACATTTGCCTTCCTGCATTTCTTCATATAGTCATAAATCATATTCCATCAGAGTTGAGCAGTATAGGCGTAATTCCTCTTCAATGCAAAATTGTATAAATACCTGAAGAAAGCTATCAGGTTTCCAATATATTCTCTATTCTCTGAAATAAAAACCTCTAATTCTTTTAGCTGAATTTCTCATGCTGATAAATATGAGCACCTTCACTCCTTTGGTTATCTCTGGAAATTCTCCAGTTGATCAATATTCTTCCTAAAATGGGGCAAAACTTGAGCTGAAGTCAATCCTCTAGGTCAAAATATTTTTTAACTACAGCAGAATCCAGTGAAATCATGACCTCTCTAATCTAAGTTATGAGGATTCTCTTAATGTTGTTAAAATGCATTAGTTTTTGTGTCTACCATTTGATTTGATGAGCATGAATTAATCACCTAATATTACCACGTTTAGTTGCTAGGAAAAAAAAAGGAAATGAATACTATCTTCAAACATTCTTTGAGTCAATTGCATTAGCAGGGAGGGGGCAACAACTATGTAGAAAGAGGAATACAAAATATAAATGACATAATTCATGTTTAACTTTCAATAAGTAAACCCTAAGAACTTTTCCACTTAAGTGATGTCTAGTCACACTTTCCCATATTATAATTGTAAAATTCCTTTTTATAAACTCAAGGGTAAAAATTTATTTTTATTTCTGATATAGTTATAAATGGTATTCTGAATTTGAAAATACTATTACAAATATTTCAGATTACAAAATCAAACTATATGAAACTGCATTTTTAAAAGTACTGAATTCAGCATGTTAGTTTTCAATATTGTTTTACATGCCTTTATTTCCATCTAAACCTTCCTTTATTATCCTCCATGTATTTTAAAGTATTTCAATGAAGTGCTTTAAGATTAGTTAGTTCCCCTTTTCTCATTCCTCTCAAAAAACGTGCCTTTGTGATGAGTAAGAATAATAACACAAAGCAGAATCATGTAGTATTAATTTCTGAAAATGAATGCCCTATTTCACAATTATAGTCTTTCACTTCATTTCAAAAGGTAGCTAGCATGAATTCTCATTAGTCTACTAGAGTTGTGGTTGGTTAATGCATTGGCCAGAATTCTTATTTCAGCATTTTTTACAATGGTGAGGTAATTATTTAAATTATTTGGGCTCTACTCACTCCAAACTCCATCAGTTCATAAAAATCTCCCTATGTTTCTCTGAATCTACTTCTTTCATTATTTCTCACAATGCAGTAATATCTCATAGCATTTATATGTCATAATTTGCGCAGTCATTATCCAATTGATGGGTGACCTCTTGAATTCCAGTCCTTTGCTACAATAGAATAGCACTATGAGAAATACAACCATGAAGACTCATATACATAGATTTTCATAGGAGTCTTTTCCTTCTTTTTTTCTATTCCTTAGGGATATATTCCTAACAGGGAAAGTTGAATTCTTTTTGTGAAGTTCCAAATTAATTTCTACGATGGCTAAACCAATTCACAATTTTACAGAGAACACATTATTTTTCTTTGCCTTTCACATACTCTCCAGCACCAGTCATTTTCCATATCTGGGTCATATGTGACAATCTGAGGAGTGTGGAATGAAAACTTGGTAGTTTTTCTTTTCATTTTCACTCCCATTACTCTTAGTTATTTGCTGAATTTTTAAGGTTGATTCTTGATAACTTGCTTTATTTTGAGAACCACTTGTCTACACTCTGAGATCACTTTATACAAGTAAAGATACACTACCTGATTCTTCAATTTTCTTTCTCTCTTTGAATATATATATATATATATATATATATATATATATATATATGGATGGAAGGGTGTGTGTATTTATTTATGTTTGTAGTGCCTGTGTGTGTGCTTGTGTGCGTGTATGCAGAGCTAGATGTCTCAGTACATAGAATGATGAGCTCCAGGGTCTGAAGACTGGAATTCAAATCTGACCTGTATGACTTTAGCTGTATGACTTTGACAAGTCACTTAATCACTAAATTGCTATATGCTTGGGGCATCTAGATGGCTCAATATATAGTCTCTTAATATGTTTGCTTTAATCCACTGGTGAAGGAAATGACAAATTTATCTTTGCCAAGAAAACTTCATAGATAGTAGGATCCATGGAGTCACTAAGAATTGTACATGACTGACTGAACAAAATATATACAAACACATATGTTTATGTAGGTATGTAGAAACACAGACACAGACACGTTTGTGTGTATGTATGTGTGTGTATGTGTGTATATATTTTCCCACAACTCCTCTTACAGGAAGGAAAGTTAGTTGCAAAGATTTCAAACTCAATAAGTTATTTCTTTCTATTTTTTACTTGTAATGGTTGTATACATATGTGCATACATACATACATGAACAAATATACATTCTGAATTTGACTCAGTTCTCTATATATTTGAAAGATGTAGCATTTATCAGTTATCTGCTGACAAAAATCCCTAGTTTTGTGCTTTCCTTCTAATCTGGGTTGCATTGGATTTATTTGTACAACAACACCTCTTTAAATCTAATCAAAATTTTACATTTTATATTATGTAATTCAATTTCTTTTTTTTGTTCCAAAATTCTTTTCTGATCCATAAATCTTACAGGTAAATCATCCAATAGTCCCCAAATTTATTTATGGTGGCAAGTCTATTAATTTCTGATACATTGCTTTTCAATTTTTGCAGTAGTTTCTGTCCAATAGCTACTTCTTACCTTGATATCTAGAGGCATGTTTTTGTCCACCTTTGTGTACCTTTGTTATTTTTCTTCTGAATCTTATTTTCTTAATCTGCTTCAGTGTTTAAATTTATAAGCTTAACTATTATCAAATCATTTTTAGAATTTTTATGTCAGAGAATGGCTTGAGATCTGGTACTACAAAGCCTTCTTCCCAATTCAATTTTTAAAACAAATATTTTTAGCAAAATTTGACTTTTCTTCTCCCCTCTCAATTTGATTGTATATCTAAAAATTTATATAGCTATAGATAAAATGTACATATGAAAATACATAATTATATTTTTGGAAATTTAGTATGATAAGTGCATTAATTTCATTAGTAATGTCATTTTACAGCAATTGCTTAATAGTGAAGAATTGAGGGCATTGTTTCTATAAAGGCTATTTTGAGTGTGTCTTCACAGGTGGACTGAAATATTTTACATATACCGGAGGTATTTTAAGTGAAATTTCTCCTTTTTGTTTTGTTGTGCTTTATTTTTAATATGCAGAAATATGATCACTTTTGTGAGATTATTGCACATTTTCTTTTTAATAATAATTACAACTAATAAAATTCTGGTAATTACTTATTTAAAATATTAAAACCAAATCTTTAATGTCATTTAAATAAGCCATCTTGCATTCTACAAAATCTAATACTTTTGCTTCCACTTTGATTTTACTTATACCTTAACTTATTTTGTCTTTTTATTTCTATGCTTAATATTTTCAAAATTCTAAAGGAAAAAAGTGGCAAAAATAGACAAACTTACTTTATCCTGATGTTATTGGGAATGTGTCTCCAAACAGATATAATCGCTCTTGGTTTTTAAGTAAATATCTTCTATGATATTAATGCAAGAGACATCAAAGCCTAATTTTTTTAAATTTTACAGAAACAAATGTATATTGTTAAATGTTTCCCCCCAAATTCATTAATACAATCTTGTGGCTTTTATTTTTGTTGTTAATAGAGGATGTTGTGTTTATTGTTTTCCTAATATAAAATCAACCTAATGTTTTTTATATATACAACTTTATTGTTTATTAAATGTCAAAGTATTGCATTGCCTTCAGTCTTTTAACTTTCAAAACACTTAAATATATGATCATTCATTGTGTAACTATTGTAAAACCATTCAATTTCGGTTATCCTTCAATCCAGATATTTAATCCATCAATGACAGAAGTGCTAATTAGCACACAATTAAATATAGATATATGTGTCACTCAGCTATGAACATCCTTCCATATTTCCACTGATTCATGTTTGAGTAGTCAACCGAAAATAATTTTGAGAATTTTCATTTTTCTAATTGGCACATATACAGATATAGTCAACGTTTTTGCCTATCTGTCCTAACAATTAGGGTAGAATCTGAAGACAGAGAAAAACAAAGTTGTAATGAGACATTCTTCTTAGATAAGTCAAATAAGGATCAACAGTATCCTGAAAAATATCCTTTTGCCTTTCTTCAAACTCATCTATAAAACCTGAATGAATTTTTAATCCTTAAACACAAATTTATATCAAACATTGAATTGAATTTAAAATTTCATTGATTAAATTGTTAAATTTCAAGAGGTAGGAGAGCAAATACACTACATATATAGTATTTTTATAGAGGCTATGTTTATATTGTGTTAGTTGTAATGTACTACACCAATTCCCTATAATAACTATGGTCAAATTGTACTAAAATGTCTCTTTATGATATGGATGGGCCACTGATTGTTGCTATGCCTGAGAAGTTAGCAGTCAATAAAAAAGGAGCCTAAGATATTGAAAAAGGCTCCTAGTATTCTATTCTAGTCTATCATCATGGAATTAATTTAGGGAGTCTGGAGTTACTCCATTCTAGAAGTTAATGAAAATTGTTGTCCATAGAAATGCATGAACAATTTCCAATAATCATTAATAGGTCATTCTCTGAATGTATGGATAGAGCACACATAATAACATAACCATAGACCCTGGGAGTATATAAATATCATGCCCAGTAATCCATAAATAGGTTATAAACATTATAGAAGCACAAGCTCATGAAGTATTAAACTCATCTAAAAATTTCAATGTTAATATCATGACAGGGATTATTTAATGGGATTCCATATTAATTGACCTTGATTAAAATTTCAAAATACCAGAATTCTGCATTCTATGTTAATTAAAAGTCAATACTCCAAATGATAATTTAATTTCATTCTACTAGCATGGTATAGTAAATATAGGCACTGACCTTTTGGTAAAAAATAAAATCTTGGTTTGAGTACTATTTTTGTTACCCAGCAACCACACAAATTTTTTCCAGCTATCCAACTTCTTGAAATCATAGTTTGCTCATCAGTAAAATATAAATAATATTCATATTACTCACATAGTCATTACAGAAAAAACCCACCTATTCAATTGTCTATTTATTTTAAGACTGACTTTCTCTATTTTATCCAGGTAGGAAGTACAAAGGAAACTCATGAGTCTAATGCCATTATTGATTGGTTTAGAATATTAACCTGCTCCATTTCTGATGAGGATCAATTCATTCCTCCTTAGAAAATCCACTTCTACTGCCCCAAGGAGTTCATTCTATCATTATGGAAATCAACATGGATATTCTAGTGGCATAGCCCAATGTAGCTCTGAAATCCTTAGTTCAAGAGTTTCACCAACCTCAGTTTCCTCTGAAATTAAAATTATAGGCATTTACCACCATATCCATAACTCTATACTTTTTAAAGTTATAGATAAATGTCCATTGAGAAGAGGTAACCTTATCTAAATATCAATCACACATTTAAATTACCATCCTTCCATTCTCTCCTGTTCCACCACAGTAATTGCATATAGTAGGAACAAAATAAATGTATTTTTAAATTAACAAAGGAATTATCAAACTCCAAAAAGGTTTAAATTGCCTACAATATGGATTATAGAGAGGAGAGAGATAGGTAATGCGTGGCAGATTCTTCTGGGTATGTTTTCTTTGTTCTAACTCTTCTATTTCATTTCTCTGTCCTTACATATTTTAAGTTGAAGAAGGGAACAGATTGGATACCAGCAATCTGCCAATAAAGAATGATTAAGTACCTGTTGTGTGAGTCACTGTGTTGAGATTTCCTCACAGTACTTTTTAAATAAGAAATAAGGCTCAAATAGATCAAAGAGATTAAAGAATTAAATCTAAACACACAAAATTCTATGATATTTTGTGCCACTGTGGTTTGGACAACAATAAATCAGTTTTATATGGAAAAGTCAAAATGTCTATGTAATACTGTTTGACACTGTTTCCTTCACACAACTTCATAAGTAAAGTTGTACTCATTTGAGAGTTTTCTATAGTCTCTCGCAAGTATAAATTCAGTTGCTAAAATTTAGAACAAGATAGTAATGTTCCAGTAGAAAAGAAAAAGATGATGAATGTTATACAACTTAAAAATACATTGTTTCTTCATTTAGATATAATTAGTTTCAGGTTTCTAACAATACTTTTGGAAACCAGATTATGGCAAGGTCACAGATGATGTTTAAATTTACATGAAATCACAATATTTCTTTCTGGGATTCTGCTATATATCTTGAACTGCATGTCCAATAGACATCTTAAACTCAACATGTCTTAACCTTATCTCATATTTCTCAGGTAGGCAACTAGTTAAATTCAGTGGCAAGAACCCAAGGACTTGAAGACAGACATTTGAGCTTGGATCCTGTTTCAGACACTTACTAGTTGTGTGACTTAGGAAAATCATTGAATTTCTGTACCCAAAAATAGGTTATCACTAGCACCTGCATCACTAGACCATTGTGAGGATCAAATAAGTTAATATATGCCAAACTTATTATATCATATAAATTCTAACTAGGATATTTCCTCCTAATCATCCTCTACTATTACTTTCAAGGACATTGCTATCTTCCCAGTCACCCATATTTGATATCTAAGTGGTTTCTCCTCCCTCTCTCTCCTATACCACAAATTTCACTTGTTACCAAATCCTATTTATCGCAAATAAGCAATATCTCTTGTTTCCTTATCTTCTCTGTCACTGCCACCAGGCTCATGTCACCACCCATTACCTAAGGTTTGGAGCTATAAATATTCAAGGTATCTATTTCACTCCTTGTGTCAGAGATTCCCATGAAAAAAGGGAGCCAAGGAACCTGCAGTTTATGACTTTTTTAAGCTCCTTTGATTCATGTCTACCCCACAACTGCCCGGGAAACAAGGTAACAGAACATTACATACACAATCATATGGCTCACCTATTGATTCGTTTTCTTGTTTTATATCCCTTTTCTATTTCTTTGTAATCAGGGAGAGTTCTTTAGGTGGAGGAGAAGAAATGAATTCTTGTTTACAAAAATTATAAAAAAAATCCAAGATACCATGATCATTCCTCAGAAGTTTATTGTTTCTATACCATCATCAACTATTTCTTTCCTGAATTCCAGAATTAAGTCTGGAGTAGTATAGTTCTTCACCAACTATACGATTGCTTTCTTCTTGATAATTTAAGAGAGCATATATGATTGCACCAAAACAATCAGAGAATTATGTCAATCTTCTATCAAATGCTCTGTATTTAGTTGAAAATGAATTCTCAAAGATGTGGAAAGAACTTTGTTATATGCCTTAGTTGTGAAGATATATGCTTTACACACACACACACACTCTTATAGTCATATGAATGCAGAATATTTAAAAATTTTGAAGAATGTTATCTTAGTAATTTACTCTTAAACTAATGCAGTCAAAGAGCCTCTCACATTCAGGATCTTGTAATTAATAAAAAAGTAGAATCAATACATTCATCAATTGTTTTGGAAATATTTTAAATCAAAGCAAAAATATGTTTTTTATTATTTATTCAAATTGGAACCTCTAATTTCAACCAGGCAACAATTTTCAGTTAATATTTCCTAAAATCATAGTCACACAAAGATGTTAACCTAGAATACTGAAATGTCTTATTCAGGCAAAGAGAAAGAAGAGTGAAAAAAATGTGAAAAATGAGAAAGACAATATATCCCATTTTTCCAGGGGCCCAGATCAAAAGGAAGAGTGTATATGTTTATTTCTCCAAAATCCTATCACGTTTGCTTATCTCTTCCCAAATATATATATATATATATATGTATATTTCTACATCTATATATGCATATATGTCTGTGTGTGTGTGTGTGTGTGTGTGTGTGTGTGTGTGTGTGTGTATATATATATATATATATATATATATATATATATATATATATATTTCCATACATGCATACACACATATTTTGCTTTCTAATGGAAGGGTTATGTTAGACTCTGCGTTTTATTCTCATTGTTCTGTTTTTGTCTTTCTTTCTGGTTTTACAAACAGTCCCATAGCTTTGTCAAACACACATCACCTTATTGAAAATTCTCTTGGATTCAACTGCTAAATAAATCAAATGCTCTCTACCATGTTTCTTTTTTTCCACCTACAGAAAATAGTTGTCAATTATTAAAAGATTAAGACCTAGAGTAGAAAGGCGAGGGTCACCTATTCAATATTCTGCCACATATTTGTATATAAACAGATGATCTCAAATGCAGCATTTTTGTTGTTTATGTCCCATGCTCTAGCCAACTTCCTAGCTCTTTCTTAATCTTGAATACATTTTTATGCCAGAGTTAAAATCTTATATGCTATTCCCTTTAGATCTATGTACATTAATCCCCAGATTTTTTTTTTTCTTTTTGTTAGAAATACATATGGGTAGGAAAGTTGGAGTTGTTCCCCTTCAGAGTTGGAATTAGTCATATTCTACATATGGCTTTGACTCTCTTCTAAGCCTTCTCATTGTTTTCAAAAATCTACCAAGATATTAAATTAATGTGATACAAATTAAATTATATTCCCATTGGTTTCAAAAATTGATCAGCATATTAAATTCATCTGATATAAATTAAACTATATGAGTCGCTTGCAGCCAATACTGTAGTTTTAGAGTGTCCTCTATGAATGTCCTTGCAATCATTATGAGTACAAGTTGAAGTCTCTAAATACCACTATATCTTACTTGAGTGTCACTTTTGAAAATCATATTAGGAAACCATAAGATATGTCTTTTTTGCATCTGAGAAGGTCACAATCTATCATCCAACAATATAACATCTTTCTCTCTTTTCAACTTTGACTTAAATTATTATATTTTTTTGATTCTTAGAAATTCTTAAACATGTTAGACTCTCTTGATATATACACATATGTATTCACATGTATATGTTTCCATGCATGCATGATTCAGAGAGAGGTATACATACATACAAATGTGTACATAGATGTCTATATCTATTTTTTCCTGTACTTCCATGGAGTTTCTTTTGAAAAAAACATACTTTTCCATTTTCATGAGTTAAATCTTTCAGGGTGTCAGTCAGAAAATTCTATTGAGAGCTTCAGGCTAAAATTTAAATTTTATTGTTTGTATCTCAAATCTTCCAGTTTGTTATGAAAGCCACAGGAGTGAATCTAGACCATTTACATTTTTTTTTTCATAAGAAACTTAACGTATCTCTTCTCCAAGATAGCAATTCTTTGCATGTCCTATAGGTCCTCTTTTCTTCGTCAATTTAGAGTTTTAAATGAGAATGTCCTTCCTCATTCCAATTTAAATCTGATGTTCTTGTGATCGTATTAGTCTGCTGTTCAATATAGTTTTACATATTTTCAAAGAAATGTTCCTTCGGTGAAAGAATCCTGTTTAATATGTGTATATCAAATAATGAGGAAAACAAAAATCATGTTCTTTTAGTGTACTAAAGAACATGATTTTGTTTTCTTAATTTTTCATTATCTAGAAACATAATTATTTACTTATTTTTGTCATAAATTTTTGTCATAAATTATATCTTTGAATTGAAATCAGAGATGAAAAGCACATCTGTACTAAAAATTATTTCAGTTCCCTATTCATGTCTTCATCTTTCCAAGAGGTTCATTTCAGTTCTATTCTGACTGTAGCAAAAATTAACAGTTTGTTTGATGATTTCTGTAATGTCCTCTTATTGTATTGGATATTCAATTAAATTAAATTAAACAAAGATTTATTAAGGAAAGCAACCATTGGGCAATGTGTTATATAGTGAGGATATTTAAAAACATAAAAAATAAAGCCTTTGCACTCATTTTCTAATATTCTTAATCAGCATATTAACTGAACAAAATGAGTTAGAATACATTTTAGGATTTATTTCTCATTTGCATGTGCAAAATATAATAGAGAGCAGTGAATGATTTGGGAATGGAGGTAGCACTTCTTGTTTGGAGGGATTGAGTAAAGTGTCAGAAGCTAAAATGAGAAATTAGCTATGAAATAAAAGAGTTATTACGGTAGGAAAATTTGATTTCAGGCATGAAGGATAACATTCAGAGATGCATTTATGTAGGAGAGAGTAAGTTGAGATAGGTGAATTGATAGCATTCCACTTTTGCAGAGATTCTGAGTGTATGAATGAGAATAATAAAATCAAGCTAGAGAGGTAGGTTTGGATAAGATTGTAGAGAATATTGGATGCTAAAATAAAAACCTTACATTTTATTTTCCAGAATAGAGAACATCAAGGAGGAGTGATAAGGATAGGAAAGTAATAAGAAAAGTAAAGTCATGAGGTTCAGATTTCATGATATATGTATAACTCTATCAACAAGAACATTATATGTACACACAAAATATTACTTGGATAGCAATGTGGAGAATAGATTGGAAAAGAAAGGCACTAGAGATAAAAGGCAACCTTCTGACTTTCAAGTATAAATGACTGGGAGAATGTTGGTATGGTCAGCATAAATAAGAACCACAGCAATATTATCCTATATGTTCCAAAATATTCATAGCAGCTCTTTTTGTAATGGCAAAGAATTGGAAATTGAAGGGATGGCCATCAATTGAGAGATGCCTAAATAAATTATGGTACATGAATACTATGGAATACTATTGTTGTATAAGAAATCATAAATGGTGGAACTCTAGAGACACATGGAATGATTTATGGGATGCTGAGTGAAGGGAACAGAACCAAGAGAACAATGTACACATCAACATTGTGAGATGGAAGCAATTCCTCTTAGCATTTCAGAGAGTGAGGACAACTGTATTAGACTGGCTATGGACTATATTGTTCCCATCCAGAGGGAGGAAAACAAAATACACTAAAACAAAACAAAGCAAAAAAACAAAAAACCTTTCAGAATCTGATGAACATTTTATTTTTTTATTTTTTTATTTTTCTTTTTTGCAATGCAAATGGGGTTAAGTGGCTTGCCCAAAGCCACACAGCTAGGTAATTATTAAGTGTCTGAGACCAGATTTGAACCCAGGTACTCCTGACTCCAAGGCCGGTGCTCTATCTACTGTGCCACCTAGCCACCCCTACCCTTGATGAACATTGTATAAAAATTATCTCTTATGTATCTCTTTCCCATAATCCTAATTCCTTATAATGAAAATAACTAATCTGTAAACATAGTTATCCAAAATATGTATGCATAACGCTAACCTGACTTTTTGCTGCTGAGGGGAGGGAAGTGGGAAGGGAAGATGGAAGGAAATTTTGTAACTTTAAAAATAAACACATTGACAGCTAGGTGGCACAGTGGATAGAGCACCATCCCTGGAGTCAGGAGATCCTGAGTCCAAATGCACCCTCAGACACTTACAAATTACCTAGCTGTTTGACCTTGGGTAAGTCACATAACCCCATCGCCTTGCCTAAAAGAAACTGAAAAAATATAAATAAACATGTGCATATGGATGAAACTAAATAAATTTTTAAAAAGCAATACTCCACATTTCATGGGAATGTTTATTTTTGTATGTTAAATACTTATTTAAGCATGTTGAATTTGAAATGACAGCTCTACAATGGAAGATATTGAACAATGAATTGAAAATATATCGCTAAATCTTGAGGAGAAATTGGTATCAGAAAGAGAAGTTTGGGATACAACAAAATGATTTGTGAAACCCTGTAAGGGGAAAAAAAATCAAAGGAAAAGGAGAATACAGGAAAATGCCTTGATGGATTTTTATATATAAGGGTAGGAAGAAGGAGAACTAACATGTAAGGGAATGAAAAAGAAGTGATCATACTGGATAACCTGGAGACAAATTTTGGAAGCTAAAGATGTAGATAATGGCAAGAAAGTGTCAAGCAATTCCAAATACTATAGGGACTTCATGGATTATAAAGACTAAAAAAATTTCCATTTGGCTATTACATCACTGAAGTCCTGGGAAATAGGTTTTCTGGTAGATATCTAACCGGAAAAGGTAAGATGCAAAGTTTTGAACAGGGGAGGAGGGAAAATAAAGTGGAGACAGTGAAAAAAATAACTTCAAATAAATGTTTCATAGAGAAGGAGAAGAATGACATAAGAAAATTGTTTGAATGGCTGTCAAGGCCAAAGCATGAATATGAGTGTAAGATTGTATGTGTGTGCATATATGTACATGTTTGTGAATATACAAGTAAGCATGCAAACATTTATATTTTGCAGGGTAGGAATGGCAAGAATTTTTTTAATCAGTGAAAAGGAAGGGGCTAATAGAAAAAGAGAGGCAGAAAGAGCAAGAAAGAAACAGGATGATTTAACAAAGCATGGTTGTAGAATAGACAAGAAAGGGATGTCGTGAAATAACTTAGACAAAGGAAAATTTGATTTTGGCAGGAAGGTAAACTCACTTTTCCTCTGAAAGCAAAAAAAAAATCAGGGAAGACATGGAACAATTTCGAGATATACAGTCCAGGAGACAAGGGAATTCAGTTTAAACGATATCATTCTCTTCCAATAACAGTAGGTGATCTCATCATCTGAGAGTGAGCATGGTATGGGATAAAGAAGAGAAGAGCCAGAATTGTCACTATGGGGAGTATGAAAGAGACTAGTAAGTGGGGAATAAAAGACTGCTAGACAGCCATGAGGGGCCAGTTGAGGTGGGAGGAAAACTTGAATGTGTCCTATATTTAGTCAACATAGATTTCCAACTTCCCATAAAACCCTGGGAATAAGAACAAAAAAAAAAAGAATGAGAGAGGACTGGTGTACGGATTCCCCAGGAAATATCAGATCTGTGGATTCATGGAGGAGAAATAGCAGAAGTTAAAAAGACCAATGAGCTAATGGCTCATAAGATCATAGGTCTAAAAACTGGAAAGGATCACAGAGATCTAATTTAGGTCATTCATCTTGCAAATGAAGAAACTGAAGTCCATAAAACTAGGTGATTCACTTAATGCCATGCAGGAATTATGCAGCAGAAGTGGGATGCTATTACTATCATAATCATCAGGATTGCAATATCCTCCTTTATGTTGAAGAATAAATGTGATAGAAAGTACATCATTGGAACAGCAAAGTCCAGAGTCCAGATTGGTTATCAGCTAGAGAGAGTGAATGTCCCCCAAAAGGATGTCTGTAAGGAAAAACTGGATTATCCTTTATGGGATATGCTATAAATAATTAGTCAGCTAGGTGTACTAGAGAGTTAGGGATGTGAGACAAGAAGACCTGAGTACAAATAGTTCTTCAGATATGTATTATTTGTGTGATTTTAGTTGTCAATTAAGCTTTCATCATAAATTTCTCTCAGCCCTAATTTCCTTATTGATAAAAGGGGGGGGGGGAATAACTTCATAGGGCTGTTGTGAGAAGAAAATAAGGAATGTACAATTGAGAAAAAAATTAAGTACATTTTAAAAGAGTAAAATAAGAAAAAAACTTGTAAAGGGTTTAGATAAATCTTTATCAGAGCTAGATGTATTTGTTTATTTTATATTTTTCAAGGCAATGGAGTTAAGTGGCTTGCCCAAGGCCACACAGCTAGGTAATTATTAAGTGTCTGGGGCTGGATTTGAACTCAGGTACTCCTGACTCCAAGGCCAGTGCTCTATTCACAGTGCCACCTAGCTGCCCCATATTCTTTTTTTTTGTTAATTTTAGATGTATTTATAATATTAGCTTTTCTTTATATAAGTATGAGGCTAGAGACCCTCTGAGGTCTCTTCCAATTTTTTTTTTTTTGATTCTTTAATTCAATTAGCAAACATTTGTTAAGTGTCTGCTACTGCTAAGCACTGTGCTTGACCTCAGGAACTCAATACAGAAGCTAGAGAGAATTTAGACAGTTTACTTTCTTTTGGTAGTAGAATGATGATTTTGGAAATATCAGAAATGATGTGGAAATATCCTGATTCTTGCTCTGTCCTTTTTCATGAGGAATTATCAAATAAAGAATAGTCACATGAGAGAGAGGATAAAGCACCAGAACTGCAATCAGGAAGACCTAAGTTCAAATCCCTTCTCAGACACTTACTAATTGGGTGAGCCTAGGCAAGCTAGTTAACCTCTATAGATCTCTATAGATGCCTTAGTTTCTTCACTGATAATAATAATAATAATAATGATAATCTATCATTCAGGGTTATGGAGAAGATAAAAGTAGATATTTGTGAAGCATTTTGCAAATGTTCAATGTTTAATGTGAAAGTTACTTATCATCATTTCAATATTATAAGTTCTATTGCTACTACTCATTTTTATTATTATTATTACTTCAAAAGCAAGTCATGTCTGAGCTTATGAATACAAGCTAGAAAAGAATAGAAAGAGAAACAAAGTACAGAAGGGGGCCTTACTCAAACCAGTCACAGACTCTAAATTCTCCAGTTGGAGGTAGGGCAGAGAAAATTGACAATGGTTAGGGAGAAGACACAACTAAGTAGGGAGGACCGTGTGAAGAGCTATCCTGAAAAAGGAGCATGTGACTTGGCAGTGGGGATACTAGATGATGGAGATCAAATGACAAATTGAAAAGATGATCTAGATATAGGTGGCAGACAGTACGCAAGTTAGAATTTTGTACTTGAACTGGGCTGGGAGCTAGTCCTGAGATCCTATGAGTATAATAGAATCCTGTATAAGGAAGCTCTACGAAGGCAGGTGAGCTCCATCTTTGTCATTTATACTCTTATATGATTGACCAGAGCACTCAAATGTTAAGGGCTTTACCTTAAATCACACACAGTCAGTAAATGTCAGAAGTTGAAGATAGCTTTAAAGGATATATCTTTCACCCTCCATGTAGCTTCTCAGGTAGAAGTTCACAGGATGAAAAAAAATTAGATGCTAATTAGGATGGGAGGTTATAGGACTGGTTTTCATAAAATCATGCATAACAATTATACAAGGGTATTTTGTTTTGTTTCAAATTTTTTGGTAATTTTTTACCAACTGGGGTGTTTCTATAGTTGCATATGTAAGCATAAACATCCAGGTCTATAAAGGAATATAGATAGATATTCAGACAGATAGATATCTCAAACACATACACTCATAAATATATACATACATATGTATATATGTGTATATATATATATATATCTGTATGTGTGAATACACATAAAGTTTTCTACAGTTAACAGAGAATTTCCATACCCTGTCTGAATCAGTGACCAAATCACTCAAAATAATCTTATTCAGCTTTGATTTTCTATAATGACTAATCACAAACACTGAAAGACTAGTTTACTTTTCTTTGCTATAAAATTTTATGCATTATACATTGCAGATTTCACTCTAAACTCGATCAGAAGAGCATGTTACCTATAATTCCTCAGGGACAAAATTGGCACTCACCTCCATAGAACACTCAATAAATGTTACTGTTAATGAGCAAAAAATCAAAGTTATGCTTTTCTGCATGATATTTTCACTTGATGTCAGAAAGGCAAATGTTGACCATATTGCAAATGCCTCTTCTCTAGAATCATTATTATTAGACCACATACCAAAATATCTTCAGATTAAGCCAATGTTTAGAGTAATTTATTTTGTTCATATGGACCAAAAAGTGATAAAAGAAAGAAGATACATACCATTATCAAAATATCTGATAGTAGAATTTCTGGACACACTAGGGTCAAAATTGGCCATTAAAGGGGCTATGTATTGTGTCGCTGTTAGCATTCGGTGTACAATTTCTCCTGTATAAATGAAACCTAAAAAAAAAAACCCCAAAAGAAACAGAATTAATAATTGTCTAGAGATGTAGACATTACAATTTATAAGAATTACCTCTTTAAAATGAACTGTATCTACATATTAAAAACAATTGATTGAACGTGGAGAGTTGTTTGAACATATCGAATCAACTACATCAAATCACAGACTAATGACTGAAATTGGATCAATAATATTAAGTAGACTATTCAAATTGGAAAATAAACCAATTCAAATAATCCATAAAGGTTTTCATAGAGGTGGTAGTATGATTTTCCTCCGAAATTTACTTAATTGGATGCATATATAGTGCTGAAACCAGTTGACTTCTATATTCTTATTATAAATCTACTGACAAGTTCACCAATTTTCATTATTATTCTTATGCCTCTATAAGAATAAGCTAAATAATTGTACATTTTTAAAATTAATGTCCAATTACAGTTAAAATTAATGTCCAATTAAATATAGACAATTCATCATTCATGATGAAAATGTTGGAAGAATAATGCTTGGATTCCTCCAATACTTTCCTCAAATTAACTAAGGTCATTAGCTTGAAGATATATCTGAAGAGAAGATTAAAAAATAACTTTTGCTTCACATAGACAATAAAAAGTAGATGACCTTTTCTCTTATTTCCAAACATTTTAAACCACAAACAGAAATTTTACATGAAAGATAAAATAATTTCAACTGTTTCCTTGATCTAGGATGTGTAGAATCCAAAATAAAGTTAAAGAAACAATATCTCCTAAACCCAGAAACTGAATCTCACTGATCCTGAGCTAACTCAGTATCCTATCCCCATCTATCACAAAAATGATAGTGAGGCCATACTAGTAGAAATACCAGAGGCATACAAAACCCAGGTCTTTGATCCATTGTCTCCTCACTCCCTCTCTCAAGTGGTATCAAGACTAGTTCCACAGTACAGAAGCTTAATTTAATCTCCATTACTGAAAATAAACTCCAAGATAGTCACTTATAAGAATAAAGTGCTCATATATATTGAAATGTTTCTAGCACTTTCTTTTGAGTATTAAAAATGGAACAGAGTAAATAGCCATCAATTGGGAAATGGCTGAACAAATGATGGTTCCCTGAATGCAGGAGAATATCACTGTGCTGTTTAAAATGATATAGGTGAAGAATATACAGAAGCATGGAAAAGTCTATATGAACAAATATTAATCAAGCAAGTAGAGCCAAGAAACATGACAAAATTATAAAGATTGCGTAAGACTCAAAAGAAAAGATATAAGAAGACATTCTTGATATCTCCCTTCAAGGAGGTGGGAGGTGCACAGGTGTGAATACATTTTCAGAATTTTTTTCAAAGATTCATTAGTTGTGCTGACATTTTTTTCCATTTTTTTCTCCTTTCTAAAACTGATCTTTGCCACAAAAGATGTCTTAGATATATGAGTACTATGGCAATGAAATAATTAGAAAATAGCAATAAAAGCTCATTTTGAAAATGTAACTTCTACACATAAGCTCTGTTTAAAAAGTTATCTACGGTTCCCTGTTCTGGCTGAAAGTGGGAGCAATATAAAATAATTTTCCTATGAAATTATCTGCAGTGCCTTTTTAAAAAAAATTACAGCTCCAGACAACAATCAATTATTCACTTTGTGGATTTCCTGTGACAAATTTTTAATTCAAAATTGGCTTTTTTGCCATCATCCTTTGGGCTACTTGGCATTATTATCAAATAAGGCATGCTAGCAAATTTTCTTATCAGTCTAAGCCTTAATTAGGAAGGCAAACCTGGGTTATAAGTTTATATAAATATATATATATATATATATTACACATAATGCATATATATAAATGAACATAAAATTGTAATTTAACTATATTCATGCTGCACCTTTAACAGAGGTGAATTTCTATAAAAATTAGTCTAAACATATGATTTCATCCATGTTGAAAGTTTATAGAAGTTCCCTTTATTGATATGACAAAGTAATTCATCAGTAATTTTTTAAAGGTTTTTTCAAGGCAAATGGGGTTAAGTGGCTTGCCCAAGGCCACAGAGCTAGCTAATTATTAAGTGTCTGAGACCGGATTTGAACTCAAGTACTCCTGACTCCAAGGCTGGTACTTTAACCACTACGCCACCTAGCCACCCCCATCAATAATTTCTAATCTTCAGGATGTCAGACTTCAATTCAGGTTTCCCAAATTCAAGAATGACTTTCTATACACTAGTCCACATTACCTCAGTATAATATGAATGAATGTGAACTCTCTGAATATAAAAAAGAAATATTTTAAGTTTCATAATAATCAATCCATCTCTTCTATCTTTAATACTGCTACTGATGATTAAAGTTCTTATAAAACAAATTGAGCTGCCTAATTAGGTGATCAATTCCTCATAACTGGTCATGCTTAAGTTATGCTTAAGGCTTGATAACTTTATGTCAAGGATAATTCATTTTGTAATTGAGTGTCAGAAAGAGTAAACCTAGATGATTTCACAAGTTTTCTCCAATTTGGCAATTCTGTGATTTTTTTAGGAAAATAGGTTCTTACATCTATAGGTATTTAAAAACTAAGTAATTTCATATATATTATTTTATTTTTTTCTTCTAAACAAAATCATGAACTACGTTTAATCCATGATTTCAAGTGTACAAATCATAAACTCCAAGGTGATTTTATAATTTAAGGTGTGGATTATATTTTATCCATTTATTTGTTTCCTTTTCAATTTGTGACCACACCTCTTCCTCCCTTAATTTTTTTGACTTATTTTTCTAGTAGTTAAACAAAAGAGATATATTTGGGGCAATGTTTTTGAAACCCTGATATGAACTGGTATTTATTTTAATAATATTTTAGATCTTATCTATTGACAGCATCTTTAGAAAGAAGAGTCCTGACATTTTATACATTTATTGTTTCAAATACGTTATTGCTCTATGAGTTTCCCCATGGCAGATCCATCATTGCTTTTCTATAACTTCCCAGAGGCTTTTATTTCCAGAGTCACAACTTACACCATAAATGTTCAAAGACCAGGATCAAATCTTTAAAGAGACATTCATGAAAAATGTGGCTATCTCTAGGTCACGAATTTTCCTTCCAGCTAGTATTTTAAATTTCACAGAAAAATAAATGCTACTAGTCATTAGCTCTCATATTTATAGAATGGTTAGTTTAGAATGGAATTTAGTTCTAAATAACCCTAGGTAGTTGTGGAACATAATATGAATTTCTAATTGGCTGTCAGATAAAGTTTTACTCTATGTAAAAGGTATGAAAGTTAAAAGATGGGAACTTCACCAGAAACTTAGTTTGAAGGATTCATTTTTTCCAGTGGAAACAATTCATGCCTCTAAATGATGTGATACTGAACACAAAGTCAACTTAGAGCGTCCCTGCTTTTCATAAGCATGTCCATCACTGAGCTTAGATGTTTAATCATCACTGCTAATGCTTAAAATAAATGGCAAGAACAAAATTAACTTCTCGAATTGCTTTCTGTATAAATTTGGCAAGACAGGACTCACTACTGTCTGTGACCTACTTTCCGGACTATAGTCATCATTTATTGCTGTGTCCTTTCGCCAGGGAAGAATTTTCCAGACATACAATTTCCTGAACTACTTAATCCTTCCTTAGTGGGAGGGTCTGGAAAACTTTCCAAAGGCAGGAAAGAGAGATTCGATGAAATGTAATAATCTCTGTTGTGTTGGTTTTGCCCCTTTGTTTATTGCTGGGTTGAAATAAACTTTAAACTATGTTTATCCAATGATTGTTTTTGTTGTTTTTAAAGTTCCAAGAGTTTAAGGTACAAAATCCCATGATGAATCTAATGTTATGTTCACATTGAATTGGTTTTATTTTTTTTTCCAGTCCTTGCTTATCAAGAAGAAAACATATTGAACAAAACATCAGGAGAATTTTTAGTGACTGAGAAACAATTTTATTGGAGCATAGAGTCCTTTAACATAAGTGGACATATTTCAATTTTAAAAGTAGGGCGGGGGGGCAACTTTAAGTGTATTGGTTGAAGAGTTAATATGACGAATCAGATCCATTTACAGAATCTGAACTAGTTCTAAGGACACTGAAAAACTTCAAAGGCCCTTAAAAGACATTAATATCTCATTCAAGGGTTTACCACTTTCATCTAGGTATGATGGGCATATATACTTTTTCCTGAAATACTTGGACTTTTTCAAATCTATATGATCTCAGTTCATTTGAAATGTGAAAATTATTCTTTTTTTCCAAGTATTACAGAGAACCTAAGTTATCAGACACTCATAATTCAGCAATTGGGTAATTTCTTCCGGTCATCTTGGGCTTTCACTCATAATAAGTTGCATTTTACACTAGGGATAATTATGTATTTGGAATGCTTAGATTCAGGTTCTAATCCTTATTCTGCCATTAAATTCCTCTGTGTCTTTAGAAAGACCCAGATTCCTTATCTGTAAAATGAAAAGTTTGGATGAGATAATCTTTTAGAAGCTTTTCAGCTCTATAATTATTCTAGACAATAACAGGCTGTCTCTTATCTAAGAAAAAGTGCATTAAGAAAAGTGGTAATTAAGAATACTTCAAGAGGAAGTAGGCAGAAAATTAAGGCAAAAGTGTTTATTTTAGTACAAAAACTGGAGGTCAATATACAATGTTTTATTTTGAGATTGAAATACATGTTGTCAGTAAACTCAGGAAAATTCCGGACCTATAACTATCAGTTGATTTTAGGCATAAGGGAAAGATAATTAGGAATTCTTCATTAATGTTTTGTGAACTTATTTTTTGAATATTATAACAATCAATTCAATTCATTTCCTTTGCAGTTCTGTGAATTTAAAAGATTTATTCTGAGGTGTCCATGTCACTAGACTATGTCTATTACAGCAAAATGGTTAAAATTCTTTTTGATCTGCATCCAATCCTATAAATCAATCAACAAGTGCCCACTATGAGGCCTACTCTAGGGCTATATGCAAGAGAATCTGTAAACTGATAGAGTCTTTATTAACCACTTACTGTATATGAAGTGCTAAAAATACAAAAACTAAAGTTAAACAGTTCATTTGAGAACTATATTAGCATAGGCAGGTAGATAAACAGTGTAGCAAGTACCAGTCCTGGAGTCAGGACAACCTGAATTCAAATCAGTTCAAATCACTCAGCAGTGGGGTGACCCTGACTGCTTTCAAAGAGAAAGAAGAAAAAGAAATTAGTATGATGGCAAGAGCAACTATGCAGAACATTGCAGAGAACCAGGAAGAGATAAAAAAAAAAATTCAGCTGACAAATCACTTGCCAAGAATAAGATTTACTTACAAGAGAAACCTGTATTATACGGTGACCAAAAAAAAAATATAGTCTATTGGAAGGGTTATAGAAGCACTATCCATAAAGTCAAAAGACACATGATCCTTCATCATCTACCCTTGATTTGGCTCTCATTATTAGGTTCTAAACAAATCTTTGAGGACTTTGAAGACAGAGGTGTCCCAAGAAATTCTATTCATTTTTATTTTAACTCAATTCTATCAGTTTCAGTTCTTAGCTCTACAGATTATTAACTATAGTTTGCCAGGTTATATATAGCTCTGTCTCATTCTTTTTTTCATGTTACCATGAGGCGCACTCTTGTTAATATAGAGAAGAACATGATAGTGCATAAGTGAGAGATATGTAAAAGATAAACAACTATCTATTCCAAAGTTATAGTAGTTACCATTTATATTATACTTTCAAATTTTCAATGTGCCTGATTATGTCAGATGATGGAATTTATATCTATTTATTTAGCTTACTCCCTTCTGATAAGAAAAAAGGAAATAGGTCAGTGGTGACTGTACTGCTAACCCCACCTCAGATATCAGCTTGAGACCTAGGACCTCACATTTTTAAAACTTTAACCCAGTAGCCACCTTTGACCATTCACTAAAATGTTTGTGATTATTGTTCATCTATGGCAAAGGAGATAGATGATACCTCCGTTTGCATCTCAATTTCCGATTCTAATGGCTACTATTAAGGTTTGGCAATTAATCAAACCACCAAGACAACTCACAGGGAAAGTTCCTTTCCATCTGTTTTGCCAAAACACCCACACTTGAAATTCTTGATCTAATAAAAACCCTCCTCTCTTGTATGAGAGAATAATGAGCTTATAAAACATCACCCTCTGTTTATTGCAAACAGTTGCTTCATTTTATAGTGTGCCGTGGTATAAAGTGTGAGCATGTAGAACCTGTAATTGGCTGTGAACCATCCTGTGAAATTTTAATGTTGAAGTTGCTGAATAAAAATCTGCACTGAATCATCCTTCACTTAAGGTTCTGACCCAGGAGGGAAGAAGACAGAACTGGCAGAGTTTACTGGCATGACATTACATTCTAAGATCCCAATGGAGCATCTCCATTATAAAGCACAATAACACAGATCTTATTTTACTTCTTATGACTCTTACTCAATGAACCTTGAAACATAAACTGGGTAGATCTACAAAACTGATTTTCTTCTCCTACTTACTGTTATTTAGGAAACACATTTTGTTCCTGAGGTCTCGTGTTGACTGGATGTTAGAAGAGGAACTGTCTCATTTAGGAGGAAAGGAAGCATTTCATGACTTTTAGGCCATTTCTTGTTAAAAATAGAGGCAGAATCACTTCTAGAATCAAACAGGCTTGACATTTTTGCTTCCAACCAATCATCTCCCCAAATAACACTTAGTCTTTCTGTATTTTACACAGATGCAATTTCAGGAAGCAAGGAAGAGAAACACAGAAACACTCACACATGCAAGCACGCACCCCCCCCCATACACACACACACATCACACACAGAAACTATGAGCCAAATGCTTACTGTTTATAATTTAGTCAGTCTGCTAAGCAAAACCATATGTTACAATGATTGCTAATTTGAAAATTAAAATGCCTTGGTAAGTTGTCTGGCAAAGTAACTGTCTGCAAATAGTGACTATACAATGAGAGGTTTCACATAACAGAGGATTCCACTGGACCAAATTTCGTTGTCAGTGGAACACACAGCTCACTGGGAAGCTTCTTGGATGTATTGTAAAGTGCAAAGTTTTAGGTTTAAAAAGTACGAGGATTTCTGAAGTCTAGGTGCCCAAGATAGGCACTGGATTCATGGTAGGAAGGAAAATCGATACAATCTCAATGACTAATTTGTTTTTTGTGGCCCTAGCATTTCAAATGTAAAACTAAATTCAAATACCACATACAAATATACTCAAAGTGGCTTATTTTGATTGTCATTGTATAACCCTAGTAGAAATGATCTTTGTGAAATAACCCTACTGAATTTTATATAATCGATATTTTTATAAGGTGTAGATTACCAACATTAAATTAACAACATTATGAAGAGATTATTAACTACTACTTCAAGTGAATTGGTTTTTCCCCTTTAACTCCTAACTTTCCCATTAACTCTTAGCAGGCAAGAGTTATAAAATACTCAATTACATTTATCAAAAGGATAAATAGACTAAATTGACCCCTACTTATATATAAGTGCCCTAATAATGTGCTTAAAAAATTTGATGGTGAGGACTTCATTCTACTGAATTCAGCTCATTCTACCCTTTATTCTAATTTAGGTCACTATCCTTCTGCATACATTCAGAACTTTTATTTATTATTTATACTATATAAATATATATATATATTATATGTAGCTATATATAGATTAATGTTTTCTCTAAGAGAATTTAGCATATTAAGAATATAGTCTATATGATTTATATATTACATATTTATATTATTTCCACATGAAAATATATTATACATAATATTAATACATAATACCTATTTATAATTGCAAGCAAACACACACACCTATAGAATAAATATGAGGTATTTTGTTGGGGAAAGACAGCAGTATCTTAGAAAATCAGAAAAGTTGCCTGTTATACAGACAAGCTAAGTTTAGAAGGAAACCAGATTGTAAAACCAGATTGTAAAAATGGGAAGGGAGGAAAGAAAGAGGTCCCAAAATGTAAAATATCCCGAGAAAAGAAGCAGCACTAGAAAATGCAGAGGTACCTAAATTTGAACAGCAAGGATAGTTTGGCTAGAATGAAGATGTCACAAAAAAGAAGTAATAGGGTTAGAGATGGATTGGAGCCAGATGGTAAAGGATTTTAAGAGTCAAATGAGAATGTTTGTATTTAATCATGGATGCAACAGAAAATGATTGTAATTTATTAAGGGGAGTGATATTTGTAAAGTACTGTGTCAACTAAGTAAAAAGTGGACCAGAAAGAAAAGAAATTTGAGAAAGGGAGAAAGATGGAGATGCTATTGCAGTAGGCATTGTGAGAGGAGATGGGACTTTGAAAAAGGATGATGGCAGTATGAGCACAAATGGAAACAGATGCAAGAAATATTGGGATAAGATTTAGCAAAAATTAGATATGTGGTATAATGCCAATCTCATGGCTGGAGGGCTGGTGTTGACCAAAGACAGGAAGTTAGAAGATGAGATGATGTTGGGCTAAAGATAATGATTGTTGAACAACACTAACAAAGTTCAATTCATGTAGAGTCATTGCTGGTTATAAGAAAAATAAAAAATGATAATATATAGAATGATCTGAAGCAGATAAAGAACTGTCAAGCTAATACAATAATGTTTTCTTTATGACTTCATATGAGGTGGGCATACTGGGTGGGGCAGAATTACATATGGGAAAGGACATTATTATTATTTATTATTATTATTATCTTACTTTGGGTCTTTTGTTTCGAGGAGAATTTTTATTTTTTTTCCTCCTTTTTGGAAGGGGATAGAGACTGGAAAGAAGAGAATTGAAAATGGCAATGAAACAGTTGTAAACTTGATTAGTATGGAAATTATAAGGAAACATATTTTTAATTCATTTGTTACCATCTGTATCACTTTCTATTGTACTAATTGGATAGGCAGATTGAATGGTTGTGTAATTAGCAATGATCTTGGAAAGATCAGAGATAACAGGAAAGGTACAGCAGGAGGAGGGAAAACAGGTAATTTCCTGATTTTTGCAGAAAGGGAAGATAATGGAGTCTTCAAACTACTACACCATTAAACCTGATTTATTTTTTTTTGCAAGGAAGTGGGGTTAAACGACCTGCCCAAGATCACATACAGCTCAGTAGTTATTAAATGCTTGAGGTCGAATCTGAACTCAGATCCTCCTGACTCCAGGGTCAGTGCTCTATCCTCTGGGGCAACTAGCTGCCCCTTTGAATTAAGTTTTTGCCAAAATTCTAGGCTGAATCATGAAAGGTAGGATTAGTGATCATCTGTTTAGAAAGGGAAATTATTATTAGTACGACTCTATATTTGACTCTAAAAAGAACAGATTATGGCTTCCCTCATTCCATTTTTTCATAGGGTTGCAAGACTGGTAGAACAAGGAAACATTGTACATATTATCCAACTATGTTTTAACAAAGCATTTGACAAAGTCTCTCAATTTATTCTTTTTTATTATTTTAGGTTTTTGCAAGGCAAATGAGGTTAAGTGGCTTGAACAAGGCCATACAGCTAGGTAATTTTTATGTGTCTGAGGTGGGATTTGAACTCAGGTACTCCTGACTCCAGGACCGGTGTTCTATCCACTGTGCAACCTACCCTCCCCTGTCAATTTATTCTTATGAGAAAACAACATAGGAATTTGGATAGCATCCCAACATCTATGGAAGTACTTGGAAATAGCAATATAGTGAAGCAAAGAAGTCATTAATAGTGGTATGTCAACTTTTGTGGGGACCTACGCTTGAGACTGTGATGCTTGGTACTTATATCATTGACTTAGATAAAAAAAAATCAGGGAAAACCTTTTCTTTGTATTTTTAACATTCATTTTAAAAATATTGATTAAGAATTACTATTCCTGAAGAAACAAATGACCAATAGAATTCAGAAACTACCATAGCTAGAAAACATCTGATCCTCTTTTCAAATACAGACTAAGCAAGGAAAACATATAAAGACAAGCTCATTAGCAAAATATTAGAGAAACATGATAGAAGATTTGTTAGAATGTCATTTTCCCAAATATAAGAAGAATAAAAATAGTTGATAGGAAAAAATAAGGCTAAAGATAGTGTGGTAGAAGTCTAAACTAAGTCAGATTATCCCTTATCCAAGGCATTAAGAGACGAAATGGACAGGCAGGTCAAACAATAACAATTCACAAGGAAATAGAATGATCTTGTTTTTCTATAATGATCATCTTTTTGTCACTGGCCATCACAGAACCACCACTTTTGGATACCTGAAAAATGACAGCAAAAAAAACACATGTGAACAAAGTGACTATATCTGAAGAAATCCAGTCTAAGAAAATGTATGCTTGCAAACACTCAGATTTTTAAGATATCTGAAAGAGGGTGAGATTACAAAAGTTAAAAAAACAGATGAACAAGATAGCATTTATAGCTCTCCACCTACAGACGACTTTCTCGTGTCTATGAAATCTGCATGAGAATGAACTTTCATGTAATGAGTATATCTTTCATTAAAATATGCGAAGAAAATAGCTGACATTTCATATTTCTTTATAGCAGATCCTATCTGCAAAGAAGCAAAACAGAAGAGCTAGAAAGTATGTAGAGAAAAATTCTGTTAATTTAAATTTTTAAAAAAAGCTGTTGATTCAATAGGATAAAATTCAGCCCTAAGTCTTTTCCTTTGGTGAGATGTTTACCATGTACAAGATAATAAGACTGATAAATAAATTCTTAATAATTATTTGTTGAATGATTCTCTACTGTTAATAAATGGGACATATCGAAAAGTGTTTAGCACTATCATGAAGAATTGTCTATGCAGATTTCAAGTGGAAGATTCCCATAGAAATGAAGCTCCTCAGATACTTCTAGTTATATGTGGTATTGCATTACTGTTTAAAGTCCCAGGATTCTAGGAACTCCTCAAAAAAATCCAAGGCTACACATGAGATAAATTTTGCAGCCCTCATAGGAAAAACTAAATGGATGATTCATATTGCCTTACTGAGTGGCATGATTGTGGGATGATTGAGTAAGTATGTCATATCATTTTTGGACAGACATTGGAGATGGAAAATGTGCTGAGATCAGATTCAAATGGTAGAAGAATAGTAGAGGTCATATTTAAGAAAACATGCCAAGCTTCCAATATTCCCAAGCTTCTTCTTGCCACCAAAGACTACTTTGTGAATGTATATCTTCTCCCGAAAAGGTTATACAATCTGTGAAGGAGAACACTATAAAGTTATCCTTCATATATGGAATTTATTTTTCCTTATTTTTTCCATCCACTGACTATGTATTAATTTACTGATTTGTCATAAGCAAGGCAAGAAGATTGACAGCAACATATAAAATCTTAACATTCTTTAGTAGAAAACTTCCAAGACAGAGATCTTTTAATTGACAAATGATACTATCAATCATTAGAAAAGGAACAACTTCAAACTGTGATTTGTTCATCACATCATTGGAATTTCATTATCTCAGATGAATAGGACTATTGCAAATTTGAGGTGCAGTATGAAAGAACTTGAAAATGTATTTATTTAACTCTTTTTCTCTTTTAACAAATTATGACTCATCTATTATAAGTGTTATTTCTATCAGAAGCTAAGTTTATGACATCTTATTTCTTTGATTGCAAAAGAAGCTTTATTAAACAAATAAACATCAAAAATACTTTACTATATACATATTGTATCACCTTGAAAATATTCTACATAGATGTATCTATTTTTAATTCTTGGTATGATCAGAATCTATTATAACCCCAATTTAAATTTCCTTTTCATGACTTACAGTTTCTATGCATTCTTTTCCCTAAAAGAATCTATATTCTATCCTATTCAAAGAATGGCAATAGTTTCTAAAGGAAATTATGTCAGAAATTTATGGAAAAGCTTGATCGGTATTTAAATACATAGATATATAAATAGGTTTTTCTATCATTTTCAAATGCCTTGTCTTCTCTAAAGAAAAATGATACCTTTTTCTTCTATTACCTCCAATTAAAACTTCATATATCTTCTAAGTACACAGTTGTTTGCATGTGGTCTGCCTCATTATATTTTGAGTTCCTGAGGGCAGAATTGTGTCTTTTGTTTGTTTTGTTTTTATGCTGTGTATGTTCTGCTTGTTTGATTTGTACTTAGTGCCAGGTACCTATTAAGTGCTTAATAAATGACTGCTTACTTGACTATTGTTTATTTTCCTGATTCCTTAGATAGTGATGCCTTTGATTTTCCCCATAAAAACAAAACAAAATAAATCCTGTGTATTTTTGTGTTTTGTATCCTGTATGTTTTATATGCATTTTTGTTGTGCAGCCTTGTTTTTGCAGTCCTATCTGTTTCTTATGTTGTATTATGACTCAGTTTGTGTGTTTATGATACACAGTGCTTAATAAATGTTTATTAACTATGGTCTATCCCATCTAATACTCTCCTTGAGGTTTTTGTTGTGCAGTCCTTGGCAATTGACTATTATGAGTCTAGTTGAGGTTTTCTTGGAAAAGATATTGGAGTGGTTTGCCATTTCCTTCTTCAGTTCATTTAAAAGCTGAGAAAACTGAAGCAAGAAGGATTAAGTGACTCATACAGGGTCACACAACTTGCAAGTAACTGAGGTCACATTTGAACTCAGGAAGATGAATCTTCCTGATACCGTGGACTGGACTACCCTTTATATTTATTTGCATATACACATTTTATTTACTGATATCAGATAAATTCCTTCAGAGTAAATGCTGTTTAATTTCTGCTTTGTATCCTGTGATACTGGCACAACATTTAGCACCCATACATACAGTTTAATTTTATTACTGATTTAAAAAGGATCAAATGTCAGGTGCTCTGACAGCAATATAAAGAAGGGTTCTAAGAAGACTAGATTTAAAGTATAATTAAACAGGGTCATTGGATCAAAGATCATTTTGTAAAGACACTTTCCCTTGCATTCATGATCAGGAAAGAAACTGATTTGGAAAAATAAAAACAGGAGTGAGGGAGAATAGTCCTACTGTGTGCCACTATCTATTCAAGCCATTGAATACTAAGATACCAATTAGAAGGCCTTTGGCCTGTTATGAAGATTATCTCTTGAGAACATGGACAAGAATAATGAAGACTTGAATGAGTTTTTATTTGCCCTAGGGGAGCAGAGAAAGGATACTCCCCAACAAGATCACGGATCATCTAAGGACAGTGTGGAAAAATAAGACTGTTTGGAGACAAAAGGGCCCAACAATAATTATAAGTTTTGCTACTTAATTGCTTTTGACTACAGTCAAGTCACTTAACCCCTAAAGACTTCAGTTTCCTCTACAGTAAAAGAGGGCACTGGATTGATGTGATGCTTAAGGTTTCTTCTAACTTTGAATTATAGGTTCCTCATGTCCATTTTTTTTAATTTACAAAAAAGATTGTTATAGAATGATCTTTTAAGCATTTGTGAAAATTTAGGGAGTATATAACTGTTTCTACCATTGTTAGTAAATAAGATTGAATGAACTCATTCTGAGGCATGGTTAATGAGACAAAGAAGCAGTGGAATATTTGACTAGTTTTTAATTAGTTTAAATTTCAAATATTTGATGCTGTAGTCTAGACTTATATGGTATAAAATATTGAAATAAGCTTTTCAGTTTTATAAGTTACTAGGGCAATGTGCAATTCATGAAGTAACTTTAATTGGAGACATTATTAAATTTAAATCACTTTTTCTAAAACATTTTCTTTCTCTGTGCACATACACATACAAACACATGAATTTAAGATAGATATTTTACCTTTTTTATGTTTCTTAAGCACATACAAAAGCAATGGCCTTTCTTAACATATATGCCCTGTTTGAGAAAAATCCTACTATTTAAAAGTATAATCTCTGAATGTAAAACTGAATGAGGCGAGGACTTCAAAGAAGAGAAATTATTATGTAAGAATTTGTTTCATGGGAGTCTAGCATCATGGACTTAGAGCTAGGAGGGTCCTTGAAGGTTATCTGGTTCAGTTTTCTGACGTTCAGGATGAGGAAACTGAGACTCGCAGCAACTAAGTGACTTTCCCTAAGGTCATGAAGAGGAAGGTAGAAAGTTGGAGAGCTGGGATTTGAGGCCAGGTCCTTTGAATCCAAATCTAGTACTTTTTCTACTTCCCTAAACTTGGTGGGAATGAGAAGGAAAAGATAGTGTACCAGGGAGTCTGGAGAGGGTTTTTAATAATGTCAGAAGCTGAAGTGCAAGCAGAGAGATAAATATATAATAGAAATATGTGTGCATGGATGCATATAAACACAGATAAATTAAATATATACATTAAATATATGCATCATATCAGATGACATTCTAGAACTCTTGGTCTCAAGATATCTATTAAAAGAAGCTTGATTTTCCCACTACCACAGTCTTTTGGCCCCAATTAAAATTTGAATACCTTACTGGCTCAACCAAACAAAACAATTAGGGAAACAAAAATGAAACAAAAAATTTTCCTCTTTGGACTGACTCATTTTGCAGCTCAATGAGATGTGTATTTGGCCTAGTTCCAAATCCATTCAGCAGCAGCAAAAAGAAAGATGTGTAAAAACAACAGAAAAGTAGAGTAATTATGCCAGATGCCCAAGACAACCAGATGGGGCTGAATGGATCATTAGCTTATGCCCTTTCTTATTTAGGGCAAACCTGAATTCCAGGGATACTTAACATTATCTTCTATATAGTCTGAATTTTTGAATAGTAAGAGACCTTAGAGATTTCCTAGTTCAAATCAGTCACTTGATGGAGGAAAATGAGTACCAGGTAACTTTTAAACATAGATGAAATTTAAAAGTCTGCAAGTAGAATTAAAAAAAAGAGTTTATTTTAAAAAAGGAATATACCTGCCAAAACAATTCCTTTGTTTTGGAAAAGGGCAGAACTAAAAGTCATTTGACCTCTAGTTAGTCAAGTATTATGGCTTTGGGATGGGGACCTTGTACAGAAGATGTCATTGAAATCATACCTCATCCCTTCCCAAATTTTAGATTAGGCAGAAGGTCAAGACCAACACTGAGCAAAACTGAGGAATGAGAAAAACATATTCAGGAACCCAATTTTTCAATTTTGTTTCCCCTTCATCTCCTCTGCCCCATACCTAAATTTTGAAATGTACATTTTATTTAAAAAATGAAGTACAGAAATTGATATAATAGTGATATTTTCACATTAGAATGTGTTTTTCATCTATCGCCAATAGAAATACAGTTAAGGTCTATATAATAAATGATCTAAAAAGGGGTGTTGTTTTATTCTGGTTACAATACCACCACACAGTATGAAGAATAGTTGTAAAGAAGTTAAGATGTTCTGCTCCAAGTCCTTGATAAAGCATGGTATCTCTTGCTCATTAAGTCAGAAGATAGCCTACACCTTAGTCTTAGCCTACACTAAGGTCTAGAAAGTATTTTGTGAAGGTGAATCCTAAAGGGAAGTTGGAAGGTATTTCTTTAACCTCATCCCCCTTCCATTATCAGCTATCACTTCTAGCTGTGACACTTCTTTTTATCAGTGCAATGAAATTATCTGTTCTGGTGTTTCAAGGCAAAACTGAAAGAGCAGAGAAATACCCTCCAAATAGACAAGTCAATCTTCAATAGAAGACAACCAAGGGAAGATACAGCTTCAGGGAATAGGAACCTGGGCAGCAGAGAAGAAAATCAGTTCTAACCACTATTAAAAGCTAGTTCTGGTTATCAAGAATAGAAGGAAGAAATGGAACCTTCTCAAGACTCTGAGCTGCCTCATCTACCCTTCAGAGACACTGAAACAAGTGGAAACTTGGTGGCCTCAATAAAGAGCGAAAAGATTTCCAGATACTGAAGTATCAGGAATTTTTATTTGTCTTGTCTGTAAGTAAACTCTCTCTATGTGCCTCATATTTATGCTCTAAAAATATACCCTTCCCCCACCTCTCCCTATATGCTTTATTTTTTTTTCTTTAGTAGAGTGCACAACATGTTTTTTGTTTGTTTTGTTTCTTTTTGATGGGGGTAAGAATCAAGGAAGTATGCTTTGTAGTTCTTTCTACTTTGCCAACTTAGTAAATGCCTTTCATAAGAGCTAATTTTGTCTATTGGCTAATTGGTAATGGGAGGCACATTGGCAGTATCTCATGGACTCCAGTGCCAAGAGTAGGACTCCAATGATGCTCCTAGAATTTAAGAATAGTCAGCACTCTCTAGCCAATTTTGCCAAAAGAGGAGGACTATAAATTCAAATAATTAGTCTCTTTACTCCCGCCAAACATAAAACAGCAATAGTGACAAAAAGGAAAAAAGAGAAAAGGAAGAGGAGAAGGAAATGACAAGCAAATTAATTGGCAGTTGAAATTTAGTGTTGTACCTAATTGATAGATTATATCTGGAGTCAGCTAAGATTCATTTTAATTCCCTATAAATTTTATTATATAATATTATCAGACCATTTGGGTATTACACAACATCCCTTATATTAGTATGCAGTGAAAGGGATAGATTTAAGGAATTAGATCTGGTAGATAGAGTGTCTGAAGAACTATGAGCAAAGGTTAGTAATATAGCACAGGAGGCAGCAACAATACTAAAACATTCCAAAAAAACAGCAAAGCAAGATAGCAAAATGGTTATTAGATGAAGCTTTACAGATAGCTTAGGAAAGAAGGAGAGGAAAAATAAGAGAAAGGGTAAGATTTACATAAATGAATTCAGAATTCCAGAAAACAGCAAGAAGAAATATGCAAAGAATGCATAGAAGGAGAAGAAAACAATAGAATGGAAAATAAAAGATCTTTTTCAAGAAAATAAAGTGACATCAAAGGAACAGTTTATGCAAAAATGGACAAAAATTTCAAAAGACAGAAACTGTAGAGACAATGCAAGGAGAAGAGAACAAAAATACATGGAGCAGAACTTAAGATATTTTTGAAAGGCAATGGGTTAAGTGACTTGTCCAAGGTCACACAGCTAGGCAATTATTAATTGCCTGTGGCTGGCTTTGAACTCAGGTCCTCCTGACTCCAGGGACAGTGCTCTATCCACTACACAACCTAAGCTATCCCAAAGATTTCTTTTTTTTGCAAGGTAATGGGGCTATTAAGTGACTTTCCCAAGGTCACACAGTTAGGTAATTATTAAGTGTCTGAGGTCAAATTTCAACTCAGGTCCTCCTGATGCAGGGCTAGTGCTGTATCCACTGTTCCAACTAGCTTTCCTCTAGAACTTATACTCAAGATGGTGTGGTTCTGATCTACGGTCAGATATCCTGGAAAATGAAAATGAAATCAGGTGGGTCTTATGAAGTGGAGATAATGAATTTCTATCTGAGCTATTTAAGAATCCTCAAAAGTATGGATGTTCTTAAAGTGCTAGACTCACTATATCAGGAAATTTGGAAATACTCCTATGTTACAATTCTAAAGAAGGGCAAGACCAGGAATGTTCAAATTACAAATAATTGTGCTCACTTCCCATGCCAATAGATTCCACAAACTAGGTTACAGCAATATGTGAACTGAGAATTGTGAAAAGAGAGGGGAAGTTTATAAGCAAGTTTTCAAAGTGACAACAAGTTAGAGACCAAATTGCTAAAAATCACCAGATTTTGGAAAAAGCAAAGGAGTGCAAGAAAAAAAAATCTGCTTCTGCTTCATTGACTACACTAAAGTCTTTGACTATATGGATCTCAATAAGATGTGGCAAGTCCTCAAAGATATGAGAATACAGATAATCTCCTGATTATATCCTGAGGAAACTGTTTGTTTTCCAAGATGCAACAGTTGAAACAAAACATAGGACTATTGATTGTTTAAAAACTGGAAAAGGATCAGAAAAAAGTTGCATATTTTCATCTTATTTGTTTAATCTTTATTCAGAGTACATTCTGTAAGAAGCCAGGATGAATGAATCAAAAGCCAGAATTAAGGTTGCCAGGAAAAACAACAATTATTTCAGATATGTAGATGACACTGCTCTGAAGAATTAAGAAATCTCTAGATGAAGGTGCAGAGGAGAATGTAAAAGTTGGGTTGAAGTTTAGCATCAAAAAAACTTAAATCTTGTAAACTGGTCCTATTGCTTCCTTACAAATAGAGGGAGAAGAAATTGAAACATTATCAGATTTAAATTTTTGGGCTCAAAGATCATTGCAGATGGTGAGCACAGCCATGAAATGAAAAGACACTCGTTCCTTGGAAGGAAAACTATTTCAAATCTGGATATCATACTAAAAAGAAGAGACATCATCTTGCTGAAAAAGGTCCATAGAGTTAAAAATATTTTTCCCCCAGTAACAAGGCATGGCTATGAGAGTTGTACTATAGTGAAAGCTGAGCACCATCAAATTGTGGTGCTGCAGAAGACATCCCTTAGACAGCAAGGAGATCAAATCAGTCAATATTAAATTAAACCAGACTATTCATCACAAGATCAAATACCCAAGCTTGAAGCTTAAATACTTTGGCCACATAATGAGAAGCTGGGACTCAATGGAAAGACCGTGATGCTGGAAATATTGAAGGCAAAAGGAAAAGGCAATGGCAGAGGATGAAATGGGTCGATAGTGTCATGAAACAATGGATAGACTGTGAGAGATAGCAGAAGTGAAAAGGGCCAGGTGCACTGTGGTTGATGGGGTCACAAAGAATTGGACAAATCTGAATAACTGAATAGCACAGTCTCTTGTGTAATAGATGTCGCATACGCATAAATTAAGAATTGGAAGGGGGCCATCCTACCTCTTTTAACAAAGTTCTCCTTTTACAAATGAAGAATGTAAGACTAGCAGAAATTAAATCATTTGTCCATGGAAATACAGAAGATCTAAGATTTCAGCCCAGTCCCCTGACTTTAAAGAGAATTTTCTACTCTTATATGTTACTTCATCATCAAAGGCTATTGACTCCATTGGCACTATCAATAGGCATTTGTGTATTTTATAGTAATACTCAGAGGAAAGAAATCTAGATTTGAAATCCAAAGATCTTAAGATCTGGCATTGCTCCATACTATATGACCTGAGAAGACATTTTATCCACTCTGAGCTTCAATTTCCTCATATAATAAGAGTTTAATAATAATTTCTCCATTTTTCAAGACCAGTGCAACAGAACAATTAATCAGCAGCAACTGATTTCTATTAACTGTAGCAATTAAAACCTTTTTGTTAATTAGTCTCATAGGTCAGAATGACGCAAGATTTGAGGATTGTGGAGATACTATTTTAAGACATCAAAGTTATGCAATTTCATCCACATCAGTAACTTCTTCCTTCACTGCACATGGCCACATATTCTAAATCAGAGGACAAAAGTCTGATAATAATATGGGCAGACAGTACAGCTGGAAGTTTTAATAATATTTTGAGTCAAGAACCCTTTGCAGTGAATCATATAGACCCTTACTCAGAATGCTTTTTTTAAACATGGAAATTGATTATACTGAAATGCAATATGTAAAAGTTTATAAAATTTTTATAAAAGTTTTGCAGCTTATAAAAACATAAACAACAACAAAAATAACAACAAAACAATGCAAATTCATGCGTCCAAGAACTGCATTGTGGCGATGAAGATGAGAGAGTTCTAAGAAAACCATATGGCTTACATTAAAATGCAATTGTTCAACAAAAAAATGTTTAGTCCTTTTCATGAGTAAGGATTATGCTAACACTGGAAATGGAAATAGAAGAAGAAAGAGAATTGGTATCTATCTTTAAGAAACTCAGGCTCTAATGGGCAACCGGATGGTTCTGTCGATAGATTACTGGACCAATTCCAACTTAGTAGCTGTTTTGTAAATTCTGCCTGCTTAAGTTTACTGATCTTTTAAAAGGGGAAAGTAGAATTATAAAAATCTTGCGTGACTTCTATGACAATCAGATGACGCCATAATTATAAAGCACTTACAGTACCTGTTACATAATGGATTCTATTTAAATGATAGCTATTTTTAAATTATTATTGAGAGGGAGGAATAGCATAAAAAAGGGAATGAAAAAGAAAAAAGGGAGGGAAGAATAGGAACGTGCAGGGAAAAGGTAAAGAAAGTCTTGTAGACACTGATGAGCATTGTGACCTCTAGAGACATGAAGCTATCTTTGACCTAGTCCTCTTCCTTGAAGTGGAGGTACTGAGAAGATGCAGTGAAGCACAAGAAGAGGTCTACTTCCATAGCACCAAGCATGCTCAACTGCCTGTCAGAAAGGCTGTCGAGAGAGTCTTTGTGTCTGGAGGGAGTTAGATAAGATGACATGGCTATCTTCTTTCAAGTCTATGATTCTGATTCAATGATTCATTGGCATTTTCTCTTGTTGGTCATATTTGATATATCCCTTCTAGTTGGACTCCTTCGCTAAAGAAACACAATTGCAAGGAGATTTACTACACAAGGTATTGTGTGCTAAAGTAAGCATGAAACTGGATTTTTATCTCTGCACCTTGGTGAAAGAAAGCAACACTGGAAAAAAAAAACTGTTGTTAAACAATTCACTGGGGCACCCTTTATATAGTAAGTATGGTGATGACAGCTGTGTTCTCTAGTTTGATAAAAACCCCCGAGCTCAAGACAAAAGTCAAAGTTTTCATTTTCCTCCTGACTATCATTTGGTAGTCATCAATATTTGTAGATTAAACACTCTCTGAAAACAATGCAAACATGCTTCACAGACACTTTTTTAAAAATGTAGCACTAAGGAAACATATGTGTTGACATAATCTTAAATAAATACAGTAGAATCAAATTATTAGATTTTTAAAATCAATAAACTAGAGCTATATAAATGTTACCCAGTAGTCAAATAATAAGCCCTGATTCAAGGAGCCTTGAACTAATACAAAAGATCCAAATAAGACCTATAAAGTGAAAGCATCACAAAGAAAGCTATGGCTGTGAATGGGTAACATCATATGTGGCTGGCAAAATGATTTGGTCTGATGGAAATAGCAGGCTAATTTTTAAGTTGATGGTTTTGTCTGACCCGCAAATGATGATATAAATATACAAATGGTCCTTAGCAGAAATAAGTTCCCTGTCCCTGGTGTAAAGTAAGAAGGTGAAAGAAAAGAAGAATTCAGTGGGGGAAAAAATAAAAATAAAACAAACATAAATAACTTTTGCCTTTTGCATGCTGTGTGATTTTGGCTAAGTCATGTAATTTCTTAGTATCATCTAGAAAATTCATTATGGCCATAATGAAGAGAGAAGCTATTGACTTTGGGAGAAGGCGTTTCCTTAGTCTAGAATTCCCTGAATGGATGAAATCACAAGTCTAGTCCCTATTCTCTTTATTTATTATTATTATTATTAACTATTTAACACTAATTCAAAGGGAGGCATTATAATATGGAAAAAAAATTGCAAATAGTGTAAGGAGTCATTTGTATTCAATTCTCTTTCATCAATTACAATGTGTACCATCCTGAATAAGTCACCTAATCTCATTGAGATGATTTTTTAACTGTAAAATAGGTACGAAAATCTTGTAACCAATATGATCCTTATAGATTTTTTATAAAGATTAAGTGACATCATTTATGCAAATCACTTTGTTACCTACAAAGAGTAAAATAATATCAGTAATTCCAATCACAGGGTCATCTGGGTAGCGCTATAGAGAATACCAGGCCTAGAGTGAGGTTGACCTGAGTATGAATATGGATTCAATCTCAGAAACTTATTGGCTGTGTGATACTATATAAGTCGTTTAACTCTGTTTGACTCATTTCTCATCTGTAAAGAGAGCTGGAAAGGAAAATGCCAGTATCTTTGCCAAGAAAATCTCAAATGGGTTCATGGAGGGTTAGATTCAACAATAATCATTACCAGGATTTTTTTATTGATATTGATTTAATTTTATGGATTAGAGAGGAAAGAACTGGGAGATGACATTTTAAAATTATGAATAGTGAAGTAAACCTTTTGAAAGGAATATATTTATTAATAAGTTAGGACTTGAATGGTTTAGCATGAAATTCTAATAATTAATGGAAATGACATATTTTGTAATTTGCCCAACAAACACCAAGAAGAACATTGTACAAAAAGTATTTGATGTCCTGGAAAGACAAATGTTTGGAATGGTTCATGAAAATATGTTTAAGATGATACAACTAAGGGTTAAATTAATGCTTGCACTAAAAAAAGTAACATATATGTTAAATCCTCTTAAGCTCCAGATATAGCTGAAAAGATATCAAAGGCTTGGTCCTAAGGGCATTCTTGAATTACACTGATTATTATAAGCAGCAGCAGCTTGAGTGGCAGAAGAATAACATTTAAGATGATTGCAGTGATTCTTTATTGAAAATAATTTACTGCTAAGAAACTAAAGCATTTCAATTCATTAAGAAGGAACTTTAACTATATAAACAAGGTGCTAGCACTGTAAGATGGTCTCAAAAAGTATTTCGAAATGAATTAGATATTATTTGGGAACCAGTGGTGGGATTAAAGAGGAGGATGACAACAAAAACAAGAAAATTAAGTGATAGAAACATAGGTATTCAGGATTTTCAGTTGCACAATGAGACCAAGGAAGTCAGAAACATATTAAGTTTCCCAAGTCATAAATTTATATTTTAATGACTATTTCTTTAGAAACAAAATGTTTTCTTTTTTCCTAACAAATATAAATTCACAACATATCCATCTGGGAAGTGAAATTTGTCACTTCATAAATTGTTATAATCCACCTTCCTCTCAGGCTCTCTGGTCCCCATTCTCATAAAAGTAAAACCAGACCTTTAAATTATAAAAACTTTTATACTTAATTTTAATGGGAAGAACCGTTTTCCACAGATGATGTTCTTAGATGGTGGGCCATGTGCTCAACTTTCCCAGTTCTGTTATTCTAGGAACTTGTTCTTTTTTTTCTTATACAACCATTCCGAATCAAGTAAGGACATTTTAAATTCCATTATCTTTAGCCCCTTTATTCCTCCAATTGGTCCCCCCCAGTACCAAGTGGCCATTTTTCTATATCATGAAACCAAAATGATGCTGACATCATTCCATGAGGTAAGGGACATTTTTGTTGCTATTTTATACAAAATGGGTGTTTCTATTGTTGGAGTGGGGGAAGATATTCTTTGATAGTTACTTCTGCAAAGTCTAAGTGAAATCTCAAGTATTTTTGACCTGACCTTGAGGTATGCCCAAGATAAGGCAGCAGGTCTTTCTTCTTTGTCCCTGTCCCATCCCTCAAGTAGTATGATCCTGGATAGTTTAAACAGTTTGTATTAGTAGTTCCCACCACAAAATCTTGTAATAAAATATAGTTTACTAATGATCTGATAAATAGGTCATTGTTGCCCCCTTTATCTCATTCAATAGACAAAAAGAAAGAATAGTAAGATTTAAAAGACTAGAAATCTCCAAACCTCCATTCTAGCTTAAATATCTCACCAGAGGAATGCAGGATCATAGCAATTAAATTCTCTGGGAAAGTTACAGTTTGAAAGAATCTTAGGAAATAATTTCTATGAATATGATTATTTAGCTGATCTACTGGACCTTGGAGATATTAAAAAGTAGTAAAGCAGCTTTGCAAGAGGTCTTTCCACCGAGTCTAACAGGAAGATCATATACTGCAAAGGTACCAAAAGAGGAAAGAGTGACTATTTGCTATTAATACTTTATTTAGGCAAAATCTCATTGCTTCGGCACATTTTTCTCTTGTGAATAATGTACCGAGATTAAAAACTTATAAATAAAGGAGAAAAGCAAATAATAATCAGCTGGGTAACCTGTGTTGTTGTTCCACTGGCGCCATCTATGTTTTGCAGTAATTACCCTATTTCTTTGTTTCTCATTCTCTGTGTACGTCTTCTCCACTGCTGCTCTGTGAGGAATATGACATTTATGTCTGAGTCAGTGATACCACAACGGTGAATCTAAGATTAAAGGCAATTCAACAAGTTGATTATCTAAGTAATTGTTCTTAGTCTTCCCTTTCCCTGGAAAGGAAGCAAAATAAAACCTCAGATTGACAATGGTACCACCACCATGGAAATCATGCTTCTCTCTGTCACCATGGAGGACTAAGGATAGATCATTCAAAGACTCAGGGGAGTCATTACTGTAGAATTCCATTCTAATAAAGTCAATTAGTAGGAATAATGAGGTTCTGGGTGATACATGGCCTCAGAGTCTAAGCATTCCTCTTTTCCTGACAAATTTTGATTAAGTGCTATTCTAATATACATCCAGAAGCATCTGTCTCCATAGGAAAAAGAGAGCAGATAGTCCCACAAAGTCCTAGTGATAAATGCACTCTTTAAGGTCCATAAGCCTTGTCCTTTTCCACTATATACAGCTACGAATAAGATGCAAATAGTAACAAAACATAATTGTTTTTAATTTAAAAGTCAGGAAATAAATCTAACCAGACCAAATCATTTATAGAAATGAAGCAACGTTATCGATAGGGCAAGAACTTGATTGTGAAATCTAGCTACATATGGGTTGGACATATCCTGCCTGTCATGTGATCCTGGGACAAATCCCAATTTATTTAAAAGTTCAGGTGAAGAGTTTCTGTTGGGATAAGGGTATATTAGAATATCAGTCAAATGTGCAAGTAATATCCAAGAGAATACTCCGTGACTCTCTTAGTTCCATTTGAATCTAAAATACCAAGAGGACTGATTTGAGGCAAACCCCATAGAGAAAAGAGGTAAAGTAGAATTCACCAAGCAGAAAGTAAATGAACAGGACAATGCCATACAATCTGCAGATGGAAAGGTTTTTCAAGGGAAAAGTGGTCTGCTATTCCAAAGACAATAGAGGACAATAAAGAAACTAATTTTGGCACAGTAGAAAGGATTGGAATCAGATTGCTGAGGTTGAATCTGAGATTTGGAATGAGAAAATGGTGATTTCAGGTAGAGAACACTTTTGAGCAGTTAAACTACGAGAAAAGGGAAATAGTATGAGTAAAGTTTCGCCCCTCCAAAATAGAGAACAATCCATTTTTGACATCATAAGGCAAAAAAGTCATTAGAGAACAAGAGAAAGAAAAGACATTACTTAAGTGTTGAAAGGTAGTTTTGGTGCTTTAGGGGAGAAAGAGGAAGAGAAAACACAGAAAAGTGACAAGTGGAAAGAGAAAAGAGAGGCAGACAGAGACAAGGAGGAGATGGGGAGGGAGAGAAAGGCAGAGAGACTCAGACAGAGAGGGAAGGAGGAAAGAGGAAGAGAGGAGAGAGAGGGAGGGAGACAGAGGAAGAAGGGGAGAAGGGAGCTAGAGGAGGAGAAAGAGAGAGGGGGGAAAGAGAGGAAGCAGGGGGAGGAGAGGAATGGAGAGGAGAGAGAAAATAGACTTTACAATTGATGCACAATTAGATGTGTGAGTATGTCTTTTCCATTTAATATCAACCTTCAGATAAGGGCATGCAGATGAACTTAGGAGTAGGCACAAAAGCTTAGAATAGTCACACCAGGTGAACTGGGTCCAAGCTTCCATAATCTTCTCACCAAAAAAAGAAAGTCTTTCCTGGGAGAGCCACACTGACATGAATATGATCCTACGTCAGAAAGTCTCCACATTCTGACATCCTCTAGATGGGTGCCTGTCACTGTGTCAGAGAAAGAGTGAGAAAACTGGCAATTAATGCCAGTTGGCAGTTGACAATCTAAAATCTTGATAATAACAAAGCTCAGTTGATAGACTGAGCTGGAAGGTACAAAAGCAAGCTAGAAGCAAATAGAGTTTTCAAGCTGGCTGCTGACATATATTTTTTGAAGAGACTTCTTTCTTGTTTATGACAATTTTCTTTCGAAGTACAGCTAGATAGAATTCCAAAACACACCCTTATGCATCTCTGGCCAGGCAAGCACCCAACAAAATCCATCTTTTGGGGATGAACAATTTTTTTTAAATCAACCTGATTCCCAGAAAGCTCAAATACACAAAGGATCACATCATTAGTATATCAGTAAAACCATTTAAGGAACCAAGCCATCCTGCTGTGTACACATATCCTACCCTCTCTCCTTATTTTTGTCACCTGGATGCCTAAGTCCTTATCAATTATTCTACAGGCCAAGGCAATTTCAATCTTAAATAGTATGCTGAGGGAAGAGGAGAATGTCAGAGATGGGATGTCCTACCCCTCCTGGGCTAGAGGCACCCATGAATTAAATTAAGTAGTTGCTGAATTGCACAAACTGTCTGCACTTTGCTGATAACTATACATTTTTTATGCTCCTTCCAAACTTTACCAGGGAGTGGGGTGGGGAGGGGGAAGAGAAACTGTTTATATCACATCAGCTCCCTGTTATCAAATTTCTGTTATGTTGCTATGGTAACTCACCAACCTCTTTCTGCTCGCCACCCATCACACATGATTCTAAGTCAACATTGCATTAGAAACTTATACACAGGGCAATTCACACTCATACATGTAGCCCGAACATTCTGCTAACTAGTATCAGGGGAAGAAAGGACAGCTCTGCTCACATCTAGAGTGTTTCTGTATTAATGAGTCAGCTAACTAGGATTGACATCCAGAGTCCTATTTAATAGCTTTTCATTTGGGGGGAGATAACTCTAGACCTCCATCAGCTTACATAATAAGATTTTTCTCTACATGGAGGCAATCTTTTATTTGTTTCTGCTCTGAAGTTGTTTATTCAAGTCTGCCTTGGAAGGTTTTGTGACTCTAAATTGGGTCTTGAGTTTTCAAGGAGCTGCTGGGCTTCTCTTAGCAAGTGAGATTAAGAGAGCTTAATTTCTCTTGTTTTGACCAAGATATCTACTAGAATACCCCTCAAGGTTCAGGGGTTTTTTGGAGCAGAGCTAGTAGCCATGACCTTTGCAAACCCGAAAACTCTGAGTGATAAGAAATAGTTCAGTTTTAGGATTCCAAAAATGAAAAATAGCAAAAATGATACTTCTCTGTGAAACTCAAGGCAAGTGGTTTGCCCTAGCAACTTACTCTCCATCCAATATCCCATTCTAAAGCAATATATAGAGTCCGGCACTTGGGAAGCACTTCCTAAATACTAATTGTTTGATTGGATTGCACCCCTTAATCACAGGTCATTTTAGGGGCATACAATCAGAACCATCTATTTCTACTGGGAAAGAAGGTTGGGGAGGGTTGTGACAGCACAAATCAAGGCTTGGAAAGCTACTGATCAAGACTATTGCATATTTTCAGCTTGTGGCTATCCTCCTGTTCCTATTCTTTTTTTAAAAGAACACAATTTATTTCACTCTCTAGAGACAAGAGAAAAAGGATGGAGAATCAGATGGAAATTCATCTTATCTCAAAAAGACTTTATAATATAAAAGGAAAAGAGTAACAAAGACAGTTTAGCCACTCACTTTGTTCCTGCATTCCTGTCAGAATAATACACGTTATCAAAATATCACACAGAGTTATTTTAACAGAAATCTAGGAGAATCATGGTAGCCCCTACAGATGACTATCATAAAAATAAATAAAGACAAATAATCAAAAACCTAGAGCTAGATTTTTCCTTCTGGGCTTCAGTATTGTGTGACATCAGGTAATAATGTATACTTCTAAGTAGGTAGGGAGCTCTTGGATCTTGCTCCTCACATGGATCGATGGTTATATGACCCTACAATAGATTTCTGTTCTTATGTTGCTTTTTTCTTCCTACTTTTAGTCAATGGAGTACTGATTAAGGGAATGACCTTTCAAAAGTTAAAAGAACAGAACAGTGGATCATTGTAAGTCTGGAAACTAATGTCCATACCAGATACTGAATCTAACCCAGTCCAGTTATAAGGTCCTGAGCAAAGGCTTTAAAGATACATAAACTAGTGATAGTGGAGCCAGGATATCATTCAGCTGCTAAGCCTCATTGGGAAATGAATGTACTGGGATCAATGCTATGTAAACATTGCCTTAAGCATGAGCCCACTCTCCCAAGGGACTGATGGGGTAGAGGGGAAGAGTGTGATTCCAAGGGTTAGGAGAACATTTCTGCTTCTATTCTTGCTATGTCTTTGCTGTAAATACTTCTTTGTAATTGTTTAAAAAGCTTCTGAGGGTAACTTCCCAATATTCTGTTGCCTTTGATTCAGGATTTCCCTCTCCAAGATGACTTTAAAATTGATCAAAGTCATAAAAAATAAAAATAAATAGATCAGTTTTTGAGCCTTAAAGTGTAAGTGTGGCTTTTTAAAGAATAAATCACAGAATTGGGAAAAAAAAGAACCTTGCTTTTAAGCTTCCTTGAGAAACAAGTTTAAAATAATAATAGTCTTTCTAATCTGCCATAGCAAATAAATGAGGGATGACAGAACATCAGTAACCACTTCAAAGTAAGTTATTAAATATTACTTTTCCCCCCTCCAGAACTCAACTTGAGAGTGGCTATTTCTAATCTAGGAGACTGCTTTCATCTAAGTCAGTGATTGCTATGAAGCCCACCTGCTCCTTATAATTATACCAAATACACACTCCCTATCACCTGGTATAAAAGACATAATCTTCAGTAAAACAGAACCTTCTTTAAAGTTTTTTTGCTTCTTTTGCTGTGCAAAATATATCCAGTCCTAAATTACTTGACCATAGGAGACAAAAACATCATGATCACTGCAAGGTGACAGCCTATCAAAGACTTCTCTCTCACTTTTCTACAACTAAGCTACCACAAATTTGAAACAAATAAAATAAAACAAACAGAGACACTTGAAGACTATCACAGACAAGAACTAACTGCCAATAGGCACCACACCTATAGAAATTCAAGGAGATTGTTCCTCACCTAAAATGCTCCTCCAGGAAAACACATGCTAATAGAAAATGCACTGGTGATATTGCTGTGAGCTTCCTGATTCTGGGACTGTGACAATGGGGAGTCTCACTGACTTTGGCAATTGAAAGGTAGAAGCCAACACTTTATACTCTGAACTACCTACTTCCTTTCTCAGGAATTCTTTTCTTTTTTTTCCCTCACATAGGATATTCCAATATTTGTCTCTGCTTTTGCAACAGGCTTTCTTCATGTTATATAGAAGGGTCAGCCTCCTTTTCTTCACATCCTCTAATAATAATTTCCATAAGAACTCAGTGTATTACTACCTTTTATTTGGGATACTTTCTGTTCCAAGCAGTATGCCTCCATCATGAGATTTAACCCAAAACTTCCCAACTCCAAGGCAAACTTTCTATCTACTCCTCAATCCTCCTAATTATATTTGCTAAGTTAAAGCTTATAAGTCTTCATTTAGTGGGGGGGGGGACTTCCTTTTAGAGTTCTTACTATGAACTTTAGACATAAAATAAAATTAAGTGACCAACATAGAAATTCAAACCAGGTTTGTTCTCTAGCACCATATTGAAACTACTGAATTGACCAGCTGTAGGTTAATTATATAGGGAAGGATGTGGGAATACAAAGATAGATTGAAATTGAACTTTGCTCTGAAAGGTTTATAGACTGAAAAAGAGCAAACAACATTTTCCTAAAGTGAAAATGTTACCAGGAAATTTGTCATAAGAACTGAGGTGATTCTTTTTGGTTTCTTTTGAAAAGCAATCACATAGGATTATGAATCTCAAAGCTGTGCATTTCTTTTTGAGCATGTTCAGTCCCTGGTACCTTCAACTACAAGTCTTGTGGCAGGAAAATGGAAAGTTTCTTTCTGGGAGAATAATATGAGAGATTAATAGGAAGCACACAGAGGCAAGACCACTTTTCTCTTTGGACATATACTTTGATATTATATTATTCCTTTAATTTGGTACAAATTCCAAAAATTTAGGTATTGTCACCCTTTTCCCTATTTTCCATAGAACCAAAGGTCCTATATTTTGACAATGGTCAACTAAAAATTGTACACAATTTTTGAAATACTGTTGAAAACCTATATGTTATTCATTTTTCCCTATATTTTCTCACATTAAGCCACTTTGAGTACATAGTTCCTGATAGAAAGGCATTATGGTTTATTGGTTTGAGGATTAGAAAGAAAATTAAAAGCTTGTAAATTCCATTTTATTCTTTCTTTGTCCCTGAGCAAATTACTTGGCCATGTTCCTGCTGGGATTAAGAAATCATTTTGGCTACCTTAGAGTAAAGATGATTGGTATCATGAACTGCTAAGAAATGCCTTATATGTATTTTGAAACATTTTGGTGCCATAAAGTTAGAAGGTTGGAATTTTTGCCATAGCCATAAATAAATATGCTCAGGATGTATGTTGGAAATCTGATCTCTTAGAATTTTCAGAAGAGTCAATGAAATACTTTCATGTTATTTGCCTGTAATTGGTATTTCTATATGAAATTCCTGTGTTGGTAAAGCTTGTGTAGTTTTATTTTGTCTATTTGACTGAATTACAGAAATATAAAAAATGAGATAGGTAATTTAAAAGATCAACTATAATCAGTAAAAAGCACATGAATACACACATGTAAATATATCAAAGATAGTTAAGGGAACAGACATTTTATTCCTGTAAACATTTTATTGAAGTCTGTCAAAGCCCAATAAGAATAAAAAAATCATTAGACAAAATAATCTCCTGGTTGAGGTTATAGGGCATGATATCATAAGAAGGAAAATGTTTTTAGCCAGGCAAGAAAACTGTCTAGGGTCACACAACTAATAAATGTCTGAGGTTGCATTTGAACTCAGATCTTCCTGACTTTCTGATATTGAATCACCTAGCCTTAAAACAAGGTTAAGTCTTTTTTCCTCAGTATTTCCCATTTAACTTGGGACTGTCTTTCTTTTTAGTGATCTCTTCTCACCTTGATATATAAATATATAATTATATTTTTCCCCTTTCCCTATGCTCTTGTCACTGTGGAACCTCACTTAGGCCTGACCACTCCATATGTTTCCCTTTTCACTATGTTCAAATTGTAATTGTCTTGCACTCCATTCCCTAAAAATAGTAATTTCTGTTGGGTGAAATCTAGGTAATTTGAGGAACACATTTTCTAATTGTTTAATATTCCACCACTGTAGAAAATCTAAGTCTATTGAGAATACTCTAATAACACCAAGGAAGGATTGTCATGGTATTCCAGGCTACTGGGAAGATACTTTTGAGCAGACAAATATCAAAATACACATAAAAGTCGTTTTCAGTGTCAGAATGACAGATATCACTGAGTCTTGGATTACAGCAAGGATATTTGGAATTGGGAAAGTTGACCCCATCTGAGGAAAGAAAAAGAAATAGAGATAAAGAGAAAGAGGCAGAGACATACACACACACACAGACACACACACAGAGAGAGAGGGGGGGAGAAGAAGAAGAAGAAGAAGAAGAAGAAGAAGAAGAAGAAAAGAAGAAAGAAGAAAGAAAGTGAAAGTCACTTCCAGTGGTTAGAGGAATGAAAACACATATGGAGTCTGGAGTGGATGTGACTTGATACCAAACATCAGATCTGGATTGTGGGTAGACAAGCCAGCATAAGAATACTTAATGATGACCATAAAAACAGTGGATCAGAAGTAGGCAGATATAATACCCTGGAAGAACAGAAATGTGAGAGGACATGGAAGATGCCAAGTCAACAGTCAGTCTCATGGAATTGTTTCAGGAGCAAATGAGTCAAGATAAAAACAGACCGGATTCCAAAGGGAAAGAGAAAGTTGTGAATAATTAAAATGAGTAGCTAGCTACTTTTCTGAGTGACTGCAGCCAGTATGAACAGGCAGGTCTACCAGCTGCATTTGAGTAACCGGGAGTCAGTATATAGCTTAAAGAATGTAGAACATAATAATATCAGGAAATCCTACCAGAAAGTTCTGGACAATGAACTACTGGTTATTGATAGTTTGGCACATTTTCTACAGAAGGGAAATGCTTCTCACAGTCATTTTAATTTTTCTCTTTTTTCCCTTCACAAGATATTAAATTTGTTGAAGTCATATCTTCCAAAAGAACTATGCTTCTTGTTGAGCTGGAAACTTTTCTTAAATATCAGGTAGCCAACCTGTATTTACACAAAATCTGTAACTCAATTCTATACTGAGTCTAGCTAAAAACAAATATAGCACCTGTAATCAGAAGACCAGGTTTTGAAATCTGATCATCTTGCTTAGTTTCTGACCTTGCACTTCAATTCTTTATCTTGTTGTACCTCAGTTTCCTCATCTGTCAAATGAAAGATTAGGTTAGTTGCTGTTATTGTTCAGTCCTTTCAATCACATTCACCTCTTTATGTTCTGATTTAGGGTTTTCTTGGTAAAGATAAAAGGAACGGCTTGTGATTTACTTTTTTTGTTGTTGTTGCAAGGCAATGGGGTTCAGTGGCTTGTCTGAGGCCACACAGCTAGGGAATTATTAAGTGTCCGAGGCTGGATTTGAACTCAGGTACTCCTGACTCCAGGGCTGGTGCTCTATCCATTGTGCTACCTAGCTGCCCCACCATTTACTTTTCCAGATCATCTTACAGATGAGAAAATTGAGGCAAAGAGGCCTGAATGATTCACCAAGGACCACACAGCTAGGTAATGTCTGAAGTCAGACTGAACTCAGGAAGATGAGTCTTCCTGACTCCAGGCCTGTCATGAAATTCACTGTGCTGTCTAACTGAACTAGACAGCTAAACTATAATCTCATATTTTAAAATCCTAAATAAAAGCAAACTTGAAATTTCATTTCCTAAATCTTAGACATATATAATTCATAATACCTAAAAGAAATATGAGACTCACTTTTTGGACCAAAAGTTTTAATCTGAAGAACAGGGCAAATATGGCTTCAGTTCTTTAGGCTTCAGGAAAGTTTTGTCTCTCCATAGTAAGTTCTACTTGTAGCCTCAGAGCTTTAAATACCATAGGCCAATTCCACTTTAGTCTCTAGATGCTGACTTTGGAGGGTACTTTCTTCCCATGGGCATACTTCTCTGGAGGGATGACATCCTTCAGCTAACTCCCCTTCTCATCTGTAGACCTACTTGATGGGGCCTGCACACAACCTCATGCTTGATCAAGGATAGGCCAGTCCTAGGGGCAGCTAGGAGGAGCAGTGGATTGAGCATCAGTCCTGGAGTCAGGAGGACCTGAGGTCAAATGCTGCCTTGGACACTTAAAAACAACCTAGTGGTGTGACCTTGGGCAAGTCACTTAACCCCATTGCCTTGCCAAAAAAAAAATAAAAAACAAACAAGGATAGGTCAGTTCCTTGAAATCTCATTATGCTTTTTTAAGCTGACTTCTTGAAACTCAACTCCTCTTGAATTCTCTGTTTCCTCTCCCTTCTTGTTGGAGGGCAGAGCACAAACCTCCTTCCAAAGCTTTCCTTTACACAGGGTTGCATCTAGGCTTTTCAGCTCATACCCTTTTTCTCAGCCCCCAACATACCTGTTCCTCAACTTTTCAACTTCCTTTCATTTTCCTTCCCCCCCCCCAATTAGATTGTACACTCCTTGGGGGCAGGAATTCTCTTTCTTGTTTGAATTTCCAGAACATTGTACAGTGTCCGTCAAGTTCATTGAATTATATTGAATGTGTTACTTCATGGTCCTCTTATGACCCACACCAACACATGGCCAGAATTCCTAAACTCCTTTCATTGTACTACCTTATACCTGCCTTTATCCAGTCACTTCCCCCCACTCCCCCCAAGTCTCACTCTACTGTAGATAATACAAAACAAAGGACTATAGCAGAGGTAACAGATTGGACATTTCAGGGGATGATTACATCCCTCTTCATGAAGATCTACACACATGTTTCCTGAAAGACCACATTCTCAACTAAATTTATGCATTTTATAATTGTATTTTTATAATTTACATAATTCATAATTTTTTGTAATTTTAATTTTATAAAAAAAAGTCTGGTTATAGCTTCTAGGAGTCCTGCTATTTTGTGAGACATTCTCAAATTATTCATATTGACTTGAAATCAATTGCTAAATTCAAATATGTGAAGAATAGACCATTATCAACTATTAAGAATTTATATCTAGGGGTGGCTAGGTGGCACAATGTATAGAGCACTGGCCCTGGAGTCAGGAGTACCTGAGTTCAAATCTGACCTCAGACACTTAATAATTACCTAGCTGTATGGCCTTGGGCAAGCCACTTAACCCTATTTGCCTTGCAAAAAAAACCCCAATAAACAAAAAAAGAATTTATATCTAGAGAGTGAAATGTCTTGAAAAAAGAAAGTAAAGTGGGAAAGAAACATGTATCAAGTCTTGGAATGTGCTTTATATTTTTAAAATATTATTCCAATGGATCCACAAAACACCTCTGGTAAACAGGGTGCTATCCTGCTAATCTATCCGCATTTCACTCATGAGGAAACTGAGGCAGGCAGAGGTCAATTAAATTGCCCAGAGCTGCCCAACTAATATAAATCTCTGAAGTTGAAAGTGAACACAGATCAGCCTCCAAGTCCAGGGCTATAACAACTGTGCCATTTAACTGCCTCTACCTGATACTACCTAACAAATCTCACATTCTTATATTTTTTTATGTATAATGTGCTTTCCTCACAATAATCCAGGGAGATAAAGGCATAGGTATTACATTAATAAATAAGCATTTATTAAGTGCCTACCATATGTTAGCCACCTTGATAAGTAATAGTTTTCAAAAAGAAGCAAGACATAGTACCTGCCCTCAAGGAGCTTACAATAGAACTGCATCATTCATTCATATTATTATGCAAATTTTACAAATGAATGAAATATCAGGCTCATTTTTGCCCCAAGTCATTCAACAGTAAATACTAGAATCCAAGATTTCAGATCTTTTGGTTTCATATTTCACCTCTCCTTTAGACCCTTCTCTAAGACAGAGAAAACCTTATAGAAGCAGGACATTTGATACTAAAAAACACTTTGGAAAAAAAAATATTAGCAATTAGGAAAAGCCTAAATCATGGCAAGTTATACATGAGAGATGGTGTGAAGTGGAAAGGGAATAACAGATGTTAGGGCTTTAAAAAGGAGAATGGAAGGGGATAATTGAATCATCCCCCCCCTCAATTTTGCACAGTTTATTCTTTAGAGAGGAAATACCTGTAATATTTTTTACAAATGTTCTCATTCCTTCTACCACACAATGATCTAATACATACAAAGGAGAAAAGGAAGAAATAAAAACATATCTATTATCTAATACGCTTCCAGAAATATATAAAGCCTCAATATCTCAAATAACTACCTACCCTCCCAACCAGATTTATTTGTTTTAATAAGAGAGGACAAGAAACTAATGTCCATTAGGAAGACACATAAAATCATTATCACAAGAGCAATAAAATCCAGAATTTGATCATTTCTTTCAAAAACCTGAGCTGTTCCCTTCCTAGTTACCAATTATTAAAGGATACTTTTGAAGAATCATATTGAAAAATTGCCTTCTAAGAAATAACATGCTTGCAAGACATCCCAACATCATCTCATATTTGAACTTAAAAGACAGTATATCTGTGAACTCATCCAACCTTTTTGGAGAGCAATTTGGAATTATGTCCAAAGGGCAACAAAAAATATGCATACCTTTTGATCCACCAATACCACTACTGGGTCTATACCCTGAAGAGATGATGAAAAAGGGTAAAAACATCACTTGTACAAAAATATTCATAGCAGTCCTATTTGTGGTGACAAAGATTGGAAATTAAGTGAATGTCCTTCAATTGGGGAATGGCTTAATTAACTGTGGTATATGTGTGTCATGGAACACTATTGTTCTATTAGAAAGTAGGAGGGATGGTAATTCAGAGGAAGCCTGGAAGGATTTGCATGAGCTGATGCTGAGCGAGATGAGCAGAACCAGAAAAAACATCGTACACCTTAACAGCAACATGGGAATGATGATCATCCTTGATGGATTCACTCATTCCATCAGTGCAACAGTTAGGCACAATTTTGGGGTATTTGTGATGGTATCATCTGTATCCAGAGAAAGAATTGTGGAGTTTGAACAAAGACCCAGGACTATTACCTTCAATTGAGAAAAAAAAATAAACTGTTATCTTATTATGTAATTCTATATATTATACATTATTTTTCTTCCTTAAGGATTGATTTCTCTTTCATTACATACAACTTAGATCAATGTATACCATGGAAACATGTAAAGGCTAAGAGACTGCCTTCTGTAGATGGTGGTGGAGGAAGTAAGAAAAAAAACCATTATCTTATTATGTAATTCTGTTATCTCTATAGTTTATTTTTCTTCCTTAAGGATATGATTTCTCTCTCATTATATTCAACTTAGATCAATGTATACCATGTAAACAATGTAAAGTCTAAGAGACTGACTTCTATAGGGGGTAGGGGTAGGGAAGCAAGAATAGGGGAAAATTGTAAAACTCAGAATAAATAAAATCTTTCTTTAAAAAATAAAAAAATATATATTTTCAAGCAAAAAAAAAATAAAGACAGTCTATCAATATTGGACCAAGCACATAGGGAAGGGCAGTTTATATAAGTCATGACCTTTCCCTAGACCAAGATCCCAGTTTCATTTTTTATCCATATTTTCAGAAGTCCTTTAATCCTTATAATAATTCAAACAATTAAGGTCAATTATCTCCATTTTACAAATGAAGAGAAAAATGAGGTTTAAACAAAGAGTAGAAATAGATTTGGAACTCAATCAGCTTGTTCTTCACTTGCCTTCTTATATCTTTCCACTTCCCTGTATTGCTTGAACCCTGAAACTAAAAGCTCAATCTTTCATTAAAACATTCTTGTATATCTACACCATATGGATCTACCTCTCAAAACCACCCAATCATTTTGGAAAAAAATATGGGACAGTTTCTCTGAAATAATGAAGTTATTCACTGTTTAGCTTCAAAAAACAGAAGTGACTAAATAAAGGGTCAAATAAAATGATTGCCACATTTTTTTTATCAAGGCTAGCCATAATTTGGTTGAGGCTACAAGAAAATCTCTTTAAGGGAACTGGTTTTGTAAATGCAAGAAGTAGTATGGAACAGAGGATGGAGACTTGGTCTTAGAGTCAAGAAAGCCTAGGACACATCATCCCCTCTCGGAAATCCTGGTACACCATGTCTGAGTGCTCCCAACAATACTATGACAGTCACAAAACGGGTACCCGTCTCCATTAGGACAAAATGAAAGTTATGATCCTAAGCACAAAGACGCAAGTATACATTCCTATGGGATGAGCGCATATGATATTACAGGATAACTGAAAAAAAATATTGAGGGTGCAGAGTGCTAGCAACTAAAGAGATTTGCAAAGATTTCTTGTAGGAGATGGCACATGAACTGGGTCTAGACTAAAGTTAGTTATTCAAAGATGTTTTTCATTCTATGTATGAAAGCAGCTGGTGCCAAACCAGGGAAGTATCCAATTTGGGCTACAGAACGTAGGTTAATGTGATTGAAATGTAGGTACTTACAGGTACATAATGTTCAATAAGCCTGAAAAATTTTCCTGGAGGCAGATTTTGAAAGGTTTTACATGCCAAGCTGTAGAACTGTATTTTTTCCCCTAGAGGCAGTAGGTAACTACGGAAATGTATTGAGTAATAACTGACATAGTCATATTTGTGCTTTAGGAAGACAATATTTGGAGATGTGTGAAGGATAAACTGAAGGAGATCAGACTACCATATGATTTCAGATAGGTTCTACACATTTCTAATAATAACAAAAGCAATTTATTTCCATTTTTATTTAGAACTTGAGGTATTTGAAAATTTTTCCTCTCAAGAACTTTTTTTCATATTTTAAAGTTATTTTTAAGATACTTAATGTTAAAGTTTTCTATATATATATATATTAAAGATAAGTAAAGGGAGGTTAGGAGATATTGATTTGAACACAAAACCTAAATTCAAGGTTAGTTTAGCTCTTTCTATTACATTAAACTGGAACTGCTCCCAAAATACTTATACATTTATTTATTCTTCTTGTTAGTCTATGTGTTCCTGTGATTTCACACATGTAGAGAATCTTGTTAGAGAAAAGGTTTGGTGTCAATTAGAAAAAAAGAAATTCCTAACTATAAGGAATTCAAGGACATTATTTATGGGTGAAATCTATGTCCTGAAATTTGCTTATTACTTATCTCAGAATGCTTTCCTATAATTATAATTTCTACATCTTAATTTCATATTCTATGACATTTTCACAACTCTAAAGTGAGGGGAGAATTTACATAATCATTTGATCTCTCTCTCTCTCTCTCTCTCTCTCTCTCTATATATATATATATATATATATATATATATATATATATATATATATTGATTGATTGCATAGGGGAGGCTAGGTGGTGCAGTGGATAGAGCACTGGCCCTGGAGTCAGGAGTACCTGAGTTCAAATGCGACCGACCTCAGACACTTAATAATGACCTAGCTGTGTGGCCCTGCGCAAATCATTTAACCCCATTTGGCTTGCAAAGAAACACTAAAATATCATAGATAGCTAATCAAAGAAAAAAAGAAATTAAAATCTAGCTTTTTTTTTTTTTTTGCACCTTCCTTCAGGGTGAAGGGAGAAAATCCACAAGATTCATCTTTCTCAACATCTTCCCCTCCCCTTCATAAATGCACCAGGAAAGAGTCAAGATGATGGAATAAAGTTACCATTTTGCCTAGCTTTCTCAATACACTCCCTCTTTAGTAACGTTAAAAATATACCAAACTGAATTCTAAACAGAAAAAGTAAAAAAAAAAAAATCATAGTGAGTCATTTTTGCAGCCTAGGACATATCAGGAAGACATTGATCTAAAGACAAGGATGAGGAATGGTCAAGAGCTCAGCTGAACCTGCACAGGAGCAGTAGTGGAGGCAGCACCTGGTTTTGGAAGAAGTAGCAGCAACTGGGAGCAACTCATCTCCTGGGGCCAGTAAAAGGTCCAAACACATGCACAAAGGGATGGCACTGGACACAGAATTGGATGCCATTCAGCAGCTTTGTCACCCAGCACTCAGTTCTGGATTGTAGTTCCCAGGGCATGGAGATCATGGGACCTAATTTTACAAGCTTCAGAGAGTGGAAAAGGAAGAAAATTACCAGATCTCTCCCCAAATTACACCAAGTCAGAAGCACTAAACACTTATAAACTCTCCCTGAGTTGTGCAAATAGCTAAAGGATATTAAAGACAGAAACTGCGGTCTTATATGGCCTAGTCCCAAATAGACTCTAGAAGGGAGCAGCATCCAATGATATCAAAATTCAGAGTTAAGAAATAAGCTAAAAAAAAAGAGCAAACAGAAAAAAAGAGTCTGACCATGAAAAGCAATTATGGTGACAGGGAAGCTCAAGACACAAACTGTTGTAGAAGATAATAATTTGAAAACACCTACAAGTAAAGCCTTTAAAGAAAATGCAGATTTTACACAAATCAAACAAAAGTTACTAGAAGATTTGATAGAAAGAATTCTTAAAAAGAGTAAAAAATAATATTCAAAAAGAACATTAGAGGAAAACTGTTAAGATAAATGAGCTATACAAGAAAATTATGAAAGGAAAATTGACATTTTGGTCAGAGGCACAAAAATTAGTGAAGAAAAATTAGTTCTTAAAATTAAAATTGGTTTAATTTTAAAAGTACAAAAATCACACTGGAGAAAATAACTACTTAAACGTAGATTTCAACAAATGTACTACCAGTGACAACTGTTATTTGGGAGGATGACTCTCCACAGAACCTCAAATTTTATTAGGATACCAAAGGACAATATAACTATATGTCCTTAAGCTTCCCCAATTGAAAAGTACATATTGCTACTTGGTTCAGAGAATGCTGGTTATATTTATAAAAAACGAAAGTCATATGCCTGCAATATTTCCATGGTGTTCATATCTGCTTCCCATTCCCTTACCTCACAAGTTCTGCCACAGAGTGGCATAGGATCAAGATGTTAACCACTATGCCCATCTGTGGGTATGCCAGATCCTGCATTTATGTCTGCTGGTTTACCAGATGGTGAAGAATCAGTACCATTTGTGGTGAGCCAACAACACAGCAGGTCAGCACTGCTTGGCAAAGCTGCCTGGCACTTTACAAGCATTATCCATTAGAGCTTTACAACAGGGCAATAAGGCAGGTAGGTACTAAGAGATATTATTATCCTCCTTTTAAAGATACAGATGTTGAGACTCAGAGTCTTTTAAGTGATTGCCTATGACTAGAAAGCTATTAAGTGTCAGAGATGGGATTTGAACTCAGCTTGTTTTGATTCCAAGGCTATCACTCTATTTATTAAACTAATTTCCACAGAGAGAATGGGAAGCCAGTAGAGAAATGAAAGAAATCATAGCTTCATTGTAGAACTGCCATGCTACTCAAAAGCTATTTATGCAGAATTACTCGGCCTTTGGTCGTACGTAGTTGTTCAGTCATTTTTAGTCATGTCATGTCACTTTCTTTCACCCCATTTGAGATTTTCATGGCAAAGATACAGCATTGGTTTGCCATTTTCTTCTCCAGTTCATTTTACAAATGAGAAATTGAAACAAACAGGTTTAAATGATTTGCCTAGTGTCACATAGCTAGTAGGTATCTGACATCAGATTTGACCTCAGGAAGATAGGTCTTCCTGACTCCTGACCTGGTCTGCTCAAAGGATATGAAAACGTTCTCCTATGATGAAGAAACTTTAAAATTAACAAAGGCTACTGTGAGTCCCTAAGTTTGGGTTGTTTTCAACATATCTGTACAAAGAGTCATATGCAAATATGTGCTCAATATTGAAATGTCCTATGTCATATCTTTCATATCATTTCTGAAACCCAGAGTTTTTCTTTATTTATGACTTAATCAAGTTTTAGCAATATTAAGACAAATAAGTATCAACTTCTGAATAGAATTATGAGACAAATAGATTAATACAGGATTCTACAATACATATATGCATTCATGTAAACATATGTGAACACACAGACACACAAAGAGATATTCAGATTATATATGTATGTATCTATAGAGACATGGATGTACACACACACACACACACACATACACACACAGAGAATCATATGGCAATGATCAATTAGTCCAAGGCTGAACCCTCATAGACCAGTTACCATTCCCTAACCCTATATAAAAAGTAGTTAATGAATTTTAGAGTGTTCTATAAATGTCATTTATTATCACACAGAAATATCATGAGTTCACAGGTAGGAGACCCTGGAGAAAATTGTTGTGGATGTCTAGTAGATAGAGAGCAGTAAAGGAAAACGAAATAGTTAACTGTCTTAAATGGTCCAGAAAAGATGAGAAGGATGAGATAGGAGAAGAATTCTTTGAATTAGTTATAAAAAGACTATTAGTAATGTTTGACAGAAAGCAGTTTCAGGGGAGCCATATTCTATAAGCCCAAAGAAAGGAGTGAAGCAATCAATGTTACTGCAGAAGTGGCTGCAAGGAATGGGTTTTATTATTTCTAGGTAGTTACCAGTAAATAAGAGCAAATGACTATGATATAAATGAATAGTAGTCAATTAAAAAAAAGTTTTAGTTTTGTTTTTTTTTAGGGAATATATTCCAGACACAGGAAAGAGCCAGTATTGAATGCAGACACAGACAAAAGCAAATTAAGTTCAAGGAAAAGCTCATAGCCCAATTTAAGAGGTAGACTTAGGGGGCTTGTATGGCCATATATATTTAATTCTATAGACAAGAGGAAATCATTGGGGATTTCTGAGTAGCAGAATGGCATGATGAGATCTGAGTTGTAGGAAGATTATTTTGGCAACTGTATATAAGATGATGTGCAGAGGATAAAGACAAAAGGCAAGAAGACCAGTTGGTGGTATTTCTGAAGTTCAACAGAGTGATAATAAAGATCTGAATTACAGTATATGTGAGAGTGGCAAGAAGTGAACAGAAACAAAAGAAGCTATCTCTGAGATATAAGAAGAAAAAATAAGATTCGTCAACAGATTGTATTTGGAAGGGGAGTTAGAGCAAACTATCATCAATGATTCTTGACATATAAAGCTAGATGACTGAAAGGATAGTGGTACCATCAATACAGATAGAGAAATCTGGAGGTGAACTTGGCGGGGAGGGGGAGAAAGGGAGATGATAAGTTGAAGTTCACTCATTTTTAGCCCTGTGTGACTCTTTGTGACCTGATTTGGGGTTCTTTGCCAAAAATATTGAAGTGGTTTGCCAGTTTCTTTTCCAGTTCATTTCACAAATGAGGAAACTAAGAGGAAACAGGTTTAGGTAATTTGCCCAGGGTCACATAACTAAGAAGGGTCTGAAACCAGATGAAATCAGGAAGATGATTCTTACTGACCAGTAGATATCTCTTCTTTTTTTATTTGTATAAATGCCACCAGTAAATAGTATTGGCATATAGGAAAATAGCATGAAAAAAAAAGAAAAAAACTTCTGAAGAGGATTTTGTTTGATATTTGCTCACTTACATTCAGTTAGTGAACATATATGTGTTATCTTCCCCATCAGAATAAAATTTCCTTGTACCTATCAATTGTTTCATCCTTTGTATGTGTATCTCCAGCACTTAACACATTATGGTTCACCTAATGGGCACTTTTAGAAATTCTGGTTGACTGATTTTTATCGGTAGCATCAAGCACAATATCTGACATATATATTAAGAAAACATATATCACAACATTTATTTTGTCAGGCAAAATGAATGAGAACTGACCAAAGATGGCTTATATCCTGAATGTTTTGTTTTGGGGAAGTGAGTACTTTATTCCTGTTCTATTCTCCATGTATGATTAATGGTAAAAGATGCCTTAAGTATCTTTTGGAATCATTCAAAATGAGATTTCCTGATTTTAAACATAATTTTCCTCATTATTTTTTATTTCAAAAAATTCTGCTATCTGTAAATATGAAAAATAAACTATATAAAAAGTAAAATTTCTATTCTAATACTCTCAATTTCTCTCTAATAAAAATACTCTAAAATTTTTGTTTTTATTTAAAATATATTTCACTGCTTTCAGTTTTTACATCACTTACATTTCTCAATGTATCCTTCCTTCTATCTCATAGACATTCATTCTTTATAACAAAGAATTTTTTAAAGGGGAACAATTAGGCATTCAAACTAACATATTGAAGAAGTCTGATATTATATTTGTTATCCTTGAAAATGATTCTTAAAGGAGTACTTGGCTTAGAATAAGATGGCTTATTTTAAAGTCTAGCTTTGCAGATTTTTTTGTCATGCTTTTCATGAACAAGAGGGTTTTGGTTTTTTCTTAGTTGAATCATATAATCTATAATGTTCCTTTATGTTCTTGAAGTCTATCCATCAATGAGACGTGTTAAACATTATCAAGCAAAGAACTGAAGGATTCTAAAGAGAGGCTGAAATATTTTTCTTTCTTGTTTTGGATGTCGCTCATATGGAAATGTTTTGCATAAATATACACACATATGTGTGTAATAGGTTTTATTTTTTTTGCTTTTTAATTGGGTAGGGAATATCAAATTAAAATAGAAAAAATTCAAAGTTCTTCTAATTAAAATAAATAAAAATAAAGTCTTTGAGTTTAAGTTTGAAATAATGTTAGTTTTTCCCCCATATTCAGAAGGGGAAAAATGCATCCAAAAGGATACAGATGCATTTTGAAGTGGACTCAATAAATGTTAGAACCAGAGAATCAAACTGCCTTGAAGCATTTGTTGATCTTCTGCTAAATAAATCCATCACTGCATCTGTTCACCATCATTTCTAACACTTTTGTTATTAGATTAAATTGCTATATCCCCCTTGCAGGTATCATAAAGCGAAATCTGAAAATGGAGGCATCTGTTTCTTGCTTGATCACAAGTAAGAAAACAAGAGAGTCTAGAGAAGAAATTGACCAAAATATTGAATTGTAATTTTTAGGCATTTCAGGACACATCAGTCATTGAGACCTAAGAAGAGGTAATTATAAGCAGAAGGTCTCTCTACCAGCATATAATCCTCTTAAGGACAACGTCTCAGAATTTTCTAACAGTTACTTGTAAATACTTTGAGCCACGAGAATTCTTTGCTAACCACTAGCTGTCATTCATTTACCACACTATTTTCCTTCCCAAGAATAAGACTACAAGTTCTTCCTAGTCTGGGGACACTGTGGTGAGAAATCAGTTTCAGATACTTTGGAGGGCTTTTTCTGCAAGTACTGTAAATCAGTGTTGGTACAGAAGTCTTGGTATTTAGGAAAACTTCTAAATTTTCACTTTTAGGGTTATACATCAGAAATACAGATGAAGAGAAACAAAAAAAAATGTCACAAAACCAAACAAAAAAAACCCCTTGATTCTCTCAAGATCCTAGTAAAAACAGCATTTGAAAACAAAACAATAAAAAAACTTTCTAAATTTTCCCATATTGTGTAATCCATTGCTAGTCAGTTAATTATTATATATGAAAAAAGAATCAGGACTTAGAAAGCTTTTGCCCTGGGAATCTATATATTTTATTTGCCTATTTTATATAGGTATTTAATACAATGTAGGAAGATTCAGAAGGGGCATACAATCATTAGGGTCAAAAAAACTCTTACAAGATAATTCATGGAGAGAGAATATGAGGATTATCTAAGATGAATATATTTTATAATTGTTTATCATTTTATTTTTACTGAATTCCAAATGAATTTCTGGTTCTGATTTGAACTTCAGTCAGACAGAACTGACATTTTGTGATCAGGGCAAACCTCAATTTCCTGTGACCTCAAGTACCTCTATTGTAAAATGAAATGAGTAGTATCTATGACACAGAATTGATGTGAGGTTCAACTTAGATAACATATATGAATATTTAGATATCTGTCAGATATTATTATGGAATAAGAACATAATATTTGGATTCTGAAATCTTGGTTAAAACCTAGCTCTGCCACTTGCTATAATGTTAAGTAAGTTCTTTTACCTAGCTGAGATGGTATAAAATATTGATTTAATATATACATATAAATTGATGCTGATTTATGTATATATACATATGTGTGTGTGTGTCTGTTAATTCTCACAAGAAATATGCCAAACATTTTATTTTCCTCATTCTATAAACTGAGGAAATTGAGATAGACAGAGGTGAAATTATTTTGTCCACAGTTAGACAGGTAGTAGGCATCTGAGATATGTTGAGGCCATTAGTCTCTGGGGAAACCAAGAAAGTTCTTCTGTAGAAAATATCAATGAACTACAAGAATACTAAGAGGCAAAGGTGATGAAGGAGATACCTTTCAGGACTGAACAAAGGCAAAAAATTGTCCTGGGTAAAAAACAATCAAAAGGTGAGCTTTGCTGAATCCAGGTGTGCATGAAAAGGAGAGATATATATGCATGCATATAGACACATACATATGTATGTGTTTATGTGCATGGATGGATGGATGGATGGATGGATGGATGGGGGGAAGCTAGGAAAGGTTTTTTTTTTTTTTTTTTACTTTGCATTGCTTTTTACATTTGTTCCTAAATATCTTTCAGGGATAGTAATACCTAAAGGAATTGATGAGTATCAGATGAGGTGAAAATATCATAAAGTTCAAAATGCATGATAGTCTATAGGAGAAAATAAAATTCGGTAAAGCTAGGTTTCTCTCCTGTGATTATAAAGGTTACTCATTGTGAAGGCAGTTTATAGATGAGCTTATTAACAAGTTGAGGGCATATATAGCCTATCACAACAAATAAATCACAGTAAAGAAATAAAATTCAGCCTCTGGAATAGAGTCTAGAAGTAACCACCATGCAAACACAATATGGATGGAATCATGGAATCGAACCATGGGAATGTTATCTATATCATTAGTTGAAGTCTTCGTCTCCTTTTTCATAATACAAATAATTCAAATCTAAACTCACAGGCTAAGAAGTTTAGTATTAGCAAACTCATTTAAATGAAACTGGGTAGTGTTATGCTGAGACTCAGAGATCACAAGTTTAGAGAAGAAAATAAAATCAAAGTCCATCTAGTCCAACCCTTTCATTTTATAGATGAGGAATCAAGGTCCAGAGAAGTAGGCTTAGGGTTAGAGTTACTTGGCCATGGTTAAATAAGTTCAAAGTCACACAAAGCCAGGATTCAATTACTAGTCCTTTGATAACTTGTCCAGCTCACTCCACTATATCAACCTACTTCTCTTAGTTACTATTTCTAAGGCTGAAGGTCAATTTCTATTTTTCTTTTCTGAATGTTGCCTAAATTTCAGATCTTGATCTGAGAGGGCCTATTTTATAGTCATCTTTACGACTGTCAGTTGAAATGTTGTCAAGGAAAATGGAGTCACTATGTAAAGTGACAACTGTGGCTACTGGCTCATTATTATGATAGGTAATCCATGGTACATCTAAAATTGATCCCTGTCAAAAAGGGAATCAGTTAATGGCATATAATATGGATAGTCTATATATGCAAGGGTTGAATAACTGGCTTAACTTAAAAATCCTTATTTATTAATTTGTAACACTACTTGTCAGAAGAAATGAATCAAAAACCAGAACATTTGGATTGATGACATACCACCTGTTTTCCTGCACATATTGTTTAGGTACAATATCTTTAATGATGCATATAATTCCATTTTGATTTTTTATTCAGCCTTTGAAGTAGATTATTTTAGAATGATCATATTCAATAATTAAACTTGTTTATAACTTTTTGCTTTTTCCCCAAGGAAGAACAGAAAACATTTAACATTTGAAGAAGTGAGATGAGGGAAGATTTATATATATATATATGTTTTTTTCAAAGCAATGTGGTTAAGTGACTTGCCCAAAGCCACACAGCTAGGTAATTATTAAGTGTCTGAGGTCGGGTTTGAACTCAGGTACTCCTGACTCCAGGGACAGTGCTCTATCCACTGCACCACCTAGCCGCCCGGAAGATGATATTTTTAATTAGATGCCAATGCTACAAAAACAATACAACATATATTGAAGACCCAAACAATTCACTTAATAGAAGATTCAGTTGATCGTGTAAAGTGTTCTGAGTTTAGTCATGAATCCCTAGGGACAAAAAAAAAAAACCACTTACCTAATCTGGAATCACATCATATCTCTGAAATTATGATAAGTTTAGATTTAATGGAGTTACTATAAATGTTGTTCAAGAGTAATTTACTTGACGGCATGAGCCATGACAGATACCATCTCATTCAATCCAACTTTCTGAAAGATATCTTTTATCCCCCTTCCTTCCTTTATTCTATGAACTATTCATCTAGGACATAATTAGAGTGTCAACTGAAAAGTTGTTCTAGAATTCAACAGTTTGGTAACTTTTAAATAAAGAGAAACTGACAGAAAAATTGCAAACAAAATGACTTAGATATGGAAACTCTGATGGGGTGAACAGAATTGTCATTGTTCTTGAAGGAAAGAAAAATGCAGAACAAAAGGTGGAAATTTAGAATAAAGAAAAACCAGGTCTAATTACAAGTCACTACTATGGCACTAGCTATCGATAAACATTCTAAATCACAAAGAGAAGTCATTATTGTCACAAAGGAAAATTTGGAATAGCAGAAATGGAAACCAAATAGCATGGAAAAATAATCCTGAAGTTTGAAAATTCCAATCATTATTCAACAGAAAGTCTCTTCTATGGAAGTAATTAGATACACACTATTAATGAATGAACATAGTTTTTCTCTTTTTCTCTTCATGATATTTCATAGCCCAACAATGGCTCAAATTCATTACTTTCTCTATATTGTGAATTTGAGCTTTATTGGCCGCCTTTTAAAGAAATCTTTAGACTATATAATGACAAAATGTAATGGGAAGAAATTAATATTTATGTTTTAGGATTTTAATACTAAAAATAAGTTATCAATGTTTTTAAATATTCCATTATAGCTTTATACATATTGCTGAGATTTTGTCATAAATGACCCTACCTCATAAAATAAAACTAATAAAGTGTTAATTACATATTGTTGCTAGCAAACTGAATTTACATCTAAGCAGAGATTCTAAGGTGTTAATTCTTTTAATGAAACATTGATTTTAATTTTAAAATCTTGATCCATCTCGAAAACTTAGTAGCCCCAAAAGAGAGGGAATATGATATCATAGGAAAATACATGGGATTTTGCATAGGAGAAACTGAATTTTAATCTGAATCACTTACTGAGTAATAATGGACTTAACCTCTCTGGAAATTAATTTTTTCACTTAAATATGGGGTTGAATTGGAGACTAGCTAAGATTCTTTTAGCTACTTACCTATAATTTCCTTGATAACAGGAAATCAAGTGGTGATAGAACAGACTGAGATTTTACAGAATTTTAGATAAAGATCTGGAGAAATCCTCAGAGACCATTAAATGTAACCTCTTTAATTCTGTGAATGAATGCAGAACCTGAGTGTCAGATATATTCAATGACTCAGCTAGAGTTTTCTACTTAATAAGGGACAAGGTTAGATTTTTGAATTTATCTATTCAGCCTAAATTTTGCAGTGAAACTTGTAAAGTTAGCTATATAACATAGAGATTTAAAAGCAAACAGATACCTGAAATGAAGATATAAATATTTTCAAAGTCATTTCAATACTCAGAATAAAAAGTGTAACAAAAGCTATTGTTAGAATCCTCATTACACAGCCAAGTAGCTTGTGTAGTGGACAGAGCACCAACTCTGGGGACAGGATGATCAACGTTCAAATTCAGTTTGAGAGACTTCTTAGCTATGTGATTATTGGTAAGTCACTTAACTTCATAATAGCAACTACCTCCCAAGATTGTTTGGAGAAAAAATTGATATATGATAACAATAGCACAGTAAGGTGACATTTATATATGTATATACATACATGCATACATAAATGTCTTCATATACACAAGTGGGTATATTGTATTTGCTGATATTTGCCATCAGGGAGGTGATGCCATGACATGCAGGTCAATTGGATTTGAGTGAGGGGATTCTGAGCCAAATCACCAGCCTGTCTTTCTCCTCAGGAATTATCTGGATCCAGTGGTAAGGTATGGATCGGTATGACTGGAGATGGTTCTGGATGTGAGGCAAACAGTTTAAATTGACTTGCCCCAAGTCACACACCTAGTATCTGAGGCTAGATTTGAACTCAGGTCCACTTGACTTCAGGGTCAGCATTCTACCCACTGCACCTTCTAGATACTCAAAGTATATATGCATGCATAGACAGACAGACAGATAGATAGATAGAGAGAGAGAGAGAGAGATGAATGATAGATAGATAGATAGATAGATAGATAGATAGATAGATAGAAAGAACATTATCTTTTTCATTAATTTGGAAAGAATTTATACACTTAACAAATCTGAACTATTTCCTTCTCTATTGTTGTTTTGTGTTCCTTATAGGACTTCAGATTAATGTTTTCATAATAATCAAATGAGAGAAAAAATAATAAACCAAAAAATAAGTTAAATGACAAATCTCAAAGATTCAGAGAAGATAAAATGAGAAATGATTTATCTACCTAGGTATAATGTACATACATACATACACTGCTTATTTTTTAAATTCTGCATAATATTCTTAAAATATTAAATTGGTATCTTTTTAAATTTCATTTAATATGTACCTTCTTTTGAAGGGCAGTGTGACAGATCTATGACTTCATTCATCCCAGACAATCACAAAATGACAAAATTCTCTATATCAATTTTGATTTGCACTGGTCTGCAAAGAGTTTGCTGGGGCACGTGGTTGTATAGATTAAAGTCTGAATTTAACCCAGGTCTTCCTCCTTACTCTAAAGAGGATGGCTTTCTATCCACTATTTCTCAATGACTCATTAATTATTTTTAGTCCTTTCACCACTTAAGAAACATGAAGTAACATATATCTTTGGCTCAAACCTCTTATTTTAATTTAATTTTCAATTTTCTGGCCATGGGTAAGAATTTTTTTTCTTCTTTTTAATCTTTTTTTTTAAGAGGCTGTGGAAATTGATAATAAACTAATTAAAAGGCAAGGCTCCTCAAACTACTTTGCCACTAGCAAAAATGGCAAATTTAAATAATCACTGTAATAGATTAAGCCAAAGTTTTATTGTGGCCCTGAGGCTATATCAGACTCACAGACTAATCAGGTCTTACCATAACATCATTAGAGTCTAGCAAACAAAAGACTGGAGCCCATCACATTATTGTGGAATTTACTTTTTCCTAAGATGCTTTGTTACAACACTAAATGTCCTCCATGATTAGAACTGAAAACATGGTTTTGTTAATGTTTGAAATAAGAGAGGAATAGGAGAAGACACTAGGAAGAATCATGCCTGGGAATATCAGGTATGTTGGAGAAGGTTACTCAGTCTCCTCTCCCAAGTCAAACCAAGAGATCACATAAAAAAAAAATCAAAAGCATATAGCATGGAATAAAACAGAAATGAAAATAAGCAAGCATATATTTATAATGGAAGCCAGGATTGTATATACTGTTTTAGTGGATGATGAATAAAACACCAGTCCAAAGGGTTCCCAGTAATCTCCCTAACCGTGAATGGTAACAGTTACAACAGCAAAATATTTGATCTACAATGACATTGTACTACACTGTAAAGGCCTAGCCTTATGGTTCTGTTTATTTCACAAAAATTAAAACTTTGGATAATATTTTCTCTGGTCTGCTGGATATGATATCAATTTCCCAGCTGTTCCATGGGCTATTGAAAATAGAGAAAGACTTTATGGGTCAACCCTACTACATGCTCCATAAGTAACCTCAGACTGTTAAAAATTAGAAGTCTTCAGGGGCAGCTAGGTGGCAGAGTAGATAGAGCGCCGGCCCTGGAGTCAGGAGTACCTGAGTTCACATCCGGTCTCAGACACTTAATAATTTCCTAACTGTGTGGCCTTGTGCAAGCCACTTAAGCCCATTGCCTTGTAAAATCCTAAAAAAAAATAAAAATAAAAATAAATTGGAAATCTAGCTATTTGGACTCCAAAAGACAGTCAAATTCAGCATATGAAGAAATTCTAAATTATGGATGTCTATGTCACAATGAATAGAATGGGACTGATTGAGTTAATTATTTTGTCATGGGCTCTAAGTCATAACCAAAACATAAATCAAAAAACATTTTTTGAAGAGAAGGTAAACATGTCAAAATTCCAAATTATCTTCTTTATTTTTTCTGCTTCACAAATTTAATCTCCATCAAATCATTTACCAGGAGGAAGTCAAGTTTTTAAAAGATGAATAGAAAGGAATTTTTACAAATGTTGACAAAGAAAATAAAATGTTGAAGAAGGTCCTATTCTACAGATAAAGAAAACCAGCATTTGCTATGATTAGAGACCAAGGGACTATTCAGTTGCTTCTGTTCACCTGACTCTTGTGCAGACCTTCCTCTGTAAAAATCAGAATGATTAAATATTTTGCTTATATAGCTTCATAATATTTAAACATTTTAGAAAGGAATAATAGAATGCACTGGTTACAAGGTCTTGGTGGGAGAACTTGATGTGGGGAAAATCATAGGGGTGAGAAAAGGAGAACATTGAATATTTTTAGTGTAGAAACCTAGTGAAAATTCAGATGGGCAGTAGATAAGTATCAGTAAATCATAAACATCCTCATGTTAATTATAATGTTTGTAAATGTCGATTCATAATTAGAAAAGAGGAAAAGAAGTTAGGAAATGCTCTGGCTCTGACAAAGACTTGAGCTTTCTGCACAAAAGCTTTAAATAACATGCTATACTTTTCCTGCTCCTACCACACAGAGTTTTTATTTTTTAAAATTTTTTTCTAACTTTAAAACTGAAATCTTTTTTTTTCTTTTGTTTTAGGGAGAGCTCCTCACTAAACCTTTTTTCTTTTGTTTTTGTCTTAGAGATGAAACTTTTCCAAGTCTTTCACATTTATCCCTTAAGGGAATTCTTTCCACAAAAACTTTTTTTCAGACCTGGAAGTCTTCATGCCCTAGACTAAAAGATATGATTCATATTTAGTGGTAATCAGTTTTGTGGTGCCATCTTGACCCAGCAAATATTCAGCTTTTAATGAAGAGTGGATGTGGCCATACTGATAAAGAGAACTGAATTTAAATTAATTCTAATAAAATTTCATCTATATAAAATTTCAAGGAGATCAACTGACTATCACAGAGGTGGGGAATGTTATTATTCTCGTCAAGAGAAGATCCAAGAATCAACAATGGATAGTCCCAGAATATAGGAAGAGTTATGCTTAGAAATTCAATTGAGAACCCATATTGGTCATAAAAACTATAAAATCCAGATAAAATATTTGCTTTCTTCTCCATTTATATTATGTATGCTAGGTCCATATCTGTAGGCAAAAAACTGGCCCCTCCTAAATTATTGTTAGTGAAAAATTTCCTGTAGACAGGTTCCTAATGTTATTTTTTATTCTGTATTTTGCTAATTCTGACAGAATCGACAAATCTTATATTTGAAAAAATTAGAGGTCATTTAATTTAACTGCAGCTATAGGAAATATTGCTCCAAGAGAACCAACATGATATCTTCAGAAATTTTTATTTAAGTCTGACAATAAGCAGAAACTCACAATCTCTGAAAAAATACATCATTTTTTTTCTTGTAATGTGCTCACTATCAGGAAGCAATTCATTGCCCAAAGCCCTATTTTTTTCTTCTCAATTTTATTCCATCAGACCTAATTTGGTCCTCTGGAGTCAAGCCATACAGTATTAATTCTAGGAAAAGGATAGCATCATGTTCCTCTAAGTCTTCTCTGTTCTAAGCACATATAGGCCTTTGAATTAACCTTGCTATTTAAATTTAAAACCCTTTCCCTATTCTGCTTCCCTTCTCTGGATGTTCTTGATATAATATGGTACTGCCAAGTTGATTACTGTGCCAGAAGTGGCTTGACAGTGGTCAAGTTTCACAGAACATTCTTTGTAATCCTGGAAATTATAAATCTCCCTAAAATATCTTCAGACTGAGATGACTTACTTAACTATCATATCATATAAGTAACTCATTTTGAGTTTAGAAAACCTCTGACACAACAAAGCAAACTTCGCCTGGATATTCTTCTTCCACACATAATGGGCTAGAATATATTTAGCCCCCCCCCCCCATTGTTGCTTCAATGAGGTCATTTTTAGAATTAATGCTCTCCTAGAACAATGATTTATGCTTAATGAATGAATGAATCCTTAGTTACTACACATAAATTAAGCATCACCAAACTGTGGTTAACTTAAACCATTGAAGATTTATAACAGTCCTTCTAACAGCTATTATAACAGATCCAATAAAAGCCTAAGATTTTTATTTAGCCTTAGCTTTTATGTGAAAAAGAACAATTTACAATGGTAAATGTGAAATTAAATTGACAATCAAATTCATTCATACTATTATACTTCATTCAGGATGTTATAAATTATATTGACAGTTAAATTAAATGACTTCTAACTTTTCCAAATATGAAATTTGTCGATTCTGTCAGTTAAGTAAAATATAGACTAAAAAGTAACATTAGAAACCTGTCTACAGGAAAATTTTCACTAACAATACTGAAACATGGTAAATGTAAAAAAAATTGAGGCAATGATTCTCATGCATATTATTTTGTTTTAAGTATCTGAATAATTATGAGTCCTCTTTACCTTCTATTCCTCTCATATGAATATAGAAAAAAAATCACTTCTCTCCCTTCTACTTATTACTACAATTGGTGGCAGAATTAAGCCATGTTCAAATAGTCTAAGAAATCACACAATGCTTCAATAACTCTAATACAAATATAGTACTTAGCTCATATTAGATGATTTAAGATGCTGCATTTTGGAGACTCTGTATGGGCAACTAGATGCCACAATGAGTGGAGAGAGAATTTGGCCTAGAGTTAGAAAGGCTCATTTTCCTGAGTTCATATCAGGTCTCATACAAATACTGGCTTTATGACCCTGGGCAAGTGACTTAACCCTGTTTGCCTCAGTTCCTCATTAACTGGAAAAGGAAATGGCAAACTTCTCCAGTATATGGACTGAGAAAATTCAAATGGGGCAGTAACTAATTAGATGACGACAACAACAACGTGAGCATACAATTATCTCAGAATAGAAATTTTTAAAAAATGAGAAAAATTAAGTTTAGACCTTACCAGAATAAACTTTACAATAAATGCAGTTTTATTATCTTCTTAATTACTTTAAATCACCTTCATTCATAGTGTTATAAATAGAAATATATTTATGGGAGGCTGAGAAGAATCTTTGATTTACCTTTTTAATATATAAGAAAAGACGGTTTTCAAAAAACAGATTTATTTTAAGAAAAAGACAAATGAATACTTTCATACTCTACTATCAGTGGACTGGAAAAATGAGATGGTGAATATTTACAATTCATTTTGCACATAGTTTATATGAAATGAAGGTTGTGAATACTAGAATGTCTAATAAGTAAGAATTCATTTTAGAAGTCTATAAATAACTAACCTGACATTTATCTTTGATTTCATACTTTTAACTAGAGATTTGAACATACTTTTAAAAAAAGATACTCTTTTCAAAGAATGTTATATCTGAGATTCAAACGAGCTACCACTAAATGACTAGATAATTTTATTATTTTAACTTTTCCTGCCATATTAAGTTGAGAGGCAATATCAATAATCCACTGACTTTTGCAATTTAAATATACTTCAAATTGCTGTGTTAACAATGAACTATATATATATATATACACATATATATGTATAGATAGATATAGATATATATCTGAAGTAATTGAAAGATTAGAAGATATAAAAGAACCCTTCCATTGATGTTGAGGGATGGGGGGACACTAGAAAGTAAATTTTCCACAATACTTATCTATATAGCTCCCATTCATCAGACAGTTAAATTCCCTTTCCTTTTCCATTTCAAAAAAAGAATATATGAAAAAGTATGGGAGTCTCTCATCCTGGAAGATTCCTCTACTTATTCATTAGATGTTGCAGAAATCTTCATTTTGCTTCCTTCTTCACTTGCTCTTCTCTCGATTTTTTGTTCTACTTTCTCCACGAAGGTTACCTTCCTCCCCCACCATCAACTTTTCATCTTTTGTTTTAATGTTTAATTTTCCCATTATAGAAGGTAAGTTCCCTAAGGACAGGGATAGTCTATCTTTTGAAAAATCTTTTAATTCTTAGCATTAGCTTGTATTTGGCTCCCAGTAAGCATTTATTCAACTTATTTATGTCTTCAGCCAAGAGATAATTCCTATTAAATACAAAGTCAGAAGCTATCATATATAGTCACATGCTAAGTGATTGGTCCCAGTAGCCTCACACACAACCCACTTTTGCAAAGACATCCTAGCCAACAGTTAAAGGTGGTTTTATGGTTACCCTAAGGAAAACTGGACTCCTTATAAATAGGAGTGTTGCATTTGAAGTCAGGGGACCTCTGTTCAAATATTATTGAGCTACATTCAGGCTTTGTAAACTTCATTAAGCTTCTAAATTATCTATTAAAGGAGGGGGTTGGCACTGCATAACTCTGACACATTCTGGTTCGATGGACAATATGTTTATTCATGTTTGAGGATGTGTTCAAGAAACAATGAAGAGATTATTTGAAGCAATGACATTGCTTTCAGGATTAATTTGGGACAAACAATTCCTTCCTAGAAATCCCAAGGCAAATATCTTCATCAAGAGAGAACTTTTAATTTGATTAAAAATTCCATAAAATAGCAGAGGAAGAGACCATTTAGACCCCAAAAGGCTAAAATAAATATCCAAATTAAATATAAAGGACATATAAAAATGCTATCAAATGTACAGAAAGAACTGATAAAGAGAGGTTTGTATAGAACATTTTTAATTACAGATATATGAAAATATAATGGTACCCATCTCAAGGGTTGGCGGGAAGGAAGAAAAATAGAAATGATGATTTTGAAAGGAATAACAATTTGTGATTAGCAGATAAGCAGTCTCGTGTACGATCAGTTTTTATTGTACTGTTGTGGAAATGCTTGTTTTATTCCATAAATAAAAATAATATAAAATAAATATTGTTCTTAAGGTATAATAATAATAACAATAGTTATAATAATAAATATTATTTTACAACATAGTGCAGGGCCTGGAAAACCATAAACATTATTTAAATGCTTATTCCCCTCATTTCCTTTCAAGAATAAAAACAATGGCCACAACATAGAACTAGTCATTAGAACAGTATGCAACTAATTAAATCTCTGGGGACAAAGTAGGATAGGGTATTGGATATTATTCCACCTCCTTGCCCCCCCCCCCCACACACACACTTTTCAGTTTAAGGAATGAAAGTTCATTAAAATTAAATGTTTTTTCTGAGGTCATATATCTGACTCACTGACAGCAAAGCTGAGTCTTCTATTTAAGTTTCTGAGTCTTATTCCATGACCCTTTCTACTATACTTTGCTGCCTCTCATTTTGTTTAACTTGTAATAGGGGGACCCTTTGCTTTTCTTGTTCCTTCCTTATTTGACTCACAAGCAAAAGATCATGAATACATTTCTTCCAAATTTTTGAAGTCCTTTACCAAGGATGTGAGAGATAAAACCAATGTTGCAGGCAAAACTTGTTAACTTCAGACTTCTAAAGAAGGCAAGGTGTATTATCTGTCTGGTTTTTTTTAGAAGAGACATATTTCTTAGATATGTGCAAACACAAATATAAACATATATTGTCATATGACTATTAGATAAGTTATAAATAATCATTTCTTTTCTTGTAGCCCTGATTACAACCCAATCCTAGGGGTCCCAGAATCATAAAATCTCAAATTTGAGGGTTGGAAAATACTTCTGAAGATAACCATTTCAACCCATACCAAAAAAGGAATCTCTACTAAGACATTTCTGATAAGTGATCATTTGTATGATTATATTCCATTTCTTCTTGTCTTTGGAATATTGTGGAGAAGAAACTTGCCATCTCTCCAAGTAGACCGTTACATTTTTGGACAGTTTTAATTGCTACAATTTTTTTTATCTTAAGCCAAAATTTCTCGCCTCACATGTAGAGAGGAATGGGTAGGAAATATCCATTGCTCCAAAGTCCTATGCATTTTCTAATTAAGATTTATCAAAAGTGAACAATATGAGTCTTTGTCAAAACATCAAGTTCACCCTCCAAAAGGGGAAAATATTCAAAATAATTTTTAGAGTATAGCTGATATAAATCACTTGTTTCTTTGCCAAAAAATGGTTCTATTGTTAGTATCAAATATGCCCTAATTTTTATTTCTCTCTATTTCCTTCCCATTTCCCCTTCTTTTTGTCCTTCTCCTCTTCTTCCTATTGTTTTCCCTCTCTCTGGAACACTAGTACCATCCACGGGCATTTTGCTTAGTTCTCTTAATGATACTCAGGAATAAAAATGATCTGCTTCTTGGATAATCCATAGGAAATGAAAACTGATTTCATAGGGTTCTTCCAACCTATATACTGGCCTCCATGTCAGGAGAAAGTATATAATTAGAAAAACTGACTCCAGTTTTCTAGGTTTATTTTCAAGTGAATATCACAACTGAGTTGTCACCAGCATGCATAGTGACAATAGTGGGAGAAGTTTTCAAAAGATCAACACATTTACACAGGATAAATCCAAAAAGTATAATGTGACCGGTTTCCTCAGATTATTTTACTTAATGGTTTCACTCCAATTTCCATCAATCAAGGATTCTTACTATTTCTGCCAGAAATGGAATTATAACTTGGAAGGAAAGAAGGAAAAAGTCTGGCCTGAAAATTATTAGTGTTGTCATTTTTTCTACTATAAAACTTTGCTTGTACTTCCTGTAGTTTAAGTCCTTGTCTTTATAATATAAAATACCGATTTTTTCAACAAATGCTACATCTTTTTTCTTTTTAAATTACTGTAGTAAAATTTGGGAGAGAATTCAAAGTAAATGGGCAGAAATCTACTTACCCCCAGTTGCCACAGTGATTTCACGTAGAAAATGGCCATAAAATGGAAAATCGAAGGACAGATTCACTCTCTGCAAGGAACAACACCAGAAAAGAAAAATCAATAATCTGCAGAATAGCAAATATAAAATGAAAAGCTTTTTTAAAATGTGATGTTCCAAAAGAGTTGAGAAAATGGACCTCAATCTTCCTTTTGAAGGTAGGAGGATAAGGATGCAGGCTATTGCATATGTTGTTAGACATGAATTATGTGATGATTGGTTCCATTGAATTTTTTCTCCCTTTTTTATCATTCTTTGTTATAGGGAATGATCAGAGGATAGAGGAGAGTAGAGGGATAGATTTGGAAATGAAGGTGATATCATTTTTCTTAAAAAATATGTATATCCATAAAAAGCGTTCTGGTTTTCTTCCTTTAAATGATGCCTCCTTCCTTGTTATTTGAAAAGTGAAATCATCCTTGATGAAGGTAAAATTGACTTATTATTCTTGTAGCTAGGCAAAGCAATCACCACATTTCAAGACATGCTTGTTACTAGTATCTCTATTATTCTGCAGATTTCTGCTATGCATCAAAGGCAGATCAATCAGTAACTTGGTAGGGGAGTAGTGAGGAAGAAAAGTAACTATGATTGAACTATGAATTTTTGAGAAAATTTGTTTTGAATCATTTGACTTTATTTTTTCACCTGATTTGCCCATCAACACAGTTAAACTGGTTTGTATAGATATTTACTTAAAATCACATCAGCGTACATAGTGCCCTATTTTCTTTCTCTGTACCTTGTGATGAAAACCAAGCTGTTGTCAATGGATCTTAAAAGACAGAAAAGTGGAGAAAGAATAATCATAAAGCTGGATGTTTAAAGTGTAGATCCTTTTTTTAAATATATGGCTACTTCATCTCTTTTTGTCATTATGCACTGCTAATGTGGTGAAGTTAACTGTGACAGAAGACAATCTTTTTCAAGTACCTAAATTGAGAATCACCTAAAGGTCAACAGAGAGACATAAGATAGGTATGAACAATCTATAATGCACTACAAACAGTAATCAGGGAGAAATTATGGACAGGATATTAAAATATATATGAATACAAAAAAAGATGGTTTAGTCACAAGACAGAGATGAAAGATAAGTAGTGGGCTGTTTCATTTTGTACAAGGATTTATCATCCCTTTATTTGAGGTTTCTAATGAAAGAAAAAAATAAAAACATTTTCCACTGTGCTCACTAAAAAGAAAGGATATTTGAAAATATTAATAAAATGAGTTGTGCATCTGAGTCAGCTATGTGGAATAAAAATCAGAGTCAGGAAGATCTGAATTCAAAGACCATATTAAGACATTAGTTGGTTGTGTGACTTTAGACAACTCATCATATGTGCATTAGCTTCAGTTCCATCAGTTGTAAAATAAAGATAATAAATATATTTAACTTATACAGTTGTTCTAAAAATCATATGATAGTATTTATGTAGTGTGTGTTGCAAACCTTAAAATAATATATAGATGCTGACTATTGTTACTAGAGCAAAACTGCACATATAGGTGAAAATGAGCTTAACAATTTTATAAATCACTAGATACAGTATAAAGACATTAGATAGTAGATTATTAAAGGTTGTATAAAAAGATTTCATGCTCTAGAATCTTTACCAAGCCAGAAAGAAATAAATTCCCCAGGAGAAAAATTCAAAAAAAAAAGAATTGTTCAAGGATTCACCACTTTCTCATTAAGGGATATCCTCGTCTTTAAAGAGATATTTGTGTGTCTTTTGTCTCTTCACCAAGGCAACACAAAAAAAATTGTTAAAATAAAAAAATAGCCCTTACTATCCTATGCCTAACTTTTGCTACCAGAGATGATGATGTTCTAGAAGAAAAGAAGATGCCAAGCAGCCTTTCTACTTAAAATATATATTTGGTATTTTTCAGATGCCATGTTTGTCTGAAGATCAAAAAATGGAATTATGATGAAATGGATCAAGTCATTAGATATGGAATAGTATTTGTTCTCTAGGAAATATGACAAAAGAGAAAGGAGCAGCCTATGTTCAAAGAAAGAGCCAAAAAAGATAAAGAGCCCAAGTCCTACAATAGTAATCCCACGTTATTCAAATAGTAACAGGAAGATTACTCAATATATTGGGAAAATATTCCTATGGGAGAATAATGGAAAACCATTTATAATAATCATTGAAGAATAAGAGCCTGGGGGAGGGGGAAATTTAATTTAGATACTATGGAAATAATCTTAGTTTCATTAAAGTATAACAAATTTATTCCTTAATATAAATTTTATAACAGTACAATCTTATACATGATAAGCAGGGCTATGTGCAACATTGCCTTCATTAGAACCATCCAAATATTAAAACTGGAAGAATACTTGTAGACCATGGAAGCATAAAGGTTTTAATAACTTATAGATGAGACAACTAAAGCTCAGAATTATTATAGTTACAAAAATTAATAAGACCTATTCCTCCAATTTTCATTTATTTATATTAATAAGTTGACATCGTTGCTACATACTGATTTCTAATTCTCAAATAAATTTTTGAGACCAAAGTTAAATTGAACATAATTGAATCTTTAAGATGCTTATATAGCAACTTTTTTTATATAAATCCTTTTCTGATCATTCTAACCACATGTGTCTTTTCGCAAATTAACTCCTAACTATTGTCTGTTGCTGCTTCTTCTATTTTTACTCACACACGTCTATATTTCTATGTTAGTTATTGTACCATTATGGTCAACGTATAGGAGAAAGTGGGCCATTACAATGATTTCTTCAAAATTCTGGGTGGGGACTCTTGTAGTTTCTCTTAAAGTTACAGTGTTTCTGATATAGCAACTGTATGTGTATACACACATATGTATGTGTTTATATATATACCCAGTCAACTGTCCCATTAAAATTCTTGAAAGCAGGGACTGTTTCATTCAATGTATTTGAAAGTTATAGAGCAGAGACCTAACCAAGATTTAATTTGATGATCTTGTATGATGATTCAGTGCTACTTCAGTATCTTGATGTGCCTCAATGTCACCAATAGCAGCAAGAATTTTTATTGTGTATCCTATCATCATGATTTCCCCAGGATTTTGGGTGGGGGTTCTTTTCAATAAATGGAGTAGCATCTCTTAAGCATGTCCTTAATATAGTTCTGATATAGTAACTATATCTTTATATTTTATAGTAAAACAAACTTCAAAATAACAATGTGCTATACCCTGATCCACCACACTATCACCAGACATGAATAAATTCCATGAAAAAAACATGGCAATCTGTCTTCTATCTTAGAGGTCAAATAATTAGATTATTTAAAATCCTTTTTTCTCCTCAAGATGAAACTCACTTAAACAAAATAACCTATTTGACAAAAGGTATTTTCACAAGAAGAATTATATGATTAATTCATTGAAATTGTGAAAATATGTAGCTATATAAAGGGAAAACCAGTGAATGCAGTTTGCAGAGTTCTTTAGAAATCCTTTGTTGAGGCTGTATACCAAAGACTTTAAAAGAAAAAAAATAGATCATTGTAGGATTCAGGTTTATTAATAAATTTTTGTTAAACAAAGCTAGGCTAATATTATTGATGACAAAAAAAAAACCCATAATCCTCCCTGAGACAGCTACATTTTTATTGGCTACAGAATGTTCCACAATGACAGCTGTTTAATTTTGGCCATGTTTTGAAACTCATCAACATGACTTATCTTAATTCCTTTAAAATAATTCTCAATTCTATAGCCCCTATTTTAACTCCATTGTTTATTTCTGTTGATAAAGTAATTAACTCATAAAGTTTTAATTTGCAAAAAAAGCTCTTAAAAAGAACTAAATATTTGAATTAACAACCTTCTAATCTATATTTTTTTTCTTCTTAATCATTTCCTATTTGCCTAAAACAACCTTCTATTTTTAGTGATCCTGCCACATCCCCTGAGGTCTCCTTCTTTGATCTTTTTATCACATTCCCTATTGAAGGCAGTCTAGCCACATAATTATATTCACCTTTTCTAAACTTTAAAATATCACTTAATCACACTTCTTTTTGTATGAAAGAAAATGATAGGAAGAGCTGAAGAGCATGCAACATAACCTCAGCTAATCACAGAGGACTTAATTTCTATGATAATATTTTACTGAAGTAGTTGGGGGAAAATAGATAGATAGCTGTCCAACTTGGAGTCGGGAAGACCTAGTTTCAAATCTGGTTCCTGAAATTTACTGCGCTGTATGGCCCTGGGCAAGTCCTAATCTCTCAGAGTCCAAGCAAGGTCTTATGAGTATAAATAGGAAATCGGGTATGAAGCAGAATTGGTTATTCTGCTCAGAGTATGAGATGCTCACAACAATGAAATAATAGTTCTGTTATGCCTCCTTCCAAAAAAAAGTTAACCAGTTAGTAATAATCATCACAAAAGATCTATTTTTATTCCTTTCCTACCCCCCAAAAGCAATGTAAAATATAAATTGCATCATTCATAAATGGTAATTTTATAGAACTATCTGGAAAAATGACAGTTTTCTTCTTTAATTTGATAATTTATTGTGATCAAATGATTTTGCTTATATGAGGAGAGGCTTTGAGGACACAATCAGATTCACTCATTTTGTAGAAAGAAAATATTCCAGACAATACTGATCACTCATTTTGATGGTATTTTTCTTTATTGTTTCATAGAAAACTCTTTGCTTTTAGAAGCTCACTCCATCCCTCAGTTGCTTTTTACTTTGGAAATACTCCTTTAGCCCACCTGGTGACTAGGTGTCTTAATGGATAGAGTGCCAGGCCTGGAATTAGGGAAAACTCATTTTCATGAGTCCAAATCTGGCATCAGATACTTACTAGCTTTGTAACTCTAGGCTTATCATTTAACTCTATTTGTCTCAGGTTCCTTAATGAATGGGAGAAGGAAATGGCAAACCACTCCAGAATCTTTGTCTAGAAAATTCCAAATAGGGTCATGAGAGTTGAACAACTGAAATGACTGAACAACAGCAAAGCTTCACTTTATGTTTTTCTGGTTCCTCCTAGAATCTCCAATTATGGAAGAAATTGTGATCAACTTATTCCTCTCCAGGCTGAACTACTAACTCATCTACATAGGTCAATCACTACTATGCCCTTCACTTAGTAAGACTTTTTGCCCTTTTCAGATCCTTTTGATATGTCAGTGTCTTTCTTCATCAGAATATAAACACATTGGGGTTGAGACTCTCCTTCTGTTTGTATTTGTGACTGGTCCACAGTCTCTATTTAACACATGTCTGATCAACAGTTGACTGGTGTAGAGTAGTAAAGAGGCATCTTTCAGATTGCATAGGTGGGAAAATGCAAACTAAGGATTTACACTCTAGTTCTTGAACTGGAAATCCAGGTTTCCTTCCATTACATCTGCATTGTCTAGAAGGGCAGGTAAGAAGGGATTGCAGTCTTCATTGTTGTACCTGTATTCTTTCCTTTATAGTTATCTTGCTTGCATTTGGTATATGAGAGGGGGATATCCCTCTCTAATTTAGTCAAAAGAAACTTGGTTTTATTTAAGTTTTTGCAAGGCAAATGGGGTTAAGTGGCTTGCCCAAGGCCACACAGCTAGGTAATTAGTAAGTGTCTGAGAGCTGATTTGAACCCAGGTACTCCTGACTTCAGGGCCGGTGCTTTATCCACTGCGCCACCTAGCACCCCTAAAAGAAAGTTTTTCAAGAAGAAATAGACAGTAACTATCAATAAGCCAGAACAGGATCCTTTGTTTCCCAGTATCAAATTTTTATGTCAGTTATGAAGGTTTAAAGTTGATAGCTAGGAAACCCTAATGTTTAGATCTGATTGTACCTCTGGGATAATTGGCTTTTACCTAGTTGTGACCTGGAAGGTGGATTTCTGATTTTTCATCACGAGTTAGACATAAATCATTTCACACAGCATATCTCACTTTGAAAGAGTATGGCTAATCACATGAGTCAAGGCAGGCTTCAGAACTGTATTTGAGAAGAATCATCCATTCTGGAGTCTGGAGAAATCTCTGTGGGGAATAGACCTCTTTAGATGCCTTGTTGGCAGCTACTGCTTGGAAGTGATATCTTGAGTAAATAAAACTGTTTTTCCAGCTTTGCCACTTATTGCCTAAAGGGAAGAAACCCTTCAGAATTCAGTCAAGAGAATACATGTGATGAAGCCCTACAGATCCCTGGCTTTGAGCTTCCCTACTTTTACACAGACAGATAAACACTAGATAAAATACAAGGTCTAGGGTCAGGAAAACCTGAATTCAAATCTGGCCTCAGATATCTCCCAATATGACCCTGGGCTAATCTACCTCAGTGTCTTTAACTGTAAAATAGGAATCATTTTGACACTTATTTCCCAAGGTGGTTGTGAGGATCAAATGAAATATTTGTAATATGTTTTGCAAAGAGCTTGATATATAATAGGCATTTTCTTTCCTTTTTTTACTGAGTCAAAATCAAAAATCTGAAATTAGACAGGGTTGAAGGGTCAGAGTCAAATCATTTGCCTTCTCTTTGATCTCACTTACTTAGTAAAGATTAAGATGCTATACCAAATAATTTCAAATGTTACTTCCAAATCTGTAAAGATACTTTGAGATTTGTTTCTTTTTTGGAGGGAAAGAGAAAGGTAGTTTTAAGTTAACTTGTAACTTCCTCCTCCAAAACATCTATTTGTTGTTCTAAGGTTTATGACTCCACCCTTATCCATCAGTATTTTGCCAGAAGGAAAAAAGCAACTGAAGTTAGTACCTAGATATCAAGAAAAATTAGTTTAAGTAGGAAATTACCCAATGCCTGGGGGGCAAGGGATAATGGTGATGGTTAGTCTTTCCATCAGACATAACTGTACTTTGGATTTTTCTGGGTTCCTCTGGAAGGACGCATCTATCCTTAACATGGTACAAATGAGAGAACCTTTGATACCATTTGCTCCATATCCAAACATGCCTAATGATAGACATGTCCAAGACCTAAATTCTTTCAATTCTTTCATCCTAAAAACAGAATTCTAAACCAATATTTGGTACACATGTTAAAAATCTGAAATTTTAATTGTTCATTCAAATATATCTATAGATATAACTATTGGCCAAAAAGTGAATGTGGAAACACTAATCAAAACAAACAAAATGCCAAGAAAAGAGAATTAGGAAGGGAGAAAACAAACCTTTAGAAAATAAATGCAAAATTCAAGTTTCTAAAGAATTCTTCCACTGTAAAGGATCATTAGAAGAGTTAATGTGAGGGAGCATGTAGGAACAGTGAATAGTGATGTAGATCTAATTTTAAATCCCCAAAATACAACCATGTCTTTAAGCACAGAATGTACAAGGAATGTCCCAGAAATCAGATAACAGTGATGTGTCAGGGTAACTCTTCCCCGCCCCCCCATACAGCATGTAAAAAATGTAATGATATTCCTGCCTTAACTAAGTTTTACTCTCTGGGAGGAGTTTGATAGGACATGGACCATTAATCTTACTCTTAAAAGCAATGGAAACCTAATTAGAAGATGAGTGTTCAGAGTGTGTGGGGGGGTAATCAGCATGCAAATATGTTGATAGGGATTTATCACTCTTCAGACAAAAGTAGGGCTTCACTGTATTGATGTCTGAGAAATTTCAGTCTCTTCAGCATTTATTCCTAACCTCACACAATATTAAGTCTATATAGTTACCAGATGATGCTTTTTGTGAGAATAATGAACAAGAAAAATTTTCATGATTGAGCGAAGCAAGAATGTGTGGAATATTGCCATACTCTGATTTTTTTTCATATTTGTCAGATTTACTGAAGTTTTGGGGAAGGTGAAGAATCAAATCTCTCCTAATGATCATGTCTACACTGCATAATTTTAAAAATTAACTTGGTTAGTTGGCTTCATCCAAATATTCATTCATGTTTGGTAGTCCTGAGATGTCTTTAAAGGAGGTAAAAAGTGACTCTTTACGTGTCAGTTGGAGACATTAAAAATAAGTGCATCTAGTTCATAGAATGGATGGAAACTTGGAGGTCATCTAATCTGTACCCAGGGGCATAAAAATATCAAGTTTTGAAAACAGATTCTTAACTCAATTTTTCCTGATTCTAATCCAGTCTTCTATTCAGTTCATCATATAGACATCTAAAAGCATTACTTGGAAAGCAAGGAATGGGAATTGTGTATGAGAATTGCAAGCTGGTCGTGAATCAAAACTTACTCTTTAGGGAGGTGGGATTGGAAGACTTCTCAAGTCTTTTCTGAATCTGGGATTCTATAACTCAAAAAAAGGAAAGAAAAGATAAAAGGGATATGTCTGAAATATCTCATACTAATGAGCTGTCTACACAAGCCCAACCTCTTTTTTCCAAAGAACTTAAGTATGAATACATCTATCCATCTTGAAACTTTAAAATCAAAGTGTACCTGTTAAATCCATAATTGGTAGTGATCTTTGTGATCAGGTGTCCTACACAAAAGTCCACAGTGGTAAGATCTGTCCCAAAGTTTGGCCTTTATACCTTACCTTCTGTTATTATAATAATTTCCTCTTGCTTTCCTTTAGTTAGGGTTTCTAACCTAAGCTCCACAGCCCCTCTTCTCCCAAAGTATCCTTTAAGATCTAGGGTTTTTTAAAATTTTAATTTTGTTTTCTATATTATTTCAACATGAACGGTTCTTATGAAATATCTGTTTGATATGAATTTTAAATTATTCTGATTTTTTAAAAAAGTTGATAAAGAAAATATTAGTAGTATATAATTATTAATAAATATGATAAATTAACATAACAATAATATAAATAGAATTATTTAAGTTGTACAAAACACTTTTCATATATTGTCTCATTTTATTCTCACTACAACTCTGGGTGGTAGCTCCTATTATTATCCCATTTTACAGTTGAGGAAACTAAAGCAGATAGAAGTTAAATGAATTGCCAAGTATCATATGGATAAATAGCAATTGAGGCCAGATTAGGACTCAAGAATTTCTAATCAACATTCTTTCCAGAGTAGCACCTCCCCAAGCTGTCTGCTATTTCCTCTTTAACTTGCAAAAGAGGAATAATGAGTAAATGTACTTTAATGTTACTGTTATTTATCTTTTAACAGATAAGTATTGCTTTAACTCAAAATAAAGAACCTTTCACATTAGATTTTCAGTTAGTATGTCAGTTCAAGTGGATGTTATCTACCTATGGTGAGAATGTTCTTCCTTAATATATACCATGCAAAAAATGTGAAATTTTAAAAGACAAAACAAATCTAACAGCTAGTATAGTATAGTTTTTAAATTTTTAAGGCACTTCACATATGTCATCTTATTTAACCTTCACAAAAATCCTAGGAGGAAGAAATTATTTGTATCTTCATTTTAAATATTAGTAAATTGAGGAAGCTTTAATTAATTGCTCAGGATAGCAGAGGTAGAGTGTTTGTGATCCTGAATTTTAATTCAGTCTTTCTGAAACCTCTTGGTATCTATTTACTATGCCACATAGTTAATTAAGTTAAGAAAAATACAATAAAATATATTTCAGTATAGTAACCTGTCTCAATAAATCTTAATCTCAACTGAAAACTAGAAAACAAACCTCTTATCCTCTACAATTCAATATTTTACACAAGAATATATCTTGTTCATTCTCTGTTGTATCAGTTATTCAGGAACAACACATGCTATTTTTATTTTGTGAAATTCTGTTAGAAATTTTCCCTTGCAAAATATTCATGTAAAATTGATATCATTTAATAACTTCCAGATGAGAACACTTCTACCAGACATGTTATCTAAAATTAGATTTGTTGCAAAGCCTCATTGGACAACAGAGAGGACTCTGAGGAGAAGAATAAAAATAGGTTTGAAAATAGCATCGAGTGTCAAAGGCAGGAGTAATTGTGATAACTTGGGCCACCAAAGAGAAGGTAGGGAGGTCATTTATTTGCAATCTTTAGAAAGATGAAAAGTGTCAGGAAAAAAAAAAACTTTAACACATTATTAAAGAGATTTAGAGAATCTTCTCTGAGTATTTTTAACAACAAAGTTGGATAATCACCTACCTGGCTTGGTTTGTTGTCAGCTCAGGAAGTAAGAGGTGTACCATCACCCCTTCTAGCCTTTATAAAACTTCCCAGTATAGTCTCACCCTTTACTTATGACTCAATAAAAGGGGATAGGTTGAAATCATACCTATAGCATTTGGATGATGGGGTTAAAATTAGCTCTAAGAAAGAAGGTAAATATTCTTCCTTCTGAAATTAAACTTCAACTGAATTACTGTGAGGACATCTTCCTTGAATACATTTGAGTCTTGTATATACCAAATTTCATCTTCTTTTAGATGAGGCTAGATAGCTTAAATTATCTTCTATATTCTTGTTATTCATAAAAAGGTATACCTAAAATAATTTTACCAGATTACATGATTCTGGGGAAGACAGAATATTTCTATATGACCTCTTCAGCTCTCTTACCTAGTATCAAATGAGGAAGTAGGGTATAAAATCACATCATTTTATAAGGCCTGTCTATTTTTTAATTTAATGATAGAAAGGGAAAAATCAGGTGATTGGGCATGGAACTCAATGTTTTATCTAGGTGGAAGAGGATAATTAAAACTCATCCTAGAATTTTGATTTTGCACCTTTAAATAGAAGGAAATATTTTTATTCCTTACAAAGTGCTAGGGTAGTTGTTCTCAACATGTGGAACAAGAATCTTTTAATAATAGATCATTGCAAGGATCCTATTTCAAAAATGATTCAGGATAATAAATAAGAAAGCATTGGTTGAGCAACTGATATTTCTGAAGCATGAGTAAGACCACATCTATCTTTTGCTCAAAAATCTTCAATATTTATAATGATAGAGTAGTTAAAAATAGAAACATAAAGAGACAATCATTGTTATTAAAACAATCTGGGGGTTGTATGAGATTGCAAGCTCAATATGAATCAGCGCTGTGATGTGATAATCAAAAAAAAATTTTGGTTAAGAAGGGTACCTTTTTTCTTAGTTGTTTTAGTCATGTCTAAGTTTTTGTGAGTCCATTTGAGGTAGAGATACTGGAGTACTTTGCCATTTCCTTCTCCAGTTTATTTCACAGATGTGGAAACTGAGGCAAACAGGTTTAAAAGATTGCCCAGGGTCACACAGCTAGTGTCTGAGATTTCTTGCCCCCAAATCTAGTGCTCTATCTACTGTATGGAATTATCATCATATATTGCTAGTATTTGGATATCAGAAAAGCATTATTAATAAATATAATTTATTTAAAAATATCTGCTCTGATCAGCATAGTCCCTATACACAAATCTATGTTTAGTTATGACAGATGAACAATCAACCAGGAGAGGGAGAAAGTTTCAAACTGAGGAAATGTAGAATTTTATATCTAAGCAAAACTTTATTTTGTACTCCCTGATTAATTTTAATAAATTTTTCATAGTTATATCTAATTTGGTATTGTTTTTCCTGAAAATGAAAAAAATTTTTAAACTATCTACTAGGTATAAAGCCCTATGTTAGTTTCAAGGGACACTATAACAATTTTTAAGGTCTTATTCTCCAAGAGCTTATATTTTTGCACTCATCATAGTCATTTATTGTAATCACTGTTTTAATAATTGTGTTAAATTCAATTCAAGTCTCCCAATTGACTCTAGGTACATGGAAATCACACAGCCTCTCTCTCTCTCTCTCTCTGCCCTTATTTTTGTTTCTAATGTACATAGTCATTTGATTCATCGCCATACTTATGTTTCAGACTTTATATACATATTTGTGTCTATATATATGTACATGAATATGTATATAAATATACACATACATACACACACACACTCATAGAAATAGAGAGACAGAGAGAGAGAGAATGTGTGCATATGTCCAGGTTTTAATCATTTTTATAATATGTCAGTGATGGGGAAGATTTCCCAAATATACACAATTTAAAATCTTTTCAGGGTCCATTTTTTCTTCTTCCATATTTATATCATTTTTGGACCCAAAGACAACATGAATTGACATCAGATTCCAAATCAGCATAACATCTATATCATGCCCCTCTGCCCTTTGAAAAGAAGCAGAAATGTTAAATACAAAAAAATCTTTCCCTGTATGTATAAACTGGGAGATATTCTATTTCTAATGTCTACCCCTGATAAAAATTAAGAACATGATTAACTTGTAAGATCATATTGATTAATTTGATTTCTTTCTTAGTCATCTTGACCACATTTCCTTTCAATTCCCTTACTGAATCACCCTTAAAAACGGAGAGAAATTAAGGCAAAAAAAAAAACTATGAAGCATAATTAATAGCAATTATCATAAACTACTTTGGAAAATATTAAGAGTTATGTAAATGGTAACAATAATGATTATCTTTGCAGAAATTGTTCTAACACCACTCATAAAATTTGCTTCTTTTTGATGCCTTCTTCCTATTGCATTAGGTCTTTATTTGTTTCCCAATAGGCAGTGAGTTATAGAACAATAAGTCAAGTAGGTGAATGGTGGAGCAATCTTAGATCTTTCAAAGTCATGTTTTTATTTTTCATATAACAATGCAATATAAAAATGGGAAAATACCTAAATGGTGAAGTTGAAACCAAATTAAATTCACGCTGCCATACAAAACAGTAGTTACTTCTGAGGAAGTCATTAGAACCTCAATCGCTGAAGCAGAGAATTGTGAAAATGTCTCTTTTCAGTGTAATGGAGGAATTTATATTTGTAGTACTGTAGACTAGCTTTAACTAAACAGGCTAATGGAATTTTAAAGGTTACATGTTTTATGTCTTTAAAAATATTTCTAAAGAATTTAACAATATAAGAATTCAATGCTTTCCAGGGAAAACATGATTTACTCTTTGCATATATAGGTATGTGTGTACATGCAAAATTGTGTCCATTTAATCACAGACAGGAAATTATAATTAAAAGTTATTGCTCTTTGAATAAAAATACTATTCCTTTGACTGGCTGAATAAAAACTGAAATAAATCCAAAGTTGACAATCACAATATAACATCACAAAACATTTTTTTCTTCCCATAGTCTGACAAAGCAGCTAAGTAGGCACCTATTTGTGGTAACTCCCCTTTCAGATCATTCTCCAAGGACAGGTAAGGTGGGTGTTATTTACATGCAATTAACAGTGGTAAATGTAAACACGTGGTCTGGGTACCTGTCAACCTACCAAGGGGTTATCACAATGCATGTTGAGGCATCTTCTAGGAGACAAGGCACAGGCCACAAGTGTCCCCAGGGTAGCTTAAAAAATAAAGCAAAAAGGAAGAATTTCAAGGGCTATACGAAGGTCCTGTTTATTGTTCTGGGCATCCCTGTTATTTAAGCCTTTCTTTACAGTTCAGAGGTCTTCTTTGGAGTTTCCCAGAGTCACTGCAGGAAGAACAAATAAACCCTTTGACAACAGCTATTCATATCAGAGGATAATACTGAAAGGTCTTCTCCAACAATCTGAAAAGCAAAAGCTAGTGTTTCTTAAGTTTTTGACTCTGATTATAAATATATATAAATAAATGATAAATCGATAAGTTATAAATAATAAACATCCTCCAACAAAGGTAGCTGTCACAGGATTTTCTAGAATCTTCAAATTTCCATTTAGTCACCTACTAGCAAGCTAGCATATTTCTTGCTCCTGGGACCTGGGAAATATATACACACTGCAAGAATACTTGCTAGACATCAGTCTGGTCTTCAAATTTTCATCCTATATTCTTTCTTTTGAAAATCTCACCTAAATTTCATAGTATAATATTTTAAAACACATAAAACACATCATCTTGTGATGAGTCTATTGGCTCTAGGGAGAAAAGAAAAGATAGATCCCACCAGAGAGAAGGTATCTAGCTTTGTTTGCCATTCAGCCTCAGAAAATACTGTCAATATTTACTATCTAAGAAATTCTCAAGGTTTTTAGCTTTTTTCCAACTGTCAGAGCCCATCTCATGGACATCCATTCTTAAATGAAGAATGATACAATGTTGATCTGAAAAGGTAAGATTTGGTATCTGGTACTTAACTAGTAGTTCCCCTTGAATAAAATTTAAATAGATACATTCCTATCATTTCCTTTTTAATATTAAAGATTGAAATAACACTAGAAATTCTATAAAGAGTTATTTTATTATTTTAGGAGACTGAACCAGTTTTAATGACCATGGCCTATGCAGTGCTTAGATCATCCATGCTACCTATTACAAAGGAGATTTTAAAAATATATTTCTTTTAATTTAGTAATCAGTATTTCAATGGAATATTTGATGCAAATACCAAAGTTCTTCAGAAGAAAATCAATGTCTAATCCAATGCCGTAAACATAATAAGCATTTATTAAATATTTGTTAAAATTTGTTGTTGCCATTTCTCCTTCATTTTCAGGGACATTGACTGAAAAGTCAGACACCCTGCACACTTAACCTATCTCTTTACCTTATTATTCTATGAACTATGACAAATTAACTACTCTCAGCTTGAGTTTCCTAATCAGTATAATTGGTGGGTAGGGCCATTCCCTAACCTAATTCTAGGATTATAACAAGGATGCATATAGGAGGGTTTTTTTTATGAAAATGACCCATTATCTATCACATATAAATAATATGGTTAAGGAAAAGAGGAAATTGAAAGAGACTTGATCTCTACAAAAAGAAGAATATTCCCAAATGATTCAATTTCCTTCTATGGCTATGACTTAAAAAGATACACATATGGGACTAATGGAATTGATAGCTTTAATAGATTCAGTTTGGTCCTAACTGAAGAAAACTGAATTTTTAAATATTTGAACAAAGAACAATGATGTACAGAGATTCAAAAAACATGATAAATTACAAACTTGAATTATGTATTCCATCCTTTCAGTACCATCTCATGAGAGGAAAATAATTAAATAAATTCAGGTTTTCTGAAACAACTTAATTTCTTTATTTCTCATAAAAGTCTACTGGCAATTTTAAAACTGAGTTTCCTTGAGTGCTTTTCTCAAATGCTACAGTTATAGCAATTAAAATAATAGTTTATTGGTAGAAAATGAGTATATGTCAGGGCAGCTAGGTGGCGTAGTGGATAAAGCACTGGCCTTGGAGTCAGGAGTACCTGGGTTCAAATCCCGTCTCAGACACTTAATAATTACCTAGCTGTGTGGCCTTGGGCAAGCCACTTAACCCCATTTGCCTTGCAAAAAACGTAAAAAAAAAAAAAAGAAAAAAAGAAAATGAGTATATGTCAAATTTCTTACTGCAGCTTGCCGATGAGTATTGGACAAAATCCCATGAATCTTCACTTTATCTTTTTCCTTTTGGTCCATGTTCACCCACAAATCCCGGCTGGCAGAGTCAAATGGCCCATATATCCTTGAAGTATAGTAATTGTGATCTGTATCCTCCTGTAAGAATGTAAAAAGAGAAAAATACACATATGTATTAAAAACAAAAACAATTCCCAGACAATTAGTATAATGCCTATGAATTTAGAAGGCTTGTTATTCCTCCAAGTGACTATGGGGATTCAATTATTTTCTCAGCAAGTAAACTGAGATACACCATACGGAAACTCAGAAATTCTGTATGGGAAATATTTGAATATGAACAGACAATAGATTAAAATCTGTTCTACATTTCAAAAAATCTTAGAGTATAATATCAGATACCTCTTTTGGCTTTCCAAAGGTAAGAATGGTTCTTGGGGGGAAGTGTCAGGTGAAATCTAAACACAATTAATGTTGACTTCTCAGATAAGTGAAAATCAGTGAATATTCCAGGGTAGTCTTCCTATTTTAATAATAGCAATATGAAGTCATCTTTTAGCTAATGATTTTGGAAATGGATTCTAAAGATTTCCTTCCTCTCATTTTATTCATTAAATGTGACTTTTTTTTGAATGCTCATTTACCACAACTAAGGTACCCAACAGCATGTTTGGCATGCAATTCCTCCACTGTCTCCTAACCATTTAATAGTTCAGAATAGTAAAAGAAATATCTCTGCTGAGAAACAGTTCACCAATATCACAGGCAGTGACTAATTTCCTTGTCAATTATTCTCCAATTGCAAAATTTCTTTTTTCTAAAAAAAATTCAATTCATTCAACAAGTAAGCATTAAGTATGGGAGCTATATAAGTAAGTGTATCCTGAAAATGCAAAGACAATAATGAAACCATTCCTGTTTCAAAGGATGTTTCTCAGGATGAGACAGGGCAAAAGATACTGTCTCCTTTACAGCTATCTGGTCATCATCTTAGCAGGAATATATATTGAATCTAAACCTTAGGAGCCATAGTCACACATCAAATGGTTGGCATTTAAAGTTTTTCCCAACCTGACCCATTCTTTTCCCAGCTTTATTAAACAATTTTCTCCTTCATTCTTTTTATATTCCAATTAAGCTAGCCTTATTATTCATTATATAAGTCACTCCATTTCTGAATATTTTTGCATTGGCTAGCTCCATTGGTGAGAATGCACCCCCACATGACTTATTCCTCTTAAAATCCTTAGTTTCTTTCAAAACAGAATTAGAATAATCTTATATATGAGACCTTTTCTAAATCCTGACAGCCACCAGTGTCTTTTCTACATTCTTCACATAGGACATAGTTCCTGATTAGAACCTTCAAGAAAGTTAGGGTCTATAAGAAGCAAGAGTGAGAAGATAATTTATTTTTAGACCTAATGCTATAAAATACAGTCTGGATAAATGTAGAGATATGAGATGGCAGGTCATATTTGGGGAGTAGGCTAGTTGGGCAACACAAAGAAAAGAAAGATTCTGAAGTTAAGGAGAGTCAGATTTTGAAGGGCTTTAAATACTTAGTTGAAGAACTTTTGATTGATCCTTGAGGTGATGTAGAATTGTTACCAGGTGAAAGACAGGGTCAGACTTCTGTTCAAGAAATAAGGGGCAGCTAGGTGGCTTGAGCACCGGCCCTGGAGTCAGGAGGACCTGAATTCAGGTCCAACCTTAGACACTTAATAATTATCTAGCTGTGTGGCCACGAGCAAGCCATTTAACCCCACTGCCTTGCAAAAAAAAAATAAAAGAAATAAGAATTTGGCATGTAAGTAGAAAATGGATTAAATAAAGAAATACTGGAAACAAGAAGGCCAATTAATGAGCTATCACAACATAGACAACAGGTTTTGATAGTTTAAACTACCATTGTATTCGGGACAGTGTTCTTGGAAGAAAACATGTTTGTCTTGGTAACCATTTCATTGGAGTAGAGAATGAAGGGAAAGGGAAAATTTGAGATTGTTAAACTGTGTAACTGAAATGAGTGGGATCTTAGTAAAATAAGGTAATTCAAAGAAGAAATAATCATTAAGAGAATGAGGTCTCTTTTAGACATTTAGACATTTTTATTTTGATATGTGCATGCAATTTCCAGAAGATGTCAGAGAAGTAATGGGTATAGGGGCACTTGCATTCAGTAGACATATGGGGTTAGGTCTATGGATTATGGATTTTGTCTACATTTAATAACAGGAGAATTGAGATCACCAAAAGTGAGTGGAGAGGACCTGGAAGAGGATCTAAGGAAATTCAGTTCTGCAGATTATCAAGACAAATCAATAATGATTAATCAGAATATCATTTGAATGATAAAGTTTTAGTCAATGCAATTAAAAATAAAATTCAGCAAACAAATGTCAGCCACTATATATAAGGTACATAAAAATAGAGCAGATCTAACTTTTCATGTTTCCTTTAAATGAGTTGATTACATGGAATGTCTTCACATTTGAAAGATAAGGAAAAGTATTATATAATATGTAACAAGACAGTACCTCATCATGTTTGCTCATATATGCAGAAATAATAATCATAAATGAATTTTCTGTTGCACCTCAAGGCAATGTAGTGAGAGCAAAATAAAAAACACAAATGAAAAGATTCTTATTTCTTTTAAATACAATAGAAAAGATATATTAAAATTTTTGACAACAAAAAAGTGGATACTCAATAACTCTATTGTGATAAAGAAAATTTACACAGTTTATTCAATTGCTCTACAAATAATAACAAACATTTAGATGCTCTGTGAATATTTTTTAATTTGTACAATTATGTTTAACATATTTCCATATTAGTCATACTTTGAAAGTGGAATTAGAATTAAGGGGGGGAGGAAACCATGAGAAAGAAAATAGAAATTTTCAAAAAGTAAACAGCATGCTTTGCTCTGCATTTATAATCCATAGTTTGTTTTCTGGATGAGGATGGCATTTTCCCTAACAGGTCTCTCGGGATTGATCTTGAGCACTGGTAAGAGCAGTGCTGCATCCATCATAATTGATCATCTGACAACATTATAGCTAATATTTATGATGTTCTCTTAGTTCTGCTCACTTCACTCAGCTTCAACTCATGCAAGTCTTTTGATGTTTCTCTAAAGTCTGGCCATTCATAATTTTTTAACAGAACAATAATACTCTATAACATTCATATATCACAACTTGTTCAGTCATTCCACAAATAATGGGCCTCCCCTCAATTTCCAATTCTTTTCCAGAAACTGCTGCTTTTTGAAAATGTAAGACTTCCAATCTTTATTATCCCTTTGGGATATAGACTTAGTAGTTGTATTGCTGGATCAAAGTATATGCATAGTTTTTATGGCTCTTTGGGCACAGTTCCAATGCTCTATAGAATCATTGAAATAGTTCAAAACTCTGCCAACAGTACATTAATGTCCAAATTTTCCCACATCTTCTCCAACACTAATTTTCCTATTTTTGTCAACTTAGCCAATTTGATAGGTATGAGGTGGTACCTCAAAGTTGTTTTAATTTGAATTTCTTTCATCAATAATGATTTGTAGCATTCTTTCATTTAACTATAAATAACTAACTTCTTTATCTAAAAACTTCATATCTTTTAACCATTTATTAATTGGGGAATGTCTTATAATCTTATAAATTTGATTTTAAAGAAGAGTCTTCTATCACAAACATTAGCTCTGAGTATTGTTTCCCAGCTTTCTGCCTTCCTTCTAATCTTGGCTGCATTGGTTTCATTTGTGCAAACTTTTACATTTAAGATAGTCAAAATCATCCATTTTGCAATTTATAATATCTTCTATTTCTTATTTGGTCATAAAATTCTCCCCTCTCTGTAGATCTGATTAATATATTTCTTGTGCCCTTAAGTTTCTATGGTGAAAGCATTTATGTTTAAATCCTATATCCATTTCAATCTTACTTCTTACCTTTGAATTTTTTAAGGTTTTTCATTTTCTTATTTGTATATCATGCAACCCTGTTAGATGGGTACACTTTGAATTATTATCATTATAATGATTTTATATATGAAGGAATTGATGAAATGAGAGGTTAAGAGACTTGGAGGATCAAAGTCAAAGTGTCAAAGGTCAAATTATTTAAAGATAGATATTTGTCCAACAAAATCTATAACTTTTTTAAATTATTAAACAATGGGTTTCAAAGAACTAGATAGGATACATTAAAACACAAGTTCAACATTACATCAAAACTCATTTTGATAAATAAGATTGAGCTTTTTTCTTAGTATTTCTGTGTGTGTTTACAGGCATGCATAATTTTTCACTTCTTTACATCTTTAGATTAAGAAGGAATTAATAAACCATATGGTTAATGTCATAAGACCAAGTTGCCAATTTCATAGAGTCTGCAGTGTCATAGCAAAATCAATCCAATTTTACATCCTAGTGCCAAATAGACAAATATAGTAAAGTCAAACATTTTAGCCTAAATCTTCCATAAAGTCATACTTTGATGCAACTATAGAGATAAATGATAAGAAAGGGGAAGAGCAGAATCTATTGCATGGACATGATCAGTTTTCCACCCTGAGGTCAGAGGATTAAACATTGGAGGGACTTAGCAGTTGAGTTTGCTAACTTTATAAATGAATCCACAGGATATTTCCAACTCTTATGATCTGAACAATAATTACAAGACTTGAGATCCAAGGCCAGAGCCTCTAATGTTCTTTCTGTAAATTACAGCATATAATGAATGTATGTTAAAATAAAATTGATCTTCTAACAAATTTGAAGAGGGGAATTTAAGGCAATTCTCCCTATATATTATCACCACCATCATCATTTTGTAATAATATTCATGATTCCCATTTTATAGTACTTTATATTTCTCAAGTTGTTCCCATATTTACTTCCATTTGATCCTCTTAACAATCCTAAGAAAAAAGAAGAAGAAATACTGTGAATAATATCATTGTCATTTTATGGAAGAAGAAATTAAGGGCCAGTAAACTTTTCCAAGATTACATGACTACAAAATGACACAATTATTTCTTAAATTTAAGTCTTCAGATTCTGAGTCTCTGCTTTCATTTCACTATTCAAGTTGCTTTTCAAAGGAACTAAAATATGATTTAAAAAAAATAAAATTTTATTTATTTTCCAATTACATGCAAAGATAATTTTCAGTGTTCATCTTTTGTAAGATTTTGATTCCACATTTTTCTGTCTCCTTTGCTTCCCTCCTACCTTCCCAAGACAAGTAATCTGATAAGTAATCTGACAAGCCCTACATGTCCAAGGATGAGACTATCTTGCTAAAAATTAAGTGCAAACTCCTGGGAAGAAGAGTTGTGTAGAGAGAAAGAATGACAGAGGACAAACAAGTATTTGGTTCTTGTACTATAAACTGAGAGCCTGGAAAGTCCTGGTCAAATCACAATTTTTAGCTTCAGTTCCTTCATTCATAAAATGGAGTTAATATCCATACTGTCTATTTCACAAAACAGTTATTCAACTCAAATAAAATCATAAAACCAAAGTATTTCTCAATCCTTAGTCTTGATAAATGGAAGACTACATGTATGCAAATAACCTAGATATGCTTTCTCCTTTTCCCCACTTCCTAATGCCATTATATTGTTCATTAAACAAGGACAAAGGGAAAAGAAAGATCATTACACTCAAATTAATCAGTTTTGTCATTTATTAGTAGCTCAAGTTTAAAAAAAAACTTGATGGGAAAAGAAAGCTGCAAGATCATCTGTGGATTACATTGATTATACTGGTCCCTTTCATGATAATATATAAAGGGTTATGTGTGGAAGATGGAAATGCATAACATTTTCTCTTTATTTCCATTCATTCTAAAGAGTCCCCTTGGGATGCTGCTATCAAGAGAAGGGGAAGTAGTAATATCTTTTTTTTTGCATTTAGCTTTTAAAGAATGCAGTTATGGTTTCTATACTAATAGCATTAGTCTGAATTTTGAGTCCCAGAGGCTGGAGTTCGGGTGGAGGAAAGAGTGACATAAGAAGGAAGAAGAGTCTTCTCTCTTCCAGGCCTCAGAGATTGCCCTGACCAAAAGTTTGCAATAGACAAAATGTCTTTGGCTGCTCAATGCTTCTTTAATTTATTTGTCTTCTAGATACCTGAATTGGTCATTGTCTCAGATACCCAGAGTCCTTCAACTCAGTAAAACTCAGGAGATTTTACCCTCAGTACTATCCTGATTCTCAAAATTACTACCAAGTGTCCCAAATGACTTACACTCTTCTAGTTTATTAAAATCCCCATATGTTTTATAAAGCTAGATATTAGAAAAATAAAGTTGAACCAAATCACAGAGATGTCTCTCACAAAGTGACTTGCCCAAGGTCGCACAGCCAAGTAAATATCAAGTGTTTGAGGCTGGATTGGAATTCAGGTCTTTCTGATTTCAGGGTCGATGCTCTATCCACTGTGCCACCTAGCTGCCCCTCTTTCATACAATTTCTAAAATAATTTAAGATAATAATGGACTAAATCACTGTCTAGCTCAGGAGTATACAATCTTTTATCTTTTCTGGGCCACATCACCCAACAATAACTTGGGGGCAATATGGCTCAGAAGAACTAAGTTTGGACACCCTGATAAAGCTTATAAGTTTCAAATGCCTCTCCATTTTCTTCCAGATAAAACTCAAAAGCCTACACACTAGAAATTTTTTATAGTCTGGATCTTACCCAGCTTTTCTGTCTTATTCAAATTATTCCCATTCATGTACTTTCCATTTTATCTAGACAGTACTACTCATCCTCCATGTCTGAATATATTAACTAACAATCCACTCTTCCTGGAAAGCATTATCTCCTCATCATTGGGTTTTTTTTTTTTTTGGAATCTTCAGATACCTCTAGGGACCTTTACATAATCTTGTTAGGTCATTATCTTTTCTCTCTCTTCAAATAATATTTAATCTATTTCTATACATGCTTTATCCACTCCACCATGTCTCCCTGCATTAGAAAGTAATACTTGAACTTGGATGCAGCTAGGTTTTTTTTTTCCTACAACACATTGCAATCAGTAAATGCTTAATAAATTTTGATGAATGTTGATGATTCATTCACTCTATTGTTTTTTTTTTTGCCTGGACAATTCACTTGCTCAAAGGTGATTATCTAGTCAATTTTCTGCCTCTATAAAGTAGACCTTGTACTTTTAGCATTTCAATTAGATGATCAGAAATATAAGGACTAGTGCTGGTCACAAACACCATCATTTTTGATGGGGGGAATCATGCTTCTTCACAGAAGCTCACTAAAGTGGGTATATATGAGAGGTTTCCATCCACACCTATATCTCTCTCATTTCATTCCTTATAAGGGAACCCAGAGAATTTTTTCCCCCTTTGAAATAGTAAAATTAAAGATGGGAACTGTATTCTTCCTCTTCTATGTAATTTCATAATAATCTGAAATACAATCTTAAATTAAAAAAACAATTCACTTAATTTGATAGATAATGAAAGCAGAGTTGCTTAAATAACTGTTACACAACGAGAGTGGACAAAAAAACATTAGCTGGATTTTTGCTATCATGCTCAAGGAATGCTGCTGCTGAACTATCCTGAGAGACCTTCACTGATGAAGTATGTGATTTTCATTCTCAGATATCTATTTATTAGTCCCCTGGGTACAAAAGCTTACTGAATACTTTCTTATACTGGAAAACCTGAGACTACAACTTAAACATCCTAAGATGTATACATCTTATGTATACATGTATACATAGAAAAGTTATATACATATATATGTATACACATACATATATATGTATACACATACATATATATGTATACAACTTATACATCATAAGAAGGATGAATCATCCTCAAAATTATATATCTCCCCCAATGGTATTAATAAATACAATTTAAATACCAAAAATCAAAACTTAAATGAATATTTTATCTCACTCATCTATCCTATCTCCAAAGACAGAAATTCAAGGTCATCCAGTATGATTCTTGATTACTGTCATCTGTAGATATTCCTTGGGATCTATCCAGGGTTCTGAAGAGTTTCCTCTAGGTATCATTTATATTTTGTTCCTTTCATGACAATGATCATTCTATCACCTGCTCATTCAGAATGGATGGTTCATTTCCTTTTCCAATCATATATCTAGTGATGCCTTTCACCTCAAATCTTACATGTAGACCATTTCAAGAAATATTTTACAATTAGATGTATTTCAACTGTGATTCAGGTCACCCATAGCTTTGTTCCTCAAAGGCTGTGTAGTTCCAAACTATGCACCAACAGAAATATCTCTAGCAGAATATTAATTACTGTTGCTGTTTAAAAGAGAAAAAATTCACTGTGGAACAGTGACTGGACTAATTTCCTAGAGAAATATCATTTATTCTCATTCATATTCTCATTCATTCTCTCTCTCTCTCTCTCTCTCTCTCTCTCCCCTCCCCTCCCTCCTTTAGTGTCTTCTTGTTTTGTGACTCATTTCATGCTAAAATCAGAAGATACCCGAACAGAAATCTTGTAAAATATTAATAGATAAATGAAGAAACTCCTATGCGGAAAAAGCTTTTAAGCATTTATTTTATCAAGTGCCAGATACCTTTTTGAAATAGAAATTTTTTTTAATTTATGTTTGCCACTTAAATGAGTAACTAAAGATAATTTCCCGAATCCTCTTTCCCTTCTTGCATTTTTCCCCATACTTTATAAAAAATAAGAAAACATAAATGGTGTTCTGATGTACAGAAATCCTTCCTGTGGAAGATTTGAATTAAAGTCCCACTTCTGACATATTCTAGCTATGTGTGACCATGGGAAAGCCCCTTTGCCTTCTCAAAGTCCCCCACATAATTTTAAGTCTCTGAGTTGGCCAAGTGTATGTGTTTTTCCATAAGATGAAACTTTGGAGGGATTCAAAAGAAGACATAGATGTCAGTAATTACTGATGGATCTATAGCAATTTTGTATAATCTTTTTTTTTTTTACAAGGCAATGGGTTTAAGTGACTTATCCAAGGTCAAGACAATTCTCTGAGATCAAATTTGAACTCAGGTCCTCCTGAGTCCAGGGCTGAGGCTTTATCCACTGTGCCACCTAGCTGCCCCAATTTTGTATAATCTTAATAAATTCTGTTCCTTTTTATTTTTTTTAACCAATCCCTTGTTCGTCACCAATGTAAAAGAAAGGAGATACATAAAATTGGGTTGCTATAAAAATTATAATTTGTTTCATGATTCATCACAGTCCAAGCTTTCTATCACCTAGAATGCATCCTCTCCCCACCATGAATAACTGACCCATGCTGTAAAGTACTGAAACTTTCCAATCAAGTAAAACCTGGCAGATACTACTTATTCTGATGTTTAAACTTCAAGAACCCAATGTCACTACAATTGTACCTTCTGGAAAAGTGATGATTTATAGATATTTATATGAGTACTTTTGTTACATGTCTTTTCAAATCCAAACATTTTGAATATTCACTAGAATTGGAAATAGTTGGGGAAAAGTCATTTTGATATTGAAAAAATTAATCTGTGCATAATATATTTTGAATAAAGATTTATTCTTAGAAATAACTTTCTTTTCTATTTCAGTTTTATTATTATATTTAAACAATATTAAAATATATTCACTTATATTTCCTATGATTGCCAAATGTATGAAAAATGTTTATACCTCATTATTTGTCTCCTTCAATCAATTTTTCCTGAAACCATTACAGTCTGACTTTTGGTTCATCTAACCTTAAAATTCTTTTCTTCAAAACTATTGCAGTTTCTCAAGGCCAAATTCACTGGCCTTACTATTCCTTGCCCTCTTTTATCTCTGCAACATTAAAAAGTGTTGAGCCCCTAGTAAATCTCCTCTACTAACTTTGTTCTTCTCCTACTACTTTTTATCCCTGGATGATGAAGATTATTAAGTTTATGGATGTTTTCTATGTCACTTAGTTATAGACTCATCCTATTTTTACGTTGACTAGATCCAAAATTCTTGACATGCCTCTCTCTTCACTGTATAAGCTCCTAGTAATGTTATTCACATATAATTAAAAATTAATTGTTATGGCATGTTGTCTTATATCATCTTCATTTCTTAATAAACCTCTCCCCCTTTATAACTAGAGAGCTAACAAAGAAAATGTAATTTAGCAAAATTAAAAATATAAGCAAGAAGAATGATGCTGATAATGTTGATGATAATATTTCAAAAAGTCTACTATGTGATTGGAATTATGCTTAGTGGGTAGGCCCTCCTATTTTCCCCTTTTTACACTTGAGGAAACTGAGACAACCAAAGGTTAAATGACTTGTCCAAATTCAAACATTTGACAAATGTCTCAGGATAGATTTGAACTGTTCTTTATGACTGCAAGCCCAGCACTAAATATATAGACTTTTAAAAATTCATGAAATCTGTTCAAAAAAAGAGAAAGAGATGTGTTTTACACTCTTATTCATCCTTTAGAGTTCACACTGCATTCTACTTTCTCCATAAGATTTTGTCTCATAAGATACAAGTCAATAACATCATATCTCCCCTTTCACTCCACAAAATTCTGTATTTTATAACCCTTCAGAGCCCTTTTTATGTGGTATTATGTAATATAGCTACAGTGTGGGTTTAATATACTTCTATTTGATCTATGCTTCATGAAATCATTCTATATTATTTTAATGTTAAATCTATCCTCACTTTCTCATAGAACAATGTTCTGTACATAGCAGTTACTTGATGGATATTCATTGAATTTTCTTTGAAGTTCTACTATGGGCATTAAAAGAATCATGGATATGGAAAATTAATTGCAGTGATCATTTTCTTACTATTTAAAGGCTGCAATTGCTAATTAATTTTAAAAGATGAAGTATTTTCAATGTTAGCTTTTAAAAATGTTTGAAGTATATTTTAACTTACCTTTGAACACTGATTGCTAATGGTTAAAAAAGCAGAAAACTAATAACAGAACAGACTAGTAATTTAAATAATAGTATTAGTTGAATTATAAAAACAATTGAACTCTATAACCAAATATTTGGTAAACTCATAATGAACAAAAAAACAAACAAATTTATATATAAATAAGATCATACTGCATTTGGGAAGAAATTTCTATTTGATAAAAACTGCTAAGAAAACTAGAAAGCAATCTAGCAGACACCATTCACATGATCATGCTATACATTTATCCAATATGTGGCAAAAAAAAAAATAGAATTGTTATGGGACTCGAATAGCAAAGAAGGAATGGGGGGAGGTAGAGAACAAGAATCGTTCAGTACCATGGACAGCTATATTAGAGGGGTAATTTTAGTAAAGTAGTGATAATGGCTATCACTTAAGATAAAAGAGATATCTCTGATGACATGAAATTGTAAAATATTCACATCAATAACTTCAATCCAAATAAAAATAAGAAGGGAAGATGTTGATTGAGGAAACATAACTATCAAATACCTTTGATAAGGGTGTGAAATTCAAGTTTTAGAGAGAACAAATATATACACAAGACTTTGAAGAGTGAGTCTCTCAATAGATGTGATGAAAGGCTATAAACATGATGTTATCAATCAAGAATTTCAAATTACTAACAACTATATGAAAAATTCCTCCAAATCTGTGGTAATAAAAATACACATAAAAACAAGTTTCATTTAAGTTTCCATCTAACACTCAGCAAGTTGAAGAATATGATAAAAATGGAAACAACTGATTTTGGAGTTATAATTCTTATAATGTTGGTTAATAACAAAATAAACTTGAAACAGTACAGAAAGAATGTTCTGGCTGCCAACTTTACTTACTTCTGAAAGGAATTCACAGGGGTCTTCAAAGGGAATTTAGAGGGAATATAATTCAAGGCAATTATAAAACATTGTTAATAGGAGAATGTCTGATTAGATCTTTTGAGGTAAATATTTTTCCTGCTATTTCATAATCCTATTTAAGTTTAAAGGTTGAAAATTTCAAACCGTGATGAGAGTCATAAGTATTCTGGTGTGTATCAGGGATTTATCTGGAGAATTATTATTATAAATAATACCAGAAAGGTTTTGTACAGGACATTAATAGGTACAAACATACATGTGTAGTATATTTCAAAAGAACTCCTTTCCAAGTGAAAAATAAGATGCAAAAAGTACCTTTTCTGAAGGAAAAAATAAAAAAAAATTATGTAGTTCATCTTATGTATCAATATCTTTTTTACCAGTAAATTATCAAGCATCCATATTTTATAAAAGTGAGAACATAGTCATGGAATAATTGATTCCTAAAATCCTACCATTACTCTATGAATCACAGCAAAAGCCCATAATGGTAAATTCATTTGACTGTTTTATGACAATGCTTTAACTGGTATCTTGATCCACACCTAGTGAAATGCTTTTTACATGCTGTAAATCAAACCCTCTCAATATAGCCTTGGTTTTATTTATATAAGTGGGTGGAATAACTACTATAAGATCTTATTGAAAATGTTTCTAAAAATATTACTTTTAGTGATACCGTGAAGTCCAAGTGTCATTACATCCTCTTCCACTTACATACTGTAGATGAAATATACATTTATAGAAAATTAAGGACATCAATATGTCCATTGAAATTTCCATAAGAATAAATATGGGGAATGAGGTGGGGGGGGGAAGGGAGGGAAGGTAGAACTCTTTTGCATGTAGCTGGAGGAAAAATTAAAAAAATAAAATAAGATAATCAAGAATAAATTTGAACTCTTACTTTCTTCCTAAATGAAAATTGTCATAAGCTTTCTTAATGTTTATAATACTTGTTTTCTCATATCCCCATTCAATAAACAAGAAAATGAACATTTATTAAATTTTGAACAAACTGTGGAGCAATTTAACAACTGTGATTTTGTAACTGAAAGGAATATTAGAGGCTATGTACCTTGGGCATGAAGGTCTCCACAGAACATGAATTCCTTCAGTAAACCTTGTCAAACAGATACCTGTCTTCTCTTCAAAGAAATTGAGTCATGTCCTTGATTACAGAATTTTAAGTTTCAGAATCAAAGGAGAGCTGGAGATCACTTATTCCATCACATACCACAAATGAAATCCTGAATGCAGTAGTGATATTGATGGATCAAAGGGTATGCACATTTTATTGCCCTTTGGGCATAGTTCCAAACTGCTCTCCAGAAAAGTAAGATGAGTCACAACTCCACCAACAATATAATAGTGTCCCAGATTTCTCACAACCCTTCCAACAATGATCATTATCCTTTCTGGTCACATTGGCCAGTCTGAGTGGTGTGAGGTGGTACCCCAGAGAAGTTTTAATTTGCATTTTTCTAATAAGTAATGATTTAGAGAAATTTTTCACTTGACTATGGTTTACTTTGATCTCCTCATTTGTAAATTGTCTTTGCATATCCTTTGACCATTTGTCAGTTGGGGAATGTATTTTTTTTAAATTGACTCAGTTCTCTATATATTTTAGAAATTAGTCCTTTTTAAGAAATGTTTGTTGTAAAGTTTGTTTTCCAGTTTACTACATTTCTTTTGATCTTGGTTATAGTGGTTTTGTCTATGCAAAACCTTTTTAATTTAATTAAATATATTTTGCTTCAGCTGAAGTGAAAAAAAGCAGGAGTAGCAATCCTTATCTCAGACAAAGCAGATGCAAAAATAGAAAGCCTTAAAACTGATAAGGAAGGAAACTACATCCTTCTAAAAGGTACCATAGACAATAAAGTGATTTCAGTACTGAATATGTATGCACCCAATGGGATAGCATCGAAATTCTTAGAGGAGAAGCTGAAAGAACTACAGGAAGACAGACAGAAAAACTCTACTAGTGGGAAACCTCAACCTCCAGCTCTCAGATTTGGATAAATCAAATCATAAAATAAACAAGAAAAAGTTAAGGAGCTAAGTAGATTGTTAGAAAACCTAGATAGACTTATGGAGAAAATTAAATGGGGATAGAAAGGAATATACCTTTTTCTCTGCAGTACATGGCATTTATACAAAAATTGATCATGTACTAGGGCATAAAAACCTAATAATAAATTGCAGATAGGCAGAAATAGCGAATATATGTTTCTTAGATCACAATGCCATAAAAATCATATGCACTGTTGGGTCAGGGAGATATAGACCCAGAAATAATTGGAAACTAAACAACCTCATTTCAAAGAATGAGTGTATCAAACAATAAATTATAGAAAGAATTAATTATTTTATCCTAGATAATAACAATAATGAAACAACATACCAAAACCTATGGGCTTCAGTCAAAGCGGCTGTCAGGGGATATATTATATCTTTACATGCTTACAGGAATAAATTAGAGAAAGAGGAAATCAATGGACTAAATATGGAACTAAAAAAATTAGAGAAAGAACAATTAAAAGCCCCCAATTAAATACCAAATTAGAAATTCTAAAAATTAAAGGAGAAATTGAATTAATAAATAAAACCAAGAGTTGGTTTTATGAAAAAAACCAATAAAACTGATAAACTTCTAGTCATTTTGATTAAAAAAAGAAAACCAAATTGTTAGTATCAAAACTGAAAAAGGTAAACTCACCACCAATGAGGAGGAAATTAAATAATTCACAATTATTTTGCCCAACTCAGCCAATAAATTTGACAAAGTGAAATGAACAAATATTTACAAAAATATAAGTTGACCAGGTTAAATGAAGAGGAGATTAAATACCTAAACAACCCTATCTCAGAAAAGGAAATTCAAAAGCCATCAATCTCCAAGGCCTGATGAATTCACAAGTGAATTCTACCAAACATTTAAGGAACAATTCATTTCAATTCTATATAAACTCTTTGGAAAAATGGGAAAGGTGGAATTCTGCCTAATGACACCAACATGGTGCTGATATCTAAACCAGGAAGAGTTAAAACAGAGGAAAAAAAATATAGACCTATCTCCCTGATGAATATAGATGCAAAAAACTTAAATAAAAACTTAGCAAAATGATTACAACAAGTTATCACTAAGATAATACATTTTGAACAAGTAGGATTTATCCTAGGAATGCAGGGTTGGTTCAATTTTAGGAAAACTGTATGTATGTATCAACAACAAACCTATCTGTAATTGTATGACTATATCAATGGAAGTAGAAAAAAAACTTTTGACAAAATACAGCACCCATTTCTACTAAACCCACTAGAGTGTAGGAATAAATAGACTGTTCCTTGGAATAATAAACAGTATCTACCGGAAACGATCAACAAGCATTATATTCAATGAGGAGAGGCTAGAGTCATTCCCAATAAGATCAGGGGTGAAACAAGGGTGCCCATTATCACCACTACTATTCAATATCATATTAGAAATGTTAGCTTCAGCAGTTAGAGGAGTAAAAGAAATTGAAGGAATTAGAATTGGGAAGGAAGAAACAAAACTCTTACTCTTTGCAGATGACATGATGGCATACCTAGAGAATCCCAAAAAATTATCCAAAAACTACTGAAAACAATTAGCAATTTTAGCAGAGTTGCAGGATATAAAATAAATCCTCAACTTTTCTAAATATGACTACCAAGATACAGCAGGAAGAGCTAGAAAGAGAAATCCCATTCAAAAATAACCTCAGACAATATAAAATACCTGGGAGTCTATCTACCAAGGCAGACTCAGAAACTTTTTGAAAACCAGTACAAAACACTTCTCACACAAATTAAATTACATTTGAATAACTGGACAAATACCAACTGCTCATGGATAGGTCAAGCTAATATAATAAAAATGACAATTCTACCAAAACTAAACTACCTTTTTAGTGGCCTACCAATCAAAATTCCAAAAAATTACTTTAATGAGTTAGAAAAAGTTTTATGTAAATTCATGTGGAGAAATAAAAAGTCAAGAATTTCTAGGGATTCAATGAAAAAATGCCAAAGAAGGTGGCTTAGTCCTACCTGATCTAAAATTATATTATAAAGCATCAGTTGTCAAAACTGTCTGGTATTGGCTAAGAAATAGAGTGGTGGACCAGTAGAATAGAATAGGTGCAATAGCAGGAAATGATTATAGTAATCTTCTGTTTGACAAACCCAAAGAGTCCAGCTATTGGGATAAAAATGCTCTCTTCAATAAAAACTGCTGGGAAAATTGGAAGTATGGAAGAAACTTAGATTAGACCAACAATGCATATTTTAACAACAATCTTGTGCAGTGATAAATTATGATAGACTTGCCTTGTCTCAGAAATACAGTGATCAAAGACAAATGATAGAAATAAAAAATACCATCTACACCCAGAGGAAACAACTATGGAAACTAAATTCAGATCAAAGAATTCCAGGTTCCATTTTTAATTTTTTTTGTTTTTTTTTCTCTCATATTTTTCCCTTTTCTTCTGATTCTACTTTTGCTGTGTGACTAATATGGGAATATGTGTAAGATGATAGTCAATATTTAACCTATATCAGATTACTTGCTATCATAGGATGGAGGAGTAAGAAAACTTCACAAAAATGAATATTGAAAATTAACTTTATAAGGGTGGCTAGGTAGCACCGAGGATAGAACACCAGCCCTAGAATCAGAAGTACCTGAGTTCAAATCCAGCCTCAGTCACTTAATCATTGCCTAGCTGTGTGGCCTTGGGCAAGTCACTTATCCCCATTGCCTTGCCAAAAAAAGGGGGAAAAAAGAAAATTAAGTGTTATAATTCGAAAACTTTATTCAAAAAAGAAAAAATAAACATGAAAGAGAAATAATAAAGAATTCAATAATATTAAACTGTTTATGTTACTACATAGAAAGATGATACTTGTAACTCCTAGAAATGCTATAAACATTTGAGCTGTTAAAAGAAGTATACTTAGAAAGAGGGCATGGGGGTAACTTGCTTAAAATGGGAAGATAGCAAACAAGAATTAAATTAAGGGTCAAGAAAGAGGGATATATTGGGAGAAGAGGGAGGAGATAAAAATGGGGAAATGATCTCACATAAAAGAACAAAGAAAACTTTTTTCAGTGGAAGGAAAAATGCCATGTAGGTGGTAGGTAATACTTTAACATTTCTTATTGGTATTGGTTCATATAAAGAAAAAAACATACACACTCTTTGGGTATAGAAATCAATCTTATCCTATAGAAAAGTAACAGGGGAGGGCACCAGAGAAGGGGATGGAGGCTTATGGAAGAGAGAGAAAATTTAGAGATCAAAGGTCAGAAGCAAAAGAATTTTTGAGGAAAACCAGCAATAAGTGGGAAACAAAAACTGGAATAAGAAAATGAGATAAAAGGGAAAATGAGATGGAGGAAAATCCACCATCTATAATAATAATTGTGACTGTGAATGAGGTGAGCTTACACTTAAAAGAGGAGCAATTAGAAGAATAAACCCAAAGACAGAATCCAACACAATGCATACAAAAAACACAACTGAAGTATAGAGTCACAAAGTTAAAAGTTATTTATGGGGTTGAAGGAGAATGCATTATGCTTTAGCTGAGGAAAAAAAACACAGGGGTAGTAATTATGATTCCTGAAAAGGTAAGGGAAAAAATATACCTAATTAAAAGGTATATGCAGGGAAACTTCATTTTTTTTAAAAAGATACCATCAACAGTGAAGTAATAACAGTACTGAAAACATATGCACCAAATGGTATAGCATCCAGCTTCTCAAAGGAAAAGTTAAATGTGTTACAGGAAGAAATAGACAATAAAGCTATCCTTTAAGAATTAGATAAAACTAACCATAAAATAAACAAGAAAGAGGTCAAGGAGATGAATAGATTTTGTTTAAAAGTTAGATTTGATAAAACACTGGAGAAAACTGAATGGAAATTGAAAGAAGTTCAATTATTGCAGGGGGGGACCCTCACAATCAAATACATCCTTCCCATATCATAATGTAATGAAATCATATTCATGTGGAAATAGTGATTAAAATTAATTGTAAATAATCCCATCCCAAAGAATGAGTAGGTCAAAGAACAAATACTAGAGACAAACAATAATTTCATTAAAGAGAATGACAACAATGAGACAAAAACCAAAAATTTAAAGGATGGAGTCAAAGGAGTGCTTTGGGGAAATTTTAAATTTCTAAATTCTTACAACAATAAATTAGTAAAAGGCCAATGAAATGGGTGTATAACTAAAAAGAAACTAAAATAAGAAAAAATTAAAATACATAATGAAAAACAATATTGGAAAGCTTTAAAAAATCTAAGAAGAGGTTAATAAAATTAAAAGTAAGAAAGCAACAGAAAAAGAAGTATCTGACCATAGGGAATTATTTTAGTCCCATGGAAGATCAAATCATATACTCAGATGATGACAAAATCAAAGCTTCCATATCCAAAACCTCCAAGAGAATTAGAAAATGATCTCAGACTATGAATGAGTTCAAAAAAGACTTTGAAAAGCAATTAAGGGAGGTGGAGGAAAATTTGCGGGGGGGGAGAGAAATGAGAGAGATGCAGAAAAATTATGAAAACCAAATCAACAGCTTGGTCAAAGAAATACAAAAAAGTACTGAAGAAAGTAATGTGTTAAAAAAACAATTTGGATCAAATGGAAAAAAGGAAAGAAAAACAAAAAGCATATGAGGATAATGCCTTAAAAAGCAGAATTGACTAGCTGGAAAAGGACATAAAAAAGCTCTCTGAAGAAAATAACTCCAAGTGCAAAATGGAACTAAAGGAAGCTGATGACTTTGCAAGAAATCAGAAAGAAATAAAACTCTTCCAAAACAGCCAAAAATTAGAAGAAAATGTGAAATATCTCATTGGAAAAACAACCAACCTTGAAAACATATGCAGAAGAAATAATTTAAAATTTACTGGACTATCTGAAAGCCATGACCAGGAGAAGAGCCTAGACTTCATTTTTCAAGAAATAAAACAGCAAAATTGTCCTGAGATCCTAGAAGCTGAGGGTAAAATAGAAATCGAGAGAATTCACCAGTCACCCCCTGAAAGGGATCACAAAAGAAAAACTTCCAGGAATATTATAGCCAAATTCCAAAACTCCCAAATCAAAGAGAAAATTCTAAAAGCTGCCAGAAAGAGACAATCCATAGTCAGGATTGAACAGGATCTGGCAGCATGTACATTAAGGGCTGGAAGGGATTGGAATATGACATTCCAGAAGGCAAAAGATCTTGGTTTACAACTGAGAATCAACCAGCCAACAAAACTGAACATCCTCTTTCAGGGGAAAAGATGGACTTTCAATGAAACAGAGGAATTTCACACTTTCCCACTGAAACAACCAGAGCTGAACAGAAAGTTTGATCTCCATGTACAGGCCTCTGGTGAACCATAGAGGGGGTGGATGAGAATGACTATGAGGAACTTAATGAAATTGAGCTGTTTGTATTCCTTCATGGGAAGAAGATATTGATAACTCATATGAACTTTCTCATTTATAAGAGCAGTTAGAAGGAGTATATATATATAGACAAGGCACAGGAAGGAGTGGCATATAATGGTATAATATAGTAAAAAGATGGAGTCATTGGGTGATAAAGGAAAGTACTGGGAGGAAGGGAAAGGAGATGAAGAAGAAGGTAAGAAATTTCATATAAGATTCAAGAAAAAGCTTTTTGAATGCAGTGGAATGGGGGAAGGAAAGGGGGAATGAGTGAGCCTTCATTCTCATCAGAAATGGCTCAGAGAGGAAATAACATACACACTTAATAGGGTATAGAAATCTATCTTAACCTAGAGAAACATGAGAAGAAAGGGATGGGATAAGGGGGAATGGGGAGAGAGAGAAGATTGAGGGAGAGAAACTCTGATACAACACAATTTTGGACAGGGCCAGGATGAAAGGAGAGAAGGAATAGAATAAAGGAGAGTGGGGAAGAATAGAGTGGAGGGAAAAACAGCTAGTAATAGCAACTGTTGGAAAAATATTGATGCAACTTCTCTGGTGGACTTATGATAAAGAAAGCGACTCATCCCAGAGACAGAGCCATTAGAAACTGAACACAGACTGAAGTACATTTTTTCTCTCTCTCTCACTATTCTTGAGGTTTCTCATCTTCTTGGGGGAGAGGGTGTTTATGTTTACTCATAATAAAAATATTGTAATAATATAAAATAAATAAATCTAGATCCTTCAAAAATAATTTTTAAAAAATCCACTTACCAGCATCAAAAATGAAAAAGACAAATTCACCACAAGTGAAGAGGAAATTCAAGCAATTATTAAGAGTTATTTTGCTCTATCATATGTCAATAAAGCTAAGCAAAAAGGATATTTATAAAAAATATAAATTTCCCACATTAACAGAAAAGAAAATAAAGCACTTAAAATAGTTTTATCTTAGAAGAAGAAATTGCACAAACTTTCAATGATTTCCCTAAGATAAAAATGTCCAGGATCAGATGAGTTCTTAGGTGAATTCTATAAAAATCTATCATACAAATCTATCAATTAATTATTATATTAAGTTATTGAAAAAGTAACCATATAAACATGTCCTGCAAACTCCTTTTGATACAACCATGGTATTGATACTAAACCAGGAAGTTCAAAAACAGAGGGAAAAAACTACAGACCAATTTCCTAGTGAATATTGATGCAAATTATAAAAAAAATATACTAGCAATTAGACTAGAGCAATATATAAGAAAAATCATACATCATGACTAGAGCAGGAATGCAAGAATAACTGAATATTAAAGAAATCTATCACTATAACTGACCATATCAATAATAAAAACAACAAAAGTCATAGGATTATATTAACATGTTGAAAAAGATTTTTGGTCAAAATTCAACATTCATTTTTATTTTTAAAAAGTAGAAAGCAAGATAATAAATGATGCTGAGTGCAAGCTAACTAAAACCATCATCAAGTATTATCTGTTTTAGGAATAAGTTAGCAGCCTTTTCAATAAGATAAGAGATGAAGCAAGAATGCCCATTATTATTCCAATTATTCAATATAGAACTAGAAATATTAACTATTGGAAAAAATAGAAGAAAAATAAATTGAAGGAATTAGATTAGGCAATGAGGGGGGAAAAAACCCAACACTCTGTGCAAATGATATAATGCCATATTTAGAGAATCCTCAAGAATATGTCAAATGACTTGTTGAAATAATTAACAAATTCAGGACAATTGCAGAATAGAAAATAAAACCACATAAATCACAACAACTTGGAGGAAGAGACAGAAAGGGAAATATTATTTAAAGTAAGTGCATACAGGGGTGGCTAGGTGGCACAGTGGACAGAGCACAGTCCTGGAGTCAGGAGTTCAAATCCAGCCTCAGACACTTGATAATTGCCTAGCTATGTGGCTTTTGGCAGGCCACTGAAGCCCATTGCCTTGCCAAAAGAAAAAGATAAATAAAAAAATAAAGTGAAGGAAGTGCATACAACACAAAAGTCTGAGAATTCTGCCTGCCAAGACAAACCCAGGAACTATATGGGCAGAAGTAGAAAACATTTTTGACACAAATAAAATCATAATTAAACAAGTGGGAAAATATTAATTCCTCATGGGCAGACTGAGTCACTATAATAAAGATGAAAATTCTACAAAATTAATTTGCTTATTCAGGGCCAAAGCACTGAAACTGCTAAAATATTAAGGACCTTGAAAAATAATAAAATTCCTCTAGAAGACCCCAAATGTCTAAAATATCAAGGGAATCAATTTTAAAATTATAAAAAAATGTTGCTTAGCAATGTCAGATTCATAGCTGTAAGCATCAAAACAATCTGGTAGTCGATAAGATTTAGAATGGTTGATCAGTGGATTACATTAGGAACAAAATAAAAAGGTATAGATGCCTAGAATAATCTAATGTTTGGCAAACCAAAGGATCAAGATATGGGGACAAAAATATCACTATTTGACAAAAAATTGCAGAGAAACCTGGAAAGTACTTCTGCAGAAACTAGGTATAAACCAAGATCTCCTGCCTCATACCAGGATGAGGTCAAATTGGGTACATTATTTATACATATAGGTTGATATTGCAACTAAATTAGGTGAACATGAAAAAATTTACCTGTCACATCTAAGGTTAAAGGGAAAAAATATAGACAAACAAGAGAGAAAAGAACATTATGATAAATAAAATGGATATTTTGTTTACATTAAATTTAAAATGTGTACAATTTAATTCTGTGCAAGCAAAACCAATGAGGCTAAAAGTAGAATTAAAGTAGAAAATGTGTAAGAATATGATTCACCAAATGATTAATGATCAAAGGATATGAACACAGTTTTCAGATGAAATCAAATCTATTCATAGTCATATAAAATGCTCTAGATTACTATTAATTAGACAAATACAAATTAAAATCACTCTGAAATATTATCTTACATGTGTCCAATCAGTTAATATGACAGACAATGAAAATAACAAGGTTGGAGTGAATGTGGGAAAAAATGGGTATTGGTAAAGTTGTGATCTGATCATATCATTATGAAGAGCAATTTGGAACTAAAGGGCTATAAATTTATGCTTAACCTTTTATTCAGCAATATCTCTACAAGGTCTATAACCTAAAGAGATATAAAAAACAAAGGACCTTTATGCAAAAAAAAATATTTATAACAGCTCTTTTTGTAGTGGCAAAGAATTAGAAATTGAGAGGATGCTCATTAATTAAGGATGCCTGAACAAGTTGTAATATATGGATGCTATGGAACACTACTTTTCTATAAAAATAATGGACAGGATGACCCCAGAAATATTGGGGTAGGGGCGGCTAGGTGGCGTAGGATAAAGCACCCGCCTTGGAGTCAGGAGTACCTGGGTTCAAATCCGGTCTCAGACACTTAATAATTACCTAGCTGTGTGGCCTTGGGCAAACCACTTAACCCCATTTGCCTTGCAAAAACCTAAAAAACAAACAAACAAAACAAAAAAAGAAATATTGGGGAGACTTTACAGGAACTGAACAGAACTGGATCAAAACTGTTCAGCATAGCAGCAATATTATTTGACAATCCAGTGTTAATGACAGATATTCTCAGCAATATAATGATTCAAGACCATTGTGAAGGACTTGTGATGAAAATGCTACCGGAGAAGAAACGATGGAGTATGAATGCAAAGAAAAGCATAATTTTTAAACTTTATTTCTCTTCTGTGTATTGTGGGAAGTTGAGGCTAGCTTTATCAAATTTCTTTTGCCACATGTCTAATATGGAAATGATTTTCATGACTTCACATGAATAATCTATATAAAAAGTACTTGCCTTGTCAAGAGGAGAGTGAAAGATGAAGAGACATAATGTGGATCTCAAAAAATGTTTTTAAATGTTAAAAAAATTATGTGTAATTGAGAGAAGTAAAATGAGAAAAAAACAAAAATAAATAATGTCTTGTAATCATAGAAGTTATATGACCTGCATACTATGTGTTGGTATAAGAGGGGAAGGCAGATATATATATATATATATATATATAGATAGATAGATAGATATAGATATAGATCTAGATATATAGATATATATAGATATATATAGATATATATATATATATATATATATATATATATATATATAATAAAATTTAGAGAGTGATGGGAGAAAAGCAGATATCCACACAGTGAAGTTCAGGGATATTTAATTTGCTCATTAATACTTGCAAAATTCAGATAATTCTGAAAGTCCATCTAACAGAAATGTCCTATTGAATATATCATTTAATGAAGAATTGAATCCATTAAAAAGGGGGAAAATGAAGATTTAAAAAAATGACCATAAAAGACTTAACTTTGTCATTTTTTAAAATCAGAATCAATCCCTGTTCCCAGTTGCTCTGCCTAGTAATATGGAAATTTTAAACTTACAATATTTTTAATCTGGGAACATTTATTAGAGCATAAATTCTCTGATGTCAAGAGAGTGCTTCTCATGAATCACAATTAACAAATGATCCAATGCTCTGAAGGCTGTAATATTGACAAATTATTTTCACAAATGAGTATCCTGATGAAAACCATAAAGTCATCCTTAGATTGTAGCCAAAGGGGAAAATTTCTTTCTTTTAAATACTTACCTGGAGAGGTGGCAAGGTTGCCCAGTGGCTAGAGTACCGGCCCTGGAGTCAGGAGTACCTGAGTTCAAATCTGGCCTCAGACACTTAATAATTCCCTAGCTGTGTGGCCTTGGGCAAGACACTTAGCCCCATTGACTTACAAAAAAAATAAAAAAACAAATAAATAAATATGTACATGGAGGGATTAATGCAATCTTACTGATCCCTTAACAAATGAAAAGAAAAAAAATTCTTGATTTATCTTTATCCATTAATAATATGCTTCATTTTCTCCCATTAAATCTATTTTCAAAACGTCTTTTTTACATATCATAACTTCAATAGAAATACTGATTCTGGAAGAACAAACCCAGAATTCAATTGTCTTTGTTAATTAATTAAGGCTATCATTGATTTTCCTCTGTAATGAAAATGCAAACCTGTGAGTCAAAGGCTCGTTGGAATTACTAAGGAGAACATATGAAAGGATAACAGTATTATCTGAAAATTGTTGGTGGAAAAAAATTCCTTCTAATACAATAAGAAAGCTAAATACCCATTGGTAGAGTAAATTTATCAGTATCTGTTTCATAATCTCACTTTGAATACCATCCCTGCCCCAAAGTTTATCTTGGCAATACTAAGGCAACAAGACAATGGAATTGATGGTTTTTCAATAAGTATTGAGCATAAGGTCCTAATTTAGGTAATATATCAGCATTCACAGAATTTATGGAATTTGGGGTTAAAGGAAAGAATGAAGATAGTATATAAGAAATCCTGTGATCAAAGATAATATGCATTTTCAATTACAATAAAACATTAAAGTTAATATATATGTGTGTGTGTATGTATGTATGTGCATATATATATACACACATACACACACACACAAACATACATTTAACAATTGTAAAAATAGTTACCACTCATATTATTCTTTACAAATATTCATTTGCTCCTTACAATAACCCCTGGAGACAGGGGTTACTTTATTCTCATTTTGTGGATGACGGAAGAGAGGCAAAAGGAAACTAAATGTATTGGACAGGGTCACATGGCTAATAAATGTCTCATATAAACTCAGGTCTTCTTGATTCCAGATTCAGTTATGCTATCCCCCTTTCACCTTGTCAACGGAAGCAACATATATACAAAACGTTCTATTTTTCCAAAGCAAACCTTTATCTCTCAGTTTCTAAATATCATAATTGAGATACTCTGATTAAAAAGAAACCTTTTCTTACTCTATCCTATTTTCAAAGTTTATTTTATTTACTTTAAAATTTAATATAACATCATAACCTGACAGATGAAAGGACCATTCAATTCAAATGACATTCAACAGAATCTCAGACAGTTTGGGATACTTAAGAACAGAGAGAGAAATTTCTTAAACTATAGACAACGCCTTTCTCCCCTTCATTTCATCATATAATTAATAATAATCATAATAATATCATACCAACCACAATTTTGCATATCACTTTATATTTCTCATTTTATTCTCTCAAAAACTGTGTGTTAGGTGATATTATTATCCTCATTTTACAGATGAGGACACTGAGATTGAGAGATGTTAAGTGATTTACTAGAGGTCACATAATACATATCCAATGTATGATTTCACCTCAAGTCTTACTGATGCCAAATCTAGCCTTCTATCTATCATATTTTTAAAATGAGGAGGTTTGGGGAAAGTAAAAGAAAATACTTATATTCAATGAAATTTCTGAGTCCTCTGAGGATTCCTTTGTCTGTGCTTTTAAAATGAGTTAAGATCTATTTCAGATGATAAATCTTGTTTTTTTTTTTCTTTTTCTGGGAACTCAGTTTAGAAATGAGGAAAGTTCATCTAGCTAACTCTTTTGGGACAGCAGGCAAAGAGGTTAGATTAGGGGGAGTTAAGGGAAAACAGACTTAACAATTTCATCAATCAATGACAGAAAGGCATGTGAACAAGAAGTGGAGAAGTAGTGTGGTTTTGTTTTGAAATTACCAAACAATCATCTTTTGGTAAGATGCTTTTCTGGCATTACTGGACACAATTCTTCAGATTTATAAAACTACTACTTATATTTTATAATAAAATCACACATATGAGATGGATAGTGGAGATTTCTCTTCAGTTACAGATAAGGAGTACATTTTGCTTCTTTCTTTTCCCACTTTGAAATCATGTTGAGATGGTTGTGCTGATGATAGTGGTTCTATCTATCTATCAGGCTTGGGAATCAGGCTTAATTTTTCATAATTTTTCAGAAGCCAGATTTGAGGTATTTAAATTGAGATATTTAAAAATACATAACGAACTGTCAAAGTGTTCAGAGTTGGGGCAGCTGGTGATACTATAGAATGAGTAATCAGTCTGGAATTAGAAAGACCAGAGTTCAAAGCTTACTTCAGCTTCTTATTAGCTATGTGATCCCAGGCAAGTCACTTAAACCCTTCTTCCACAAGAAAATACCAAACCACTCCAATATCTTTGCCAAGAAAACCCCATGGACTGTGAGGTCATGAAGAGTCAGGCATGATTGAATGACTGAACAATATTTGAGGTTGATTTGAGAGGGCTCTGTAGAAAGAACTTTATTTTTACCATTTGCTTTCCTCAAAGAGACAGATTCTAATCATTCATCCATCCATTTTTGAATTAAATAATTTGAAAAAACAAATATAAATGCAAATGGGACACAGATATATAGAATCTAGGTCATGTTCTTTAGAGTCTTCTAATAGAAAAATTATAAAGTCATTGTAATAAAAATATGTAAATATGTAATATAAATATTACAATGCCATGCTAGGTCCCAGAATATAAATACCAAGTGAGTCACTTCCTAATCTTAAGAAACTTAACATTCTGCTACAAAAATACAATGGATTCATAGAAAAATAAATAAAGGATATAGAAAAAGAGATTCAGGGTAATGAAGGAGAAGTAGCATCTAAAAGTAGCATCAAAAAAGGTGGAATATTAACTGAAACCTGAAAGAAGCTAGGGATTCATTGAGGACAAGAGAGAGACGGTATTTTAAGAATGGGAGACAACTTAAGCAACATATGGAGGAAAGAAATGGGCTGCCATGTTTGAGGAACAGCAAGAAGACATATTCTGGTGCATAGAGTGCATGAAGGAAGTGAAGCAGACTCAAGCTAGGAAAGCATATTGCTTTGATCTCCTCATCTGTAAATTGCCTTTGCATATCCTTTGATCATTTGTCAATTGGGGAATGGCTTTTTTTTTAAATTGACTCAGTTCTCTGTATATTTTAGAAATGAGTCCTTTGTCAGAAACATTAGTTATACATATTGTCTCCCAGTTTTACTACATTTCTTTTGATCTTGTTTATAGTGGTTTTGTCTGTGCAAAAGCTTTTAATTTAATGTAATCAAAATCATTGTTTGTTTTTAGTGATGTTCTCCATCTCTTCCTTAGTCATAAACTGCTTCCCTTTCCATAGATCTGACAGGTAAATTACTCCTTGATCTTCTAGTTTGCTTATAGTATTGTTTTTTATGTCTAAATCCTGTATGCATTTGGATCTTATCTTGGTATAGGGTATGAGGTGTTGGTCTAATCCAAGTTTCTTCCATACTAACTTCCAATTTTCGCAGCAGATTTTATCGAAGAGAGTTTTTATCCCAATAGCTGGACTCTTTGGGTTTATCAAACAGCAGATTACTATAATAGTTTCCTGCTATTGCACCTAGTCTCTTCCACTGTTCCACTACTATTTCTTAGCCAATACCAGACAGTTTTGATGACTGATGCTTTATAATTTTAGATTAGGTAGGGCTAAGGTACCTTCTTTTGCACTTTTTTTTTCATTAAATCCCTGGAAATTCTTGACTTTTTATTTCTCTATATGAATTTACTTACAACTTTTAATAACTCATTAAATTATTTTTTGGAATTTTGATTGGTAGGGAACTAAACAGGTAGTTTAGTTTTGGTAAAGTTGTCATTTTTATTACATTAGCTCAACCTATCCATGAGCAGTTGATGTTTGCCCAATTAAAATCAGACATTTTCATAGAAAATAGCATCCTCACTTGTCCAAGCCATCAAACACCCAAGACGGAAGTTTTATTGAGGACCTTTAATTTTAAAACTCATGCTCTTTACTCTATACACATATTGTCTGCTCTCTATCTGCTGGCATGGGACATATTTTGCCAATTAGCTGAGACTTCTATTGATTGGCTTGGCATATTCCACGTGTATCCTACATTTTGTGAAAGCTGAGATCCATACAAAGTTTTTCATAATTTTCATTTAAATGTTCTAGATTATCCTCTGGCAGTTGTTTAAAGAGGAACAAAAAAAAAGTCCATTTTTGAGGAATTAAACTTAATCAATTTACAGTCCAGACATACTAAGTTACTTCAGATAATAGTTTCATTTCAAGTCAAAGTCACTACTCCCTAAAGGTAGGATAGCAGTCCCTCAAACTGAAAGTCTTCATTAATCTTTGGAATGTTCCTTTGGTAGCTATGTCAAGGGAAAACACCAAAGAAGAAAATAATCTGCCCAGATATGGGTTTTCTTAATGAATTTCACTCCTAGGCTTAATTTAAATGGTTAATTTGCAGATGTATAATGACATTAAAGTTCCATCTCAACTTCTCACAAATGATACAAATCCAGAAACTTATACCATAATCACCAAAGTCCCTTTTTTATTTTCAAAACAGACTCATGTTATTCAGAGGCAATACCAACATTTCATTGGTGTCAGGACATAGTTAGTTACTTCCAAAGCTTCATGAATAGGTTGTCTAATTTTCAGACATCAGCACAATTTTAAAGCTCATTAAGTAGCCTATGAGCATAATCATTATTCTTTTTATAAACAAGCACTGCAGAACATTAAATAGATGAAAATGAAGGAGACTTTCTGCTTTCTGGTTTTAAGAACAATTTGTATTTCATGCCAAGGGACTAGCTGGAAAAAATCTAACTCTGAACCTTGGTAAATCTAGGTTTTATCTGCTTAAGCCTAAGGTTCCAATGATTTTGAAGGAATTACTGAATCAATTAAACAGATTCACTTAAATATTTTTACATTAGGTCATCAAACCACCTCTATTTTGCTGTGTGCATGGTTTCCAAGTAGGCTTTGCATTTCTTCAATTGAAGTGCTTAGCCAAATTTCACTTGACACCAAGCTGACTGGAAGTATAAATATTCCTTTGTATTGATATTAGCAAATTTGAAACTGGATTAAATTCTGACTTTAAGGTATGTTTGGATTATCTCTTGTGACCATTGGAAGACCTTAAATAAAGCTCCAGTTCCTGATCTGGTAAAGACTTAAGTGGGAATGAGAATATAAATAATATCAACAAGAATAAAAACAACATTATGATAAATTCATTACTGCTTTTATCTTATTTCATGATAAGTAGGTGTTGTTATTACTTCCCTTGACAGATAAAGAAATTGAGGCAAATGAAGTTAACTCACTTGTACAGGGTCAAAAGGCTAGTAATTATCTGAGTCTAAATTTGAATGCAGTTCTTCCTAGCTTCAGCTTTTCATCTGTTGCACCACTTACTTATTGCAATTATACCAAAGACAACTAGCATGTATGTAGTTGTGTGTTTTTAACTTGCAAGGGACTTTAAAATTATACACACACACACACACACACACACACATATATATGTATATATATATATATATATATATAATATATATCTTATTTTATCCTCAAAACTCTGGGATAAAAATAAATAATTCAATTTTATAGATAAGGAAACTGGCAGGCAGAGGTTAAATGACTTTTCTGGGATCTGAGGCTAGATTTGAATCCACAACTAATAGTCTATCCATAGAGCCATCTTACTGCGCTTATGCCTTTGCTAAGTCTCACTGAATACTTCTCTCTACTTACCCCTGTAAAATTGTCTAAAACTTCAAACTAATCAGTTAGTCAAGAAAGTTCTGTGGTCACTACTTAAAAGATCCCAAGTTGTGGAATGAAATTTGTGGCAATTAAACTCATTTCCAAAGAATTTAAGATTACTTTAAAAAATCTGAAGCAAATGGAAGACTAGGATTAGTTTTAAATGGAACAGAATTCTTAATTGGTGTAAATTTTCACTGTTGCAAGATTTACTATAATTGTTTGATGAACACAATTGGAAGTCAAGAAAACAACACGCATTGATGATGGGTATAAGACAAAATGATAGATGGCATCTCTTTTAGTTACTACTAGCAGATATTAACAATGGAAAATGGTTTCTCAGAGTACTACTGTTAGGTCTTCATAAGAAATGTTTTATTTCTGGTTAAAAATAATTCTATATTCAACCTATGTTATAATCAGTGATCAAAATTTGTTTGAATATGTAGCAACTTTAGGAGGTCACACTAACTACCAAATACTTAAAACAAGGGTGTTTTTTTTGGGGGGGGATATGCCTAACCAATTCAATATGCTGCTATAGTCCATTCTTGGCAGCATACTTATGCATAATGGAATTTGGTCAGGCCCTGTTCTAATGCAGCAATCTAGTCAAATCCTAGTTATCTGGTTTTGACAGGATCACAGATATCTGGCATTGTCTTTTGTTGTTCTTTTAATGTTTTTGTTTATTTAAAAAGACATAATTGTTCTTAAAGCTTCTTTTTAAAATGATTTAGATATAAGAACAAGGTTTGCTGCAACAGCCCAATGGTGTCAAGAGTTCTCCCAGGGGGAAAAAATGAAAAACTTATGAAATCAGAAATTCAGAATAAGGATGAAGTTGGTGAAATTATTGTAAGGATCAGAAAAGTATACATGTGTAGTCCAGTTAAAAATCCATTATATTCCCTCTGTGAAAGGGGTAGAATAGGGCTGATAAATTAACAAACAAATTAAGTAAAACCTAGTTGAGATTAGGAGGGCAATTTTTAAGACCATGAAATTTCCAGTGGGAAAGGAAATATGCTTGGGGACTTGTCTAGAATTATGCTTCACAGTTACTTGCTGGAGCCCCTCACATACTTCAAGGGTGTTGAGCAATTAAGGAAGCCTCTTTCCCTCTCATAACATTTTGGAAACTCATAAAGAGAAGCTTAATTTCATATATATATATATATATATAACTTATTGTTACTATTTACTTAATATATTACTTAATATACATATATTAAGCTTCTAAGTTATATATATATATATATACATATATATTATATATATAAATAACTAAATATGCAGAGTGGTTATTTAAATTGGTAGTGGTGATGCTGTAAAAAGTCAACCTCTCATTCTCCTCCAGAGTCATCTGGGACCCACAACCAAATATGAATCAGGATGACTGGAGATGGCCTTCCCTGTGTTATGTATGGTGGTGGTAGTATGGTGGTAGTATGACATTGTGTATATGTGTACCTTATTTAAATCCCAATATATGTGTATCTTCATTGCTTAGCTAGGGCCAGGCACAAAGTAAGCATTTAAATACTAATTGACTAAATAGAATCAAAAACATTCATATTTACTGATGGCTAGCTCCACTCCTCTGCTTGGAAAATGTTCGGGTTTTTTTACATTTTGAGAGACTTCAGAGTACCAGGTTTGTTGTTGGTTTTTTTTTTTTAATTTCTCCTTTCATCTGTTTCTCTGAAGTGAGAATTCAACCCGCTGTGCAGAATCAATAATTATGTCCTCTGGGTGGAGAAAATTCCTCTCCTTTCTTGAGTGAATTGAAAGTATTGGGAGGAAATAGGGGAATAGTGGTTAGAATTCTGAACTTGGAATTCAAAGATACCTGAATCTAAGTTCTGTGGCTTAATGTCTGTTAACTATGTGATCTTAGAAAAGTAATTTCACACCTCTGATTTTCACTTTGTTGCTCTTCAAAGTGGATATAGCAACATGTCCATGACCACCTCTGTGATGCTAAGAAGAATCAAAAGACATGAGGTATAGGAAAGTGCTGGGAGAAGGGTTTAAAACTGTAGCTTTTTATGGTTATTACTGTTTTTATTATTTTACTACACTGGGTAGATTTTTTTAACAGCCAAATTTCAGTAAGAAACTAAAATCCCTCCTGTTAACTGTTTTTTTTTAATCTTGTAATGAGGTTAAGAATTTCTTCAGTTCCAGAGAAATAAAACTGGGATTCTTCTAAAGGGCAATGGAGAGGTTCAAAGTGGTAATGAGTAGGTTGACAAATGGGATCAAAAAGAGTTGGAAATGACGGCAAAACAATCATTACTAACTAGAGTCCTCCTTTCAGGATACCAAGGGGCATCTGAAGAGAAAATGAGGATCATGGGCACGCACACATATACACAATGTCATACTACCACCACCATACATAACACAGGGAAGGCCATCTCCAGTCATCCTGATTCATATTTGGTTGTGGGTCCCAGATGACTCTGGAGGAGAATGAGAGGTTGACTTTTTACAGCATCACCACTACCAATTCACTTCCATGTCATAGTATCCTCTTTCTGATGCCATAGTCCTCTTTGAGAATAGAGAACAAACAACAACCACAGAGCTATCCTCATCTATACCTTTTTTGCCATTTTATATGTAGATAGAATTAATAAGATTCATAGTGTGTGAAATCTATATAGTTACTGATATCAATGAAGTAGGCTATTATCTTCTTCCAGAAATAAAGTCATTAACAATAGTCCACACAGCAACTTGATGAACCTTCCATTTTAAGAATCCAAGACCAAACTACTATTCTCCCACCTAGATAAATAAGAAGGAATATTCCCCCAAATAATTCTTAGTAAAGCAGGATGTGATAGCAAAAGTAGCATTAGATTAAAAGCAGAAGAACCCATATTCATGCAATAGGCAAAATACTAGACTTGGAGTTAAGAAGAAAATAGACATTTGCTACCTTTGTGGCTCTGGGCAGTTTAAAATACACCAATTTGTCTTAGTTTCCTTATGTCTAAAATGGGGGCAGTTATATTACATATCCCCCAAGTTCTTTTGAGGATATGATGAGATATGCAATTTGTTTTGCATATATTAAAGCACTACAAAATATTTTATAATAATTATTATTTCTTATAGTTTAGTTTATTCACAAAGCTTCCTGTTGAGACAGTTAAACAGATCTGATGGCATTATAAGACCTTAATTAAATTGAATAAAAATTGGTTAGAAAGGAGACCACAATTCAGGAAGTGTCCCCAATGATGCAAAATGATGAATTATCTTCCATCAAAAGAAAAAAAAATCATGGATGGACTTACGTGTCAAGTAAAATGACCATATCTCAATATTTCAGATTTACATTCTTCACTGAGACTTCTGCAATACTACCTGATAAAACCATCTTAGAGAAAATAATTCTTAAATATTTTATCCTTAAAGAAGAATATTGGTAAACAAAAAGTTCCTTGGATTAGTTGCAATAACATTCATTAAATTTTTCAATTTGTAGAATTAAATTAACGTTTTTCCCCTACCCGGAGGAAGAATTGTATATAATTCCTAAGTTGTTGTCCTCTCTCCTAAATCCCCCTGCTTCTTCATTCCCTATGCTTCTAAAGCATATTTAACCTTCATTGTAAAGTCCAGATAAGGGAGACTATCAACAGTTTAACACTTCAAGTCCTGGATCAGAAATAATCCACACGACGTTTTGCATGCTAAATTAAAATAATTCAGATTTTTTTTATAATATATCTAGGTTGTAAATTGGAGGATTAGTACAATCCTTTCAAATATGTTACTATGTTATTGGGTTCTTACCCACAGTAAATATTCTTTCAACTTTAGGAACTACTGGATATGTTGAACCTTGAGAAAACTATTATATTTAGAAGAGAGTCACAAGAACAGTAGAAAGAACCTTGTCACATGAGGACCAGTCTTTTATTGCAGGAACTGATAGTGATTAATTAATCTTGGAAAACAAAATGCAAAAAAGATAACCTTAGGGAAAAAAGATAACTAACTTAAAAAATAAATTGAATAATCCAATACTGCATAAAACAATTATTTGACTTAGAGGAAAGACAGATATAAAATCCAAATGTCAGTCTGATATAGCAAAGAACTTTCTAAGATGAATTAGTCCAAAAGGGAGATGGAATGTAAGGTAGTATTGTTCTCATTCCCAGAATTATTCAGAGACCAGATGAAATTGCTATGAATATTATGTTGATGTAGGGATTCTTGCAATGAGTACACAACAGATTGCATGTTATCTTCTTCCCCAAATATTCCTTGTTCTTTGAGTACAGAGAGAAAGAAAAAGTCCATGAACCTCACACTAGAGTCTAACTTCACATCAACGTTTACTTCCATTGGCAATTGACTCACTCAAAATCAAATTTCCCTTTTTCCTTTAACTTAGGCTAACCAGACATTCCCTTATTAACTCCTGATGTGATACTATCTTTTGAAGGAGAAAAACAAATTCATGTAATAAGGTATTTAGGGAGAGGAATTCCAGAAACTGAAGAGGGGAATTCTTTAGTTCAAGTGTACCTATATAATAAGCATTCTATATCAAAGCAAATTGAACAAAACATACAATGATAGAGTAAAGTAAGGAAAGCCTGAGTTTCAATCTTATCTCAGAAATTTATTAGATGTGCAACAATAGGCAAATTATTTAACCTCTTTAAAGGATGAAAATGTAAAAGGATTGAATTTGAAGCAAAAATAAAACACATGGGGGGGGGTCTAGGTGGCTCAGTGGATAGAGCACGGGCCCTGGAGACAGGAGTACCTGAGTTCAAATCCAGCCTCAGACACTTAATAATTATCTAGCTGTGTGGCCTTGGGCAAGCCACTTAATCCCATTTGCCTTTGAAAAAACATAAACAAACAAACAAATAAATAAATGAAACACAATTTAGGTTCAACTTCTGACTGCTCTTTATTTTCTAAGTGTTCTTAAATAAGTTCCACTTAACTATCTATGGTTTACTTATTCATCTCTAAAATGAGATCAATGGATTAGATATTGTGGGAAGACTCTTTCAACTCTAAATCCATGAATCCATCAGTGTTTTTCCCTGAGAAAGATACATAGAAATTAGGGCACATTTCTAATGAATTTTAGACAAATATTTTATGTTACTTTAAAACATTCTGACATAATCTTATTTTCCAGAAATCTAAAATTATGCAATATTTCAGAGCTAAAAATGACTACTTGGAGGAATTTCATTATTTATATTATTGTTCCCATGTCATTAGTGTGTCCTGTGAAAATATCACCCATCATCTCTGTAAACATTTTCCTTTTCATGGCAAAATGGATTTGATTATGGTGAAATCTTAGCTATAATTTCAAATGTTGAAATATTTAAGAAAAAAACTAATTTTACTTAACCGTTTACAAAATATTTGATTAAAAAATAAAATCTTTTATAATAATTTTTTACTTTTATAATTTTATATAACGATTTTATTTTTCACTTCTATTATTTTCCATCATTAGATACATTTTCCCATGTTTGTTAATATGAAGGATTTGGTATTTCAGGTCAGTGCTCTAATCTTAAGTAATTTCAAAATTTATAAGTAAATAAGGCATTAAAAATAAAATAATGAATATTAAAATCAATGAATTCTTGTTTTCAACTTGGTAAACAGACTTTTACTGTCCAATTATGACTATGATGTTCCATAATAAATATTAATATTGAGTCAAAAAAATTCAATTCAATAAATATGTGTCATATACTGATTCTATAATAAGGAACACAAAGAAAAGGAAAATAGTCCTGAAATCTTACCTCAAGGAGCCTAATTTTACTGGGAAAATACAATACTTGCACAAATGAGTTGCAAAACAATCATTTGAAAATGGAGTGAATTCTAGCATAAATGGCCCCCAGGAAGGCTTTACAGAGGAAGTTGAATCTGATATGGACTTTGATATAAGATAAGGATGTCCTGATTTAAAGTAGCAGGACAGAATCCCAGGCATGAGAGCAGGAAATGAAGAAAATGGAAAAGAAAGGGGGAATGATTTGAATGTACCAACATTGGAACAACACTTTGGAGTGTCTAGTATTAGTTAGACTTTTCCTGAGTTATCAAGAATTATGATCTACTTAAATTATAGAAAATAAAATAACTAAAATAGAATAAAGCTAAGTTTGTCTCTGTATCACTAATCCTAGAAGATTATTTATTTATTGATATCCAAAGCAGCAAATATTTTTTAAAAGACACAGAAAATATGATAATATGATATAGTGGTTAAAATAAGTCTAGCATTCAGATAGATTCTATTACAACTGGGGTCATTAATTTGTTATGTAGGCTTTCATAAATATACTCTTAGGTAACATTACAATAGGGCTGCTGTAATAATAGTATTCATCTTTTTATATTGACTCACAGGGATTTTTTGGTAGATTAAGACATAATTTGTTTTAAGTTCTTCAGTGATAGATGATATAGCAAAGATATCACCAGATCCAATCAGTTAAAAGACCATCAGACTAACCGAAAGGTCATAACAGGTCTAAAATAAAATTGGTTTCATATTCATAATTAGTTTCCATGCTTATAATTATGAAGGAGTTGCCCTGGTAAGTCCTAGAAAAGATGAGACTGTAAGTCACACATTCTTTCCTCTAAATTTGAATTAGTCATTATGTCCTAGAAATTTCTCTCCAGATTTGTCTTAAAAAAAAAAGAATGTGCTTAATTTCTCCATATTTTGAAGGGCATACAAGTTCAAGTGAATGGAGTTATAGGCAGTACAAGAAAAATTCAAAGCTCCTGGGCAGCTACACTAGAAGTGACTTACTTCTCCTGACATTTACTCTAACTTTGATCATATGTACTGCAGTGTGTTCATAAGCCCATAAGGGTAATAGTCAACATTTGTTATAACTTTAGTACTCTCTAGGAAATGTATTTGCAGTATGTGCAAAGATGCCCTTAATGCACTCACTGACAAGCATAATGGAGTTAAGGTATTATCATGTATAGTAGACTTTTGATTAATTCTGTAGAATGAAGTGATTTGCTTAAATCTATAATACTTTCAAAGCACTTACTGCCCTTCACATTTTGGGAAGAGTCCATTCATGAATATTACTCTACATTTTCATTTAACTTTAGTTTCTATATCACTCTACAGCAGTCTTACCCTTTTCTGAGAACAAAGATCATTAACCTATTGCTGTCAGAACCTTGCCCAGGTAGTAAGTCTTCCTGGCTGCTGTCACATTTCCAGGTGCTGTTCACCCTTTCTAGTACTGACTCCTGGCAGCAGTGTCCCAGGATTAATAGACTGATTACATGATGAAAAGGGAGAAGGGGAGGGCGTTGCTTATCAGGGTGCCATGATTAATCAAAAAAGGCCAAGGACAAATTAGGAGTCTCCATGTAATAAAATACAGCACAAAACCCAGACTCAGAATAGTCATTTGTGGGTCAGAGATAAAAATTCCCAAGAAATTCACAAGGGTATCTAGGGTAAGGTATACAAAGTAGTTTGGAAGATCAATTTGCTGTATTCAGTTAGGAGAGTTTTCAGACTTCTAGGTCAGTTGAGTGCAGCTACTTCCCTAATGGATCACTATTAAGGTTTATTCTTTATTCTCTGAAGGACTAAAATTACCTGATTGCTATGACCCCCCCCCAATTGATCTGGTAAGAAGGAGGAATAGTATTAAACTTCAAATATCCTTTCTTCCAATAATACCACTATTGGGCTTATGCTACAGAGAGAGTGAAGAAAAATGAAAAAATGTTTAATAAGCAACAATATGAGCATATATATATATGTAAATACAAATATTTTTATATGTTATATTGCTACTTATTATGTATGTATATAAATATTTTTGTTATTTACATACACAAATATTCATATATATCTACATATATATATATATATATATATATATATATATATATATATAAATGTAAGTTTACATGTGGTAATTTTTATATTGCAAAGAACTGGAAGCTAAGAATCAAGACCAAATCGGAACTAGCTAAACAAGTGATGCTTGGAAATGGGTAATTGAATATTATTATGCCATATGAAATGATAAAAGAGACGGTTTCAGAGAAACCTGTGGAGAATTGTGCTAACTAATACAGAATTAATTGAACAGAACCAGAAAAATGTATGTAATAATAACGGCTAAAATTTTTAAAAAATGTCTTGAGAAAGGATTTGCAAAAGTTATGCACTGAGTATTGATCTGCGCAAGACCAACTATGTCTTCTGACAGAGAAGTAACAGATTCAAGACACAGAATTAGTTTTGCGATTTTAGATCCAGATAATTTGCAATTTTGCTTTGCTTGACTCTGTATATCTTTTTTCTTTTTCTTCTAACTTGGAAATTCAGGGTAGGTGGAAAAAGTAAAATAGCCAAAAAGAAAAAAAAAATAAGATATTTGATAAATATTTGAAATGTAGAGGAAGCGAAGGAAAGCTAGAAAGAATCCAAGACAAAGATGAGGCTTCCTGACTCCAGACTTAGTGTCATGACAACTTTATCATATCTTTTAAATTAAACTTGCATGTAATGAAAATTTAAAGTTTTAAGTGCAACCATCTTTTTCTCTTCTAGTTTGTATCAGAAAATCTTAATTTTATTCTGAATATTAAGTGAAGAAAAATAAAGTTTATGAAAATAAAGAGGTTTCAGAGATCATTAAAGAGTGAGCAGCTAGGTTTTTTTCAGTAAAGACATTTTCTTTTTTTTGTCTTTCCCCCATTTTTCCTGCTAATAGTTAACATTTGTATGGGGATTTGAGGTTTGCAGAGCATTTTCTTTAATTCATAAGTCTCCAAACAACCTTGAGAGATAGGTGCTATCATCCCCTTTCTTACAGATGTAGAAACTGAGAATTGTCAAATAAATGCTCTGTCCCACATCTAGCAAGTGAATGAGGCAGGATTGATGCTAGGGTCTTTAAAAACTCCAGTTGTAGGACATTTACTTTCTGGTTACATTAATAATAAAATATGGAACAAAAAAAGGAATAGAGAAAAAAATGAATGGTCCTCCAAATACTTGAAACTATGAAAGTAATGCTATTCCAAATAGGGGCAGTGCTTCCAGGAACCACAAAGAGGTACAATAGATGTTGCTACAAATAACAAAATGGGCCCTAATATTCCACAGTTGTGTTCAATTAGTTTAATTTTATTTCATTTTTGGAAGACATTAGCCATCAGTTGAGAAGATCCACCATGAAGCAACCAATTCTAGCTGGTAAGACAATAAAATCAACCCGATTCATTGGAACACATTTGTATGGCATATGCCATATAACCATGGGGCAGCTCTTCAATTCAGATATAATGTCTGTCACATTGTTTATCTGTCCCTGAAAAAGAGTTTGCTATTTTGGCATTTATTCATGATCCTGACTAGATGCCCAGTCTTCATACTATTGCTGCTATAATAGAAATTTTACCCAAATTTTATTCAAATTTCTAACAATCTGAACTGTGATTATCTATTGATACTTTCCCATAGCAACACTTTCCTAAGACTTATCTGCCAATTTTCCCAGTATGGCTATTACCACATTCAAGTTTTATCAGACAAATTATTTTTTCATTAATTCTTAAGGACAACTCCATATGAGGTGATAATCTCTCTTCCCTCCTCCTCTCTGTGTATTTTTCATATACTATATATATGTGTGTGTGTGTGTGTGTGTGTGTGTGTGTGTCTCACTAGACCTATATATGTATTACTAGATACATACCTATGTATATGCATATATATATACATATATATGTATATATATATATATATATATATATATATATATATATTGCACTAGACCAATAAACATCAGCATCTGGTCTGGAACTGAAAAATCATAAAGAGTTGACTTAGGCACTGAGAAGGTAAGTAAGTTGTCCAAGGTCATAGTTAGTATGAATCAGAGGCCAAATGAAACCACACATTCTTGACTTTATGATAGCCTTACACATGTACCCTATCTTATCATTATTAATCTATCCCTTAAATTATTTTCACCATTCATATCTAGATTAAATTGACTTATTCTTGAACAGCTTTTTCTATAATCTAGGGGATTTAAAAATTTGTTCTAATTTTAATGGTTTCTAGTATCTAATTACTTGTCTATAGAGTCCAAAGTACTATCAAGTGCAACCAAATGCATTAGTAAAACATGCAAACTTTAAATAAATTCTCCACATACTCAGTCAAGTACCAAATGCCTTTTCTTCTTGTGAGTTTGTATTCTATGCACAGGAAGACACAAATTTAGATATGTTCACATTATTATAGAAAGGACATAAGAGGACTGGGTAGAATTCTCTGCAGATAACATTTTTCTAATCGATTCCCCACCTCTGGTGGTTCCAAATAAACCAATTTTACAATTTAACTAATTGCTCTTTAGTGTTGGCAAAGAATTCAAATCAGAGGGGATGCCTACCAATTGGGGAATGACTGAATAAGTTATGGGATATGATTGTGATGGAAGAGTATTATTCTGTAAGAGATCATGAGCAGGTAGATTTCAGGAAAAAACTAGAATGACATACATGAACTGATGATGATTGAAGAGAAAAGAACCAGGAGAATATTCGTATGATTAACCATGACTGACATTGCTCTTCTCAACAATGCAGTGACCAATGACAATTCCAAAAGACTTATTTTGGAAAATTCCATCTACATCCAGAGAAAGAACTAGGGAGTCTGAATGCAGACCAAAGGATACTATTTCCATTCTTTTAAATTTGTTTTAATTTTGTTTTTTTCTCTTCCATGATTTCTCCCTTTTGTTCTGATTCTTCGTCTACAATATGACTTAATAAGAAAATAGGTTTAATATGATGGTACTTGTATAAACTACATAAGATCACTTGCAATTTCGGGGAGAAGAGAGGAAGGAAGAAAAATGTGAAACTCAAAATCTTTGAAAATGCAATGTTGAAAATTATCTTTACATGTACTTGGGGAAAAAGAAAAAGAGAAAAAAACAAATGAAACATCAGAATGGATATAATGGTCAAGGATTTACAAAGTGCCTTGAGTTTTACAGGGTTTCTTCACAATATATGAGTGAAGTGCAATCAAACATCTCTTCAACTTCAATGCAATAACTTTCCCCTTTTCACTTTTATTCAACCTCTTCTCTGTTAATAATTTCTTACCAGGCAGATTAGGTAACTTCAGTTAGAAAATCCCTTTCCTTCTCTCTGCTCCTCAGAGTCTACCTCATCCTGGTTCTTTTTTCTTTTTCATAGCTTAACTTCTAAAAAGAGGAAGTTATATTTATGGCCAAAATGTTTTTCAAAAGGTTACGGATATCAAACACAATAACGTGGGATCTCTTTCCACTATATTTTCTGCCAGATGTCCTACTGCCATTTATATAAGTATAGCTGATGCAGCATTGCTTATCTTCTAAGTAATCTCACACTTGTTGATGTTCAAGAAGAAAATGAAAACTGGGTAGAGAAGAAGGAAATCCAATCTCAACAAGAAAAGTGAGATTCAGGGTCAGGGTACTTGATTTCTCTACTCCTTTCAAACCTTTCAGTTGTTGAATAAAATTTAGTTTTGGAAAATTACATTATTGTATTTCCAGTGCTCAGAAATGGATAAAAAGGCAGTAGAGTGGGTGTAACTAACAGCAACTCTGTGTTGGGTAGAGCCAAGTTGAAGTAACAGTAACAGCAACAGAAGGAAACTGCTGGAGCCAAAGTCACCCTGGCTTTGGCAAATTGTTTCTGACCTTTCCCAGCTCTACTGTTTTTGTACTAAATCTTAATTTAAGTAACTTCAAAGTCTATCATTTTGGGAAAAAAGTAGTTTATTTAAGATAGAAAAGGAGACAAGACAGGATGAGGAAAAACCATCAAGCACTGGAATCAGGGTAGTTACAAATGTTATATAAACAAATAAACAAGCCACAGAATATTTTAAAGAATAGGTCAGTGTGTAAGAATCTTGCTTTAGATCCAAATTAAGGAATTGATATTTTCCCCTCCAAAGATGGTACCCTGGGAATCTTGGCCATTTTGTGCAAATCTATTTTTGTTCAATTGCGTCCACTTTCATTGCAATTCAATTTTTCTGAGCTGAACTAATGATTTCTTAGTGAGCTAGAACCTCACTAATATATTCATTCTAGAGAAGATTTTATGCTACATATACTTACTCTTTTTTTATTTGTTTTGCTTTTTGGCAAGGCAATGGGGTTAAGTGACTTGCCCAAGGTCATGCAGCTAGGTAATTATTAAGTGTCTGCACTCAGGTCCTCCTGACTTTAGGGGTTAGTACTCTATCCACTGTACCACTGAGCTGTCCCCAAATACTTATTCTTTCTCCCTTTGTCAGGGTCCACTGAGCTATGGCAATGGGGGGATGTTTAGTCTTCCTGAGTGTTTCCATATTCTCTCCTGATCATCTTCCCCAAGGGTGGATACTGGGATATCTAAGGCTCCCTCTGTGCCTGTAATGCTGCATGTTTACAACAAAAAGAACTGATTAAGAAAGATGTGTCCAAGGTAAGTGGAAGAGCCATTCTCAAGCACACTCAGAACCAGTCCCTTAAGGGACTTTCAAAAACAGGAAAGAATGGGAGTTCTTAAGTAGTTTTATGACTTAGACATCTTTGGAAGCTTTGTGAATCCCATACAATCTTTCTGATAATTACGGTTTTAAAAATATAAGATCAAATATAGAGAATAAACAAAGAAATCAATTTTATTGAAAGTTATCAAGACATGCATACACACACACACACACACACACACACACACACACACACAAAGCATTTATAGCAATTCAAATACCACTGCAGCTAAAAAGGCCAGGCTGTCAGAAGGTCTCAGAACAAATGAGACAATATATATGCAAAACACTTTTAAACCTATGCAACGTGAGGAAAATTTGAAGTATTAGTATTATTGAGAAGTTGTATGCTACAGTTTTGTGTTGATTCTATGAATTAGAAAGTCCTCATTTCATGTGTTGCTATTAATATATTCTGGCTGTGAGACCTTGGGTAGATCACTGAAGCTTTCAGGGCACTGCAACTTCATGACAACATAAGATAGAGAGGACATTTTATGAGGATGAAGTCACAAATTCAAGTCAAAATACTGTTAAAATGTAGTGCCATGATATTAAAAAGACAGTAACATTTCCACCTAAAATATACCACTTCTTTGTGTAATTTATCATCCTGCAACAGCAGAACAATGGAGAAACATATTATGAGTATGCTGAGTAGCAGGCAGAGATGAGATCACCAGTGGAAAACTCTGTTGGACTAAAATGGTAACACAAGTGTGAAAATTAATATTTGTCCCAGATTCTGATGCTATGGTGTCAAATTTTGCCTCATATTAGGAGAGTCTTTTAAAGCTAGACCTCATCCCTTCAGTTCATTTACTGACGAGTGATCCTTCATAATTAAACTATAAAAGAAAATCAATAGAGATCTGGAAATTTACTGCAATTTGCATTCCTTGATGATTATCATCTAAAAAAATCAGCATCCATTGAAAAAGTTTTAAGACTTTTCTTATAATGGTGAGGAAGAAAGGATGTTTTATCAATTACCTGATTATATGAAAGGATTTTGATTTGTATAAAACACATTACATCCCACTCTTCACAAGGTAAGAAGTATAATACCAAATCTGAATGAACATTCTTTGAACAAGTATCCACCATTGATTCAGAACAAAACAGCCTAAACAACAAAAACAAAATGCCAGATTCATGTCTAGTCTTTTGTGAATATTGCAGGGAGTCCATCTGTTCAAAAGGGGAAAGATGGTTCTCCTTGCTATTTAATTTTGTCCTGGCTACTATGCCAGAGAGTGACTGTGGTTTTCAGTTAAATTCTTTATCAACCTATAATTCCTTGAAACAAGAAGTTCTGAGATAATGAGCAGACACTGAAAATGGAATTGGATTAATAGAAAAAGACAGATACCACAAAAGGGCTCCAAAGGAAATATTGCTTTGTTTGTTTTTGTTTGCTTTTGTTGGAGAAATATAACTAATATTCATACAGTGTTTTACAATACAGAAGTAATCCACAATACTTAACCCATTTAAGAGAATTTTGAAACAAGGAATAAGGTAAAGATCTGCCCTTTTGAAAACCTTATCAGAACTCAGATGCTATTATCTCTTTGATCAATAAGATGATTAATGACTCAATTTCTTTTTTTCTTTTTTTTAGGTTTTTTTGCAAGGCAATGGGGTTAAGTGGCTTGCCCAAGGCCACACAGCTAGGTAATTATTAAGTGTCTGAGGCCGGATTTGAACTCAGGTACTCCTGACTCCAGGGCCAGTGCTGTATCCACTGCACCACCTAGCTGCCCCAATGCCTCAATTTCTAATGAGTTTTTTTAAGTTCTGGAATATTTTAGTTAATATTGCAGATTGAATGTATTCAACAGAGTCTGTGATAAGCAGTTTTCTTGTATGAATATATCACTGCTCTGAGGTTAACAAAGAAATGTGCAAATAACATTGGGGGCATCCATTGTTTCCATGATTTTCTTCATTCACTGCATTTATTACTGGTAATAAAAAGACAGTGGCAATACATTGACTAAAGTGCACCCTTCTTGAGGACAGTGGATGTCTTGCTTTTGTATTATGTGGATGGTAGTTGGCACATAATAAGTTCTTAATCAAGGCTTTGTCTTAATTTTTTCATTTATTCTTCCCTTATCCTCACCAAGCAAGAAATTGTATGTTGTATAAAAGCCTTTTGTGCAATTACTAAGTAAGTGCATCTGGAAATTGTTTTTATAACATAAAGCTTGACTCTTATGCACATAATACTGGAAAAAAGAAAAATTTTGGATTCAGGTTTAGATTCCTTGCTTCACGATTGTCTCCACCAGTGACTCCTCATATTTTTCTTTCATCTACACTGTGAGCTTAAGCCAAGGAGCTTCATATCAAGTTGGAAAGGCTTTGGGTATGAGCCTGGATAAGGGTCAGTGGAACACACATTTTAAAGTGGAAAGACGAGTCTTGCTTCCAAATCATTTAATCCTACCCTCCTCATTTTACAGATGATGGAATTAAGCTTTAGGGAGTTGAAGCATTTTATGAAGAGTCACACAGTTAATGGTGAAGACAAAATTTGAACCCAGATTCACTAGCTTTAGGGCAGCAGGGGGGGGGGGGGGTTAGTTAGAGAGCAATGAGGAAGAATCATCCTGAGTTTAAATCTGGACTCAAACACTTGTTAGCTGTGTGATGCAAGGGAACTCAGTTTCCTCATCAGCAAAATGAGCTGGAGAACCAAATGGCCAACCACTCCTGTAGCTTTGCCAAGAAAAGTCAAAATGGGCTCAGGAAGAATCAGACAAGACTGAAACAATTGAATAACAATAACAGTCACTCTTTAGATTCCTTTCTTTATATTAAATCATTTCTTAGCTTTTTTCCAACGACTAGTTAAGCTAAATTCAGAAAGGTTTTGAGGCTGAATTATTTTCCTTTTATTATTCTTACTATTTTAGTCACAGCCACTCTAAAGATAAAAACTGTCTACTGAGTTAAGCAGGGATCATAGTCTTCACTGTGAAGCTTTTTTGAAGAATAGACAACTTACAAATTACTATGAGTCTCTATGATTGCCCAGGGATATATTTTAGTGTAAAAGAGATTCATAAAGGAACCAAATGTCATAAATCTCACAAAACAAACTAAGTTTGCTTATCATGGAGCAGGAAATATCATAAAGTTAAATTGTAACCTAATGAAAAACAAAATTTCACTGCAGGATCAAATATTTCAGGGTTAGAGAAGAACAGAGAATACTTGCTACATAAAAACAATGAAAAAAAGACCTTATTCCCTAGCTATGGAGCACCATCTTCCTCTCAACTTCAAAGTGATTTTTGTTTGTTTTTACTGGGAGATGCTTGCTGGGGAGGGTGCTGTTTACCTTGAACAAGTTCAACTCTTCTCGTTCTCATTTGAAAATTCCTCAGACCAACAGTAGACTCAGAACTTTGAAGCCAGAAAAATCCAGTTATAGCCAAATATCTAAAATATGAGCATAAGAGTTTTCCCTGTTGCTCTTTTACCCTTTGAGCTCAAGACTAGATAACTGTACATATATGTATGCATATAAATTTAATTATTTTTTCAAGTCATTTTGAACTTACTTTCACAAAGCAATAATTCCTGCTACTTTTAATCCATTCATTCAGTTGAGCACACTGGAATCTAAAGGATTTTTCTGTTTAGCTGGCTGGCCTTGAAATAGCACATGGCAAAGTGTGTTCTATAGCTCTTGTTGCTGCTAGCTCCAAATGATTGTTCCCAAATCCCAAGAGCCACAAAGTTCAATTCTTTTCTTGCTGTTACCAGAGAGATCCAGACATCCAAGCATCAGTGACTGACTAAAGCAAGAAAATGAAAAAAAAATAAAGTAATATAAAAAGCTTTCTTTCAAGGATAAACTAGACAAAAACAAAATTAAGGCAATCTGTTTCCTTTGTGAATGCCACCACAAACTCCCATTTAGACCTGGCAATCCTCAGCCTCCCTCTTCAACTTCTGATAGAGTTGTACTTCAGCCAAACTTGTAACCAACTAATGCAAAAGCAAAGGACTATAAAAATAAGCATTCATCCTTCTTGGCAGCAGAGTCTCCTCTTGTAAGGAGAATAATAATTAACAAGGGTGAAGCAAAAGTTCTTTCTTCTTAAAGTAGCAGTAGAACAATCCTATGTACAAGCACAACTTTTTTATGTAAACAAACCAGTCAAATATCAGTTCTGCAGTTGGACCACATACTTTATGGATATGAAAATATTTTAATCACCATGGTTAGTATATGACACATATCAACATGAGCCATTTTCAACAAAGATGTAAAAATTGATTAATGAACTTCAACCCACCATGAACCAGATCCTTGACAGGTATTTTGCCCAACTCCCTTAATTTTAATTCTTTCTCTCTGTTATTTCCAACTTATCCTGTATATAGCTTACATAAATATACTTTATTCACTTATGGGCTCCCTTAATGAAGTATGAGTTCCTCAGGAACAGGGACAGTCTTTTTCCCTTTGTAATCTCAGAATTTAATACAATGCCTCATAACTAGGAGACATATAATAAATGTTTATTGACAGACAGGCCTTGGAATAGTTTAAATTTAAGATCAGAAATTTTCGGAGGAGCTATACCAACTATCTTATAAAATTGAAGCATTATCATATGGAAGAGCGATTAGATTTCTTCTCCTTTATCTGGTTGATGTTAGGAGTTATCTGGAGATGGTTAGGACACTTGTTGTAGGGAGGAAATTCTAACAATTATCATTTCTCAAAAGTGGGGTGTGCTTGCTTAGGAAGTAATGGCCTTCATCCTGACCCCTATGAGAAACCTTGAAGCAAAGCCTGGTTGCATTCACATGTTAAAAATGGGGAAAGAGAAGGTAATGAGTGAAGTGAGCAGAAAGAGAAAAATATTGTACAGACCAACAGCAACATTGGGTGAGGATCATCTATGATGGACTTTTTCATTTTAACAGTACAATAATTACAGATAGTTTTAAAGACTGTGATGGAAAATACCATCCATATCCAGAGAAGGAACTATGGAATTTATATGAAAATCAAAGCTTACTATATTCACTTTTTTAAAGTTGTCTTGTATATTTTTCCTATCTAATTTGTTTTCTACTTTGATTTGATTCTTCTTTTATAATATGATTAATATGGATCCAGTTTTAGCATGGTTATACATGTACAGGCTATATTACATTACCTTCTGTCAGAAGGAGAGAAGGGAGGGAGGGAGAAAAATGTAAAACTGAAAACATGGCAAAATTGATTATTGAAAAATACCATTACATGTAGCTGGAAAAACAAATGAATAAAATATTTTAAAAACAAGAAAGAGGGGGCAGCTAGGTGGTGCAGTAGATAGAGGACTGGTCTTGTAGTCAGCAGAACCTGAGTTCAAATATGACCTCAGACAATAATTGCCTAGCTGTGTGACCATGGACAAGTCATTTAACTCCACTGACTTAAATTTAAAAAAAATAAGAAAGGGGATTTTCTGGTAAAGGTTGAACTTGATGGTATCTAAGTTCCATTCCAATTCTAAGATAACAGCATTTTGTGACTATTAACTTAGACCAGTCAGTATATTTTTTGTATATAGTCCACAAGCAAACTATAATAGGAGATTACAATAAAGATAACATATGTGATATAATGTCCAGTAATGATGCTTATGCTTTCCCTTCGTTCTTGAAGCAGACCAAGACATCAGGGAGGTGATGTTATGACAAGCACATGAATTGGATTTGAGTGAGGAGTGCTGTGCTAGGTCACTAACCTCACTTTTTCCTCCAGAGTCATTTGGGTCCAGTGGCCAGAGGAGGGAAGACTGGAGATGACCCGGTATGTGAGGCAATCAGGGTTAAGTGACTTGCCCAAGGTCACATAGCTGGTAAGAGTCAATTGTCTGAGGCTGGCTTCAAATTCCCTTCCTCCTAACTCCAAGGCCAGTGATCTATTCACTATACCTCCTAGAAGTCCAATAGCTGTCCAGTAGACCATCAAATAGCTGAAAACTGAATACTCTCCTGTCCTATAGGCTCATTGATTTAGTAGACTACAAATTACAGTAAGAAAAAATAAAATATCAATCATAATGTGCATTATATATGCAGTCCTAAAAAATCAATAAAAATTATATTATGCAACCTGTCTGCTAATATCTGATGCTTATTTCTCAGCTACAATCATTTCATTATTTAGCCTTTGATTGTGGAAATTATTGACAAACACAAGTTCTTTAGTAACAGCACTTGAATATCGTTATTGAAGCCTGGATGCATTCTCAATTCCTAAACTAATTTAGGGTGGTTTTTATGACTAAATACAACTGAACATCAGCAAAAAAAAAAAAATGATGGCTTGTTAAAAAAATGGAAAATGAACGCGAAATTCTTTCTTCAAGCCTGGACAAACAAACCACTCCCATCTCAAAAAAAAAAAACACTATTATTAATTGCCAACAGTAGACCATAAAATGAGAGCCTGTGGCACAGAGTCTAAAGAGCAAGACTTGGAGCCAAAAAAACCTGGCCTAAAGTTTCAGTTCTAAGGTAGGCAATGATTGTAGATTATTATTATTATTATTATTATTATTACAAAATAGGTAGTGATCTGCAAAGGGTTTTGCTCACCAATGAAATTCTCTCCATCAATGAAATAACAGGTCCAAAGTATATGCATGTGGAGGCGAAATAAAATATTACTTTCCCCCAAAACAAAGAAAAATACATTCTACCTCCAGGGAAAAAGACAAAGACAGACAAAAAGAGATAGATGGATTTTCACAGATGGTTGAACAGGTATTAAATAGCTACTATATTGCAAGGTACTGTGTTAAACACTGGGGATAAAAAAAACAAAATAATCAACTCAGTGCCTGCCCTCAAGCAGCTCATATTCTGGCTAACTTACATAAAATCTAAATATTTCTAAAAAGCATCTGTGTAAGAATACATTTTCTAATTAGTTCTTTGTAAGACTATGAAAAAAACATCATTATAAGTTTTTCTGAGAACCCAGGAACCCTCAATCAGAAGCAAATTTCTATCACTAATCAATATAATGATTTGCATAGTAATGAATAGGAGATATTTTGGTAGCTAATAAATAGACTAAAGAAACACAAAATGTAAAATCATCTTACAATAAATACAAAGGTACCAGACAGGGAAAGGCAAAAGATTTTTATTAAATGTAAGATTATACTTTAATGTATGGAATAAGAGAATATACATTTCAATTCTAATCTGACAATAAATTATGCAACCACATTACTCAATAATTAACAAATTGTATACCTCCTCCTGAAAAAGTCTATATCTTTCTCATTATTATAAGTAAAACCAATGAACTAAGGGGAATGTAGAACTATGGAGAAAATCCACTTGTTCTTTTTAGAGCTGTTTGAAGGACACTTATACTTCTGTCCCCATTTTCTAGTCAATGAGGAGCTGATCCGCCAGACTAAGAATAATCTCTAATTGAGTAAGAAATGTGACACTCTATTTTCCATCCTCATTATCTTTTTAAAGGACGAACAATAATTGCAGCTATAACTTCTGCCTGATTTACCGCTTCTGCTCCATTTTAGGTTTTTGAAAATTAAAATCTGCCACTGCCTGATTTTCTGAAAGGAAATAAATAGGGTTAACCAAGAGCAGAGAACCATAAAGTCTTTCCCAATAAACAAAACAGCAAGATTAGAAATAAAATTTTCAGTCTGTTGATGAATAAGTTGGAATGATGCAGTACTGAGGAAGATTCCCACTTCAGTTTAATTGCCAATAGTACTGGGGAAGACGGAGTAATACTGAATAATGTAGCTGCAAATATATTGTAGGATTCAGTCATGAACAGAGTAGCAGAAGGATGCTGGTATCCTTCACCATACTAAATGTAAACATTAGGTACTAATAGCCAACAAAAAAAAAAACCTTATAATTCTAGAACTGACTTGGCAACTTAAGAAACTAAATATTATTTTGGTAAAGAAACTGAATCATAAAAAGGTGAAATTGTTTTCCTTTTGTCACTTGGCTAATGAGACCTAAGAATATAAAACTCTATTCCTACTTAGTTTTTGTTTAATGTCCTCTCTACAACTTATCACAGTTTTATGACTACAAGTCCCTGAGCTCAAAATGTGATTTTCCTGTATATATTCTCCATATGGCCTTGGACAATAATGAATTTCACTTAAAAAACATAATATATTTCTATTTATATATGCATATATACAAAAAATACATATATACATACACATGGGCATGTGTATGTATGTACACATATATGTCTATGTGTGTGTATATATACATACTCATAAAAGATGACATTGTTGCTATTATTAACTTTGTTCAAATGAGGAATATGAGTTTCAAGGAAAAGTATCCCCAACTTCAGGATCACAAGTCTAACAAATTTCGAGAATGAGATTCAAACCCAATTTCAACTTCCTAACTCCAATCCCAAGGTTTGAACCACTAATATTTAATGACAAATCATTTGACCTTTTCATCTTTCATTACCTCAACTGTAAAACAGAAACTGACTATATGTATTTAAACCCCAAAACGAAGGATAAGTGCTGTGTAAACACAAACCATCATATGATGCTTGTACTCACAGACAATCTAGATCATATAAGAGGAGACAAAACTGAGGAAAACCACAAAGGAAGGAACAAAAGGAGGCTATGTAGTATAAAGTTTATTGCTCTTATGCCAAATCAAATAATGATTAAGAGGAAAAGTATAACAGAAAAATAATGTGAAAGGAATGTCATGATATGATACAATTTTTATAGTTTTGTTTTTTAGTTTCCTACTAAATTTTCCTATAGGCCCTTGGTTTGTTCCATTTCTTAAATCTGAATGATTTTCCTACATATTTTTCTCTTTTTTTCCCTATGTTTCTACATTCTCAATGAAGTAACTTAAAATTAAAGCATGTTTCTTTGGTTTGGAGGGCATATGTTCTCTTAATAAGTCCTCTAATTCATCAACCTCTGAAGCAGATGTTTGTGGCTGAACAGCAAACTTCATGATGGAATGTATCAGATTGTGTATGAAGTCAGCAGGAGCACTACAAAAATATTATAATGCCCCATCCTGTTCCCTGGAAATGGAGATTATTACTGTCTTTGAAAACACAGCAAAGTCTTCTGCATCAACTCCTCTGCCTACCTCTTTAAGGAAAGTTTGTAAAACCCTGGTAAAAGAAACTCCAAATTCATTTTGTCTTCTGGCTATGAGAATTAAAAAAATGACATTATTGATGTTTCCAGTGCTTAGAATATATTGATATGTTTGGCACTATACAAATTGTTTATATTTGGGGTAAAAAGTTAAATTCTTGGTGAGGGAATGCCAAAAAGATCTCTGATTCTTAGCTATATCTTCTCTCATTACCACTCTATAACTGACAAAATCAAAGTAGAAGTTGGCTTTCCTGAAAAGTTTTTTCCCCTTTGCTTCTTGCATTTTGGTTATAACACTTAATTATCTTTATGGAGTAAAAGTCAATAAGCTAGAGCAAAGGTCATAAGCAATGCTCTTTTTTGAAAGAATAAGCAACATACAATTGTACAAACTTCCCACTGACCTCTTCATACTGTCAATACCTCTTTTCAAATGAAAAAAAAGAAAAAAGGCTAAGAAAAAGAATAATTTTCATAATTTCCTTCAAAAGTCTCATGTGAAATAGTAGCTACAGGGATAAGACTGAGAAAACTCTAGAAGCATCTTATCCAGAACATTTTACTTTCTTGCCAAATAGAGGGATAATGGCAACCAAGGACAATGCCAATTTTGAATAATGACTCATTTGAAAATGATCCAGAGGAGAGTGTCAGATTATAAGTTGCATAAAATAGCAAAACTAGTAAAAATAAAAGACAGAGAGAGAGAGAGAGAGAGAGAGAGAGAGAGAGAGAGGAGTATGAGTCTATGGAGACCTTGGCATAAGAATGAACAGAATCAGATCATCACAAGCATAATCATGAATGAAACTGGCAGGAAGACAACAAAAACACAAACAAAAAGATGGAACAGATTTGTCAGTATTTATATTGAATAATATTTCCTGACCAGTGACAATGGAATGAGTCCATTTGGACTCTAATTCTAATCTCTAATGTGTGAAAGTAAAAATGATATATAAGAAAACATAGTAAATAGATCTGATCCTGTCCACAAAAAAGAAATCTAATCTAGAAATTAAAAAAAATCTTAAGAACATAAGATCATATGATTATAGGTGGAAAGTTGGCAGGGACCCTTGCTATCTAGTATCTGTTTATGAAAACTGAACCACCCTTCCCCTAGGAGGTTATTTATGTGAGATTACATAGGAGGTGAGAATCAGAATTACTGAAGCCATGTCCTTTGACTCCTGACTCCAGAACTCTTGTTTGTTCCACTATAACAAGTTTCCCACACTTTAACTTAAACCATTTAAAACCTTTAAAAAATTATTAAAGGAGAATGAAAGTGATAGAAAATGAAATTAGCTGAATCAGAAGACCAATGTTTAAATAACAACAGAATTATAAATACCAAAAAAAAGTCTTCAAAAAACTCAAGATCTCTGTTCAACCCAATAAGTAAAACAATTTCAAAAGATTGTTGTTAAAGCAAGCTACCTACTTCTTGGAAGACTCAGAATGAAATATGAGATATGATATTAAACATGGATAATGTAGGAATATATTTTATTTGACCACTCACATTTGTTATAAGGATATTTTTCCCTGATAGTCAAGTTGTAGGAAAGAAATAAATTTCATCTATTAAAACTATCTATTAAGATACAAAGGTGGGTCGGCTAGGTGGCGTAGTGGATAAAGCACTGGGCTTGGAGTCAGGAGTACCTGGGTTCAAATCTGGTCTCAGACACTTAATAATTACCTAGCTGTGTGACCTTGGGCAAGCCACTTAACCCCATTTGCCTTGCAAAAAAGAAAAACCCTAAAAAAAAAGATACAAAGCTAAAGGATTAGAAAATACCAAAAGAAGAAAAATCAAAGATATGTTACTTCCTCAAATAATCAGGAGGATATGAAAAGATTGAAATATGATCTCCACTAACAAAGGAGATTTCCCCATCAATGAGGTCACAATTCTAATGGGGATACCATCAAAAATGTATTTATGTTTCTAACTTCCCAAAACCTCATGAAATCGAACTTCATTCTTAAGCTAGGAAAGAAAATGCTCTGGTCTGGGGTCTTATAAGTTTTACAGCTAAGCCCATATGATCATAGATTTAGAATTGGAAGCAACCTCAAAGGAAATTCAATCCATCTTCTCATATATATTTCAAGTAATTGAAGCCTTGGTTCAGTGTCTTATTCAAGGTCATAGGCCTAAGACACAGATTTTGAACCTAGATCTTTAAATCCAAAGCCAGTACCCTTTCCTTGTACCATATTTTGTGTTGGGCACTTTGCTAGGCTGGAATGAAAGATGAAAGCAACGGATTCAAGTGGCATTCTCTATTCTAATTAGGGGAGCATGAACCAAAAAAATATATTTTTATACAAACACAAATCAGTATTTTGAATTGTAAGGGAAAGTCTCAGTGGAAAATTTTCCTCATCCTAGTGAGCACCAACTCTGCAACTGATTAAGCCAGAAATTCCAATGATTAAGTAATTTGCCTCAGGTCCTAAATAGCAAAGGTATACCTGGAACCCTGATCTTCCTGAGACTGAAATCAGATTTCAATCTACTATACTATGCCTTCTTTCCATGAAGTCAGAAATGCAAATAGTCAATGCTTTCAAGGACTATATAGTCTACTGAGAATGAATGTCCAAATAAAAAAAAATTATACCTAAAATTATACAGAGAGTAATTTATAGGGAAATGGCACATGTTTAATAGGAAAGGAAGAATTTAATAAGAGAACTCCAATTCTCAAACAAAGGAAGGTTAGTGTAGAATGCAATACGGTTGTGGGAAAGAATCAGAATGACTTGCATGGAACAGAGTGTTGCCTGGTGACAGAGAACGAACTGCTGAGTAAGCAGTTTCAGACTCAGAATTACTGATTTCTTACTAGAACCATAACATAGTAGATTGAAAATTCTTGAAAAATAATGATGATGGTAATTTGATTATTAATCCTTGGGATGAGGCAATAGATATGGTATTAGTCCTGCCTAGAACACAAAATGAGGGTAGCTAAAGTCATGAAGCCTGGTCAGTTATAGGGAGGAAAATATATTTAAGAGACTCACTTGCCAACCACTGGCCAGGTCAACAGAACCCTAGGGTATATATCAAATATCTCCCCCAAAATCAAGGTCTCATAAGACCTTTCGATCTTGGACTTGGGGCCAATATAAATATTTAATATATATATATTTATTGACAGAATAACCGAGAAAAACATTACCTAACAACCAAATAACACATACCAACATGTGCTTGTGTTTTTCAATAAGGGAAACATGCAAAGCCATTTGTTTTTTATTTAAACATTAACCAAGCTTGACCATGCTTACTTTAAGTCACAGCCAGGGGTAATCTTGCTAGAGGAATGAATGCATTACAATTTTGCATAGAAGATAAATTTATTTTAGAAACTATTTGTTTTTCACATTTGCATAGACCAAAAAAAACTGTAGTTCACTTGTCTTGTTCATGAGCAACTGAACCAGTCTTCTGAAATGAATGTATTAAGGGAAAGGAGTAAAATAGTATGTCTTTTGAGAGAAGTGATAGAGCAATCAGGGAGGCTCCCGATAACCAGTTCAACTGGCAAAAGTGTGAAGCATCCAAGGAAGTGTTTTCTTTTAAAGAGAATCAGCAGGAAGGAAATCCTTAGTTGGAGATTTCTCTATAGGCAAATTATTATGCAATCTGAACAGTTATTTAGCTAATTTCATCCAGACAGACACCCAAACAAGAACCATCTATACTTTGACATTTATTAATTATATATACATAGAAAGAAAGAGAAGAAGAAGAAGAAGAAGAAGAAGAAGAAGAAGAAGAAGAAAGGAAGGAAGAAAGGATGGATTTTGGATAATGCAATTAACCTTGGTCCTCAGTTACCTCCTTTTTCAAACAAGGGAAGTGGATTAGATGGTCATTTAGCTTTCTTTCACCAATTCTCTGAACCCAAATACTCCTTCTTCCCATCCCCATGTTTTATCTTACTGTTTCCCCTTCAATAACCTAGATCCCTCAGTAGAAATTGGGAATGAGCTTGAAGTTCTCTTATTTGCCTCTGCTCCTGCTCGTATGTGTGTGTGTGTGTGTGTGTGTGTGTGTGTGAATGTGTATGTGCTTATGTGTGTGTTCTAAAAGCCTAATCCTCCTTCACCCCTATAATTGTTTGCTGTTTTTAATCTTTTTTGGACTGAGAAGTCAGACATCCCAGGTTGTCAAGAACTGAATGTTAACTAGCAACATCAGTGCTGTGAATTAGAAGGGAAGACATTGGAGAGGAAGGAAGGGAAGGAGGGAGGAAGCTGGCGCTTGTGTGCAGGGACTGTCATAGCTATGCTCAAAGGACTTTTTCTATTTAATATTTTCTATTATCTATTGTTCTATAGAGAAATATCCAGGAGGCCAGAGACTACTGGAAATTTCCGAGTGAATTTGGATTACCTTAATTCAAATACTCTAAGGTGAGATTTCTCCTCCCCGCCCCCATTTTGTTTTAAATTACCCACTGTGGAGACTGACTTTGATCAAATTAACAGGATAATTGCTCAACCCCCACTTTACTTTGTTTTGTCTAAACAGAATCTTGGGCTAAAAGCCCAGGCTAAGTGCATTATAGGCTTGATTTGACTTTTCTCTAGAGAAACTTCTTTGAAATGCTGAGGTTGTTAGGGCTCCAATAGCAGAGATTTCACATGCTATTTCACAAGTATTCATTTGAGAGTAGGTGGGAATGGGAATGAGGATGGGTGGGAGAGATTTTGCATGAATTAAATAAGTCATGCAGTTTCTTAAATCTATAGGCTACCCACTCAAACTGCAACACCTAGTTTCTTCAGCCTTCTCAAAATTAAGACATCTCAAAAATAGCATGTTACCTATAAATAATATCTGACACATGAAGAAATGGTAAAAGCCAAATAATTAATAATATGGTTTACATGAGTATTATCATATCACTTTTCTAGGATCTTTCAGTAAAGATATGAAGGTTAAGTTAGCAGTACCTTCCCAAGTGAATTTTCCTGAAAGTGAATTTTCCTGAGAAGTAGAAGCTGCTTTCATTATACATTGTTAGAATTATGGTTCACCTCATGAAGGAAAATTGATTCTCCCTATATTTTGAATAATACAGTTATGAAAAAGAAGGTAAAATTACATGGACAGCTCATCTCTCACAATCCTTTACACAGGAAGTCTCGAACTCAAATAATTCATTTTTTCTAATATCTCTGTCATCTTGCTCACAATAGATACTGATGAACACTCGCAATGAATAAAGACATCAATCAGACACATGTTTTCTTTGACACAGAACAGTTGTTTTAAAACCAGTAGAACCAAATATAAAGATACCTGAGAGTGCTTAATGATTTAGAATACTACATTCTCTATGTTTTATTTTTATGTATTGTTGTATATTTTATATTTTTAAAAATATTTTGTTAAAAGTTTTCCCATTGGGAGTAGAAGGCAGGAAATCCTGGGATCTCTCCCCCCAGACCACTCCAAATACCTTGAAAATAATGATGCTAACCAAATCCTAGAGCAACAGAACCAACAGAAAGACTGAGTGAAACAATTTTCCAGCCCAAGGCAACTTGGAAGATCCATGAGAAGGGTCTGTTACACCAGGGTTAGAGAGGGTCCTCAGTGCAGCCTAGCCACATTCTAATAAACTGGCTCCTGTCATCCTGGCACAGCCTGTGAGGCGCCTGGGTCTGTGGCAGCGGTGGTATTTCCAGATCTCTCAGCCCAGGGACAGCCAAGGACAACATGGAAGGTCAGTGGGAAAATTCTGCTGCACCAGCCTGAGCAAACAGGAGCATGTCTGCTGAGCTAACTAGAGACTGCTTCCAGAGCACTCAGCCTGGGTTAGGGGGTCTGGGGAGATTACAGAGTTCTCTTTTTTTAACTCTGAGGCAGGACTCTGTGGCTTTGCCCATACTCAGATCCAGATTGCAGTCGGCTCCAGTCTCAAGAAAAGGAGTTTTACTGGAGCAGGGACCCTCCTCACAGTTCCAGGGTAGAGGGGAAAGCTCATGGTCATACACAGAGCAGAGCCCAGGACAGATGAGCAGTCAGAATCCCTCATAAGACTTTGAAGGAATTGAGGTCCCTGGGGGAGTATCCCTGAAAAAAGCTGCAAAATCCCTCAAAGAAACAATGCATCCTTCACACTGGAAGTAGAGCTCCACCTTAATAAAGAGATAAAATTAAGTCATAGGCTGGGGAAATGAGAAAACTACAGTAGAAAAAACTCCAACCATAGAAAATTACATTGGTTCTTTGGAGGATTAAAAATATACTATCAGAAGAAAATAAAGACAATACTTGTATCCAAAGTCTCCAAAAAAAATATGAATTGATCTCAGGCTATGGAAAAGCTCAAAATTTTTTGAAAACCAAGTAGGGGAGGTAGAGGAAAAATTGGGAGCAGAAATGAAAGCAATGCAAGAAAATCATGAAAACTGTGTCAGTAGCTTGATGAAGAAATTAACAAAAAAAAATGAAGAAAATAACATCTTAAAAATGAATTTACATCAAATGGAAAAAGCAGTCCAAAAGGTCAATGAGGGGAAGAATGCCTTAAAAGGCAGAATTGGTCAAATGGAGAATGAAATTTAAAAAAGCACTCTGAAGAAAATAATTGCTTCAAATGTAGTGTAGAGCTATGGGAAGCTGATGGCTTTGTGAGAAATCAAGAAACAACAAAAAACCCCCACAGAATGAAAAACTAGAAGAAAATGTGAAATACCTCATAGGAAATCTCTCATTAGAAAAACAGCAGCTCCAGGAGAGATCATTTAAATATTTAACATTAAATTTTAAATTTAATTTACGTTAAATTTTAAAATTATTGGACTACCTGAAAGTCATGACCAGGAAAAGAACCTAGACTTCATTTTTCAAGAAATAATCTAGGAAAATTGCCCTGAGACCCTAGAAATAGAAATTGGAAGAATCTACCAATCATCCTCTAAAAGAAATCCCCAAATGAAAATGGCCAGGGATATTATAGTCAAATTCCAGAACTCCCAAGTCAAAGAGAAAATATTTCAAGCAACCAGGAAGAAATTCAAATATTATGGAGCTACAATCAAGATAACACATGATTTAGCAGCTACTACATTAAGGGCTCATAGAGCTTAAAATATAATGTTCTGGAAGACTAAAAAGAGCTTGGATTACAACCAAGAATAAACTAACCAGCAAAACTGAATATCTTTCAGGGGGAAAAGATGGACATTCATTGAAATAGGGGACTTTCACATTATCCTGATGAAATAACCAGAACTGAATAGAAAGCTCGATTCTGAAGTACAGGACTCAGGTGATATATAGGGGTGGAAGGGAAGGGCTAATCATGAGGAACTTAATGATGTTGAACTGTGTGTATTCCTGCAGGGGAAGAAGATGGTGATAAGTTATATGAACCTTCTCATCTATTCAGGAAACTAGAAAGAGCATATATAGATAAGTCAGAGGAGGGAGTTGAATTTGAAAAATGTAATATAAAGTTGGAGTTAAAGGGGAGAAAGAAATGTACTAAGATAAAGGGAGAGGAGAGGTAGAATGTTATGATATTTCACATAAAAGAGGCAAAAAGCTTTTGCAATGAAGTGGAAGGGGAATGAGTGAGCCTTCCCTCTCATCAGAAGTGACTCACAGAAAAAATAACATATACTCTCAATTGAGTACAGAAATCTACCTTATCCTAGAGGAAAATAGGAGAGGACAAGTACTGGGAAAAGGGGACAAAGAGGGGAGGACAGGTATTAGTGATAGAAAAGAAGGGAGATTGTTGGAGAGGGTAATCAGATACAACACACTTTTGAGGAGGAACAGGGAGAAAGGAGGGAGAGAATAGAATAAATGGGGGTGGAGGAATAGGATGGAGGGAAATACAGCTAGCCATAGAAACTGTGGGGAAAAAAATATTGAAGCAATTTCTCTGATGGATTTATGATAAAGAATGCTATCCATCCCAAAGACAAAGCTGATGGTATCTGAATACAGACTAAAGCACACTTTATTTTTTTTGAGGTTTCTCTTTTTTTGTAGGGGGGTTCTTATGTTTACTTTTTCAACCTGACCATTATAATGTTAAAAAAATTCAATTAAAATTCAATTTAAAAAATATATTTCCCCATTATATTTTCATCTTATACCCACCATAATAATATTGCCGCCACATATTTGGTAACTCTCACTATAGTGAATTCTCAAGTTTGAAAACTCCTGAGCTCTCTAAGAGAGTGTAGTAATTTATACCCATAAGATGCGCATAATGACTGTAGATGGCAGGACTCAGAGGTAGGACTCCAACCTGGGCTTTCCTGACTTTAAGGATTTTTTTTTTGTTTTCATTATAAATTCTTCCCCTGGTTCTGTTCACTTCACTCAGCATCAATTCATATTAGTGCTCACAAGCTGACAGGTCTCTTGTTTAACTGATCAGAAGGTAGCTTCCTTCCCTTTCTTATTAAGTAGTCACACATCCATGCAAACAGATGGAATATATTAAGTAACATAACATAAATCAACATTTAGGTCCAGTGATATTTGCCAACTGCCAGTTTCTTGTTTATTCAACAGAAAATAGAATTAGCCTCAGATTTAAAAAAAGATACCAAAAAATATAATCTTTTGTTAGCATAAGGCTGGGGGTGAAATTGCACCTGTTCTATCAATTAGTTGAATCTTTCAACTTGGATAAAAGTTTTTAAAAACTCTCCATTATCTGTGACTCTAGGATCATAGGTATGTGTAGCTCCTTAAGGAGAAATAACAGTCTCATTGGAGCTAGAATTATTTCCTATCAAAATGGGGATTATCTATTTCATTGACCCCTTGCAGTTCTTGTTTAGTGGACATAGGACCAGTGTAGGCATTGGTGGAATCAAGAGAACATATTTGATTGCTATTCTGACCTTGACCTCTTAACTAGACAAATGAGTTTGAATGTAAGCAGCCCATATTTCTAGACTAAATAATTCCCATTCTTATCCCTGGCACTGCAAGCATTTGGAGGAAAGGGCACATGGAATCTGGGAAACCCACTGATTCTATTAAGTCTGTGCAATCAAAATGCACATCATTTCTTTCCCCTTGTGGAGTCAAATCAAGCAGAAGTGTGTGCAACAAAAGATGCAGCAACCTTCAAAGAGAGACACTGAGAAAGAAACGAAGCAGGTGACATATATATACTCTGTGGAATCCTCCCTCAGGACCAGATTTTTCATTTTTTGCCAAAAGACATCACAAAGTTTGTGTATTGCATGTGTGGTTTTTTTTTTGTTATTGGTATTCATTTCAAAATTAATACTATTACATGGTTTATCTCAGACAACAGAATGAAAAGATAAACTATCATAAAAACTTTGCATTTTTAGTGGATAGGACTAAGTTTTAGCTAGTTATAGAATTCTCCAGGGTAAAGAATCAATTATTTTCAAATATATGTAAATCTGCCCCACTCTATAATAAAGAACACAAAGTCATAATGGGTTCTATTTTTCCTCTTTACTTTCCACAGAATGTAAGTACTAGATTGTGAAGAGGAGTCCCTTTTACTTTTCCATTTCAGAAAGTATCTTTTTGATAAGCATTTGCTCAGAGTAGAGTTTTATGATTTGCTTCATATAATAAAACCCTACATAGCAGATGGGAGAGCTGCCTGCATGGTGTTGGCTCTCTCCCAAGTGCATCCCTTTTCCAGTTCACAATTCAACAGTCATGTATTAAAGTATTAGGGGTACAAAGAAAAAAACCAATCCCTGTCCTAATGGAATAGTTTCTCAGAGAACGTATCTCAGGAGTTAAACCCTAAATGAATCAAGAAATCCTAAAAGACAAGGGAAGACATTCTAGGCATCTGAAACATGCTGGACAATGGCATAGTGACAGGAGAGAGAATCCTGATTGTATCGACATAGTTGGAAGACAGTTTGTGAAAGGGAATGATGGGAAATAATCCTAGAAAATTGGGCTAGTATTAGATTCATAAGCATTTAAGCATCAATCAACAAGAAGTTATTAAGGGACTGCTTGCCAAGAATCAACTGAACACTAGTGAAAAAAGAATGAAAAGACAGAAGAAAAAAGGGAATAAGGAAGGGAGGAAGATGGGAAGAATGAAGGAATAGGGAGGGAGGGAGGGAGAGAAAAATAAAAGAAATGTATCTAGAAATAAATCTAGAAATTTAGAAAGAAAAAAGAAAGTAATCTGGAAAGCGAGGTCTCAAAAGAGAGAAGTCTAGAAAGAAAGAAAGAAAACTCCGGGGGGGGGGGAGGAGAGAGAGGGGGAGAGAGGGGAGGGGAGGGGAAGGGAGGGGAGGGGAGGGGAGAGGGAGGGGAGGGGAGAGGAGGGGAGAGGAGGGGAGAGGAGGGGAGAGGAGGGGAGAGGAGAGGAGAGGAGAGGAGGGGAGAGGAGAGGAGAGGAGAGGAGAGGAGAGGGAGAGGAGAGGAGAGGGGAGAGGGGAGGGGAGGAGAGGAGGAGGGGAGGAGAGGAGAGGAGGGGAGGGGAGGAGAGGAGAGGAGAGGGGAGGAGAGGAGAGGGGAGGGGAGGGGGGAGGGGGAGGGGAGGGGAGGGGAGGGGAGGGGGGAGGGGGAGGGGAGGAGGAGGAGGAGAAGAAGAAGAAGAAGAAGAAGAAGAGAGGTAAAAGAGTGAGAGAGAAAGAGAGAGAGAGAGAGAGAGAGAAGGGAGAGAAGGAGGGAGGGAGGGAGGGAGGGGAAAAAAAGAAATATCACCTGCTACTAGAAGATTCCATTCTAATAAATGGGACAGGAGAGGACAAAATAGGAAGATGCATAAAATTACATGATACATTCAAAATGAATCTAGAATGTGCCTGGGAAAGGAAATACCAGGAATGAAGGGTGTCATAGCTTCATGAAGATGGTGTTGCTTCAAGAACCTGTTGATACTGAGAGATGGAGATCTTATATTCAATCCCGAAGGTAATAAGCATCATTGTTGTCAGTCCTAAACTTCATGGAAAGTGTCTTTGGCAGTTATGAGATTGGAGAGAGAAGTGAGACTTGAGGGAGGGAAGCCAAATAGGAAGTACAAAGGTCCAAGGTGGAGCTAGCTAGGGTTGAACTAGAGGGATACCTGTATCAATGAAGACAATAGAGTAGATGTGAGAAGTTATGCAAATTAAAGTGCCAATATCTGGCAAATTTTTTGGAAACAGGAGTGTGATGGATGGAGAAGGATAGGGCAGGCTACAATTCTAAGAGACTGGAAGAATGATGATGCCTTCGAAAAACATGGGGAAGTTCTAAAGGGTAGGATATGTGTGGGTATAGGAGAGAGAGAGAGAGAGAGAGAGAGAGAGAGAGAGAGAGAGAGAGAGAGAGAGAGAGAGAGAGACAGAGAGACAGAGATACAGAGAGAGAGAGAGACAGAGAGAGAGAGAGAGACAGAGACAGGATCAGAGAGAGGGAGAAGGAAACAAAGAGGAAAAGAGAGGAGGAAGACAGAAAAAAATCAAGATAAGGAGTTCTGTTTTGAATATTGATAAGTTTGAAATTCTTATGAGAACCCTTTTTTTTTGCCTGAATAACTACATAATGTGGAACAAGAGAAACAGAGTAAGACAAAGAGACAAAGACAGAAGAAAGGAGACATTTACAGGGAGCCAGACCAGGACTTTATAATAAGATGGTTATTAAACCAGGGGATAAGAGTGGATGTGGCTAATGAAATGTAGTAGAGAATGAGATAGAGTGGATAATGAGAGACAGTAGAGAAAGAAGAAAGAGGCAAGAAGAAAACAAAGTTTTCAGCATATCTATTGTTAGTAGGAGTGACATAGATAATAACTGAGCCAAGTACACAGAGATTTGGTTAGACAGAGGAAAATCAGGAGAGATCAGTGTCAAGAAAATTTAGAAGAGACAGTTTCCAGGAGAAGAGATTAGTCCCAGGGAGAGTAAAAAATAGATGAGAATTAAGAAGGCTTTTAGATTTGACAAATTTATTAAAGTTGATAAATGTGTTTTATTCTAGAATCAATAGAAGGTCACCAAATATTTTCAAATAAGAGAAATAGGTCATCAGCCTGGAAAATTATTTTGGCAGCTGTGTTTAATATTGAATAGAGGCTGAGAGGCCAGCTACTGGTCTCTGTTCACTTAGAAGGGTGAGGTGAGATGAGGGCTAGCCCTGGGGGGATATGCATAGTCTGAATACTCAGTAACCACTGAAATCATCTGATAAAAAAGTGACTTGCAATTTTCCTTCTTGAAAATTCACAATTCTTCTCTATTCAGGGGGCAAAGCCAGACAGAAGACTGCCAAACATCAAGGGAAAACCAAATTGTAAAGCTAATTACAGTACTCATATTTTCTCTGCTTCTTAGTAGAAAAAAATTCACAAACACATTTTCACAGACATATTGAGGCACAAAAGAGTAAAGGTTATCATTTTTCTAAATTTCAGAATCCTGTCCCATAGCCATACAGAGATTCAGGCAGAATGAATAAACAAATATTCAAATTAAAGGGGCAGATAATTTAGTGATTAGTTCTATTTCTGAGGTCAGAATGAAGGGATTGGGCAGCAAAGATAAATATGAAGAAAACTAGTTGTGTGCCAATATAGTCATTTAGCATCTATGTGTATCAGGTTTTGATCTGTAAAATGAGAAGTTTTAGCTATATCATTCTCTATGGTCCCTTTTGTTCAATGATTTCATGATTACTCTTGAAAACAAATAAATCAAGCACATTCATTCCAAATGATTGAGCTCTAATATAGGTTCTTTGTATGAGTCACAAAAATTGAGTATGCTGATGGATATCCTGTAAGCTCCATTAAAAACAGGAACCTATAATCTCCAGCAGCAATGGTACCTTACATCCAAGAGACAATCAATCACTCTGTGTTTAGCTCAAATGACATAAATTGAATTTCAAATACTTAGAACATAATTCTACCTCAATCTGTGTGTTGTTGTCATGTCCATCATCATCAAGAAGCAGATCTGTGAAGCCTCTGGGTTCTGATGAATCTTGACCTGTACTTGCTCGGTTGGTGTCAATTGACTTGAGTGGTTCAGAGTTCCTTTTCCACCTGTGGTTGTACACATGTGAGTCTATGTCAACCTCCTCATCTCCAGGAGACAAGCCATGGGCGACTTCAAATAGCACAACTGTTTGGAGAAAAAATTATTTTCTATAAGAAATAATTCATGATTGTTGTATCAAAAAAGCCAAAGGCATATTTAGGCGCTAGGTGATAGTCATTAGCTGAGGAGAGGATATAATTCTCCAAATGAAACATCTTCATTTTGCTAGAAAAAATAGAAAACCCATCTTCTAACAATAAAATATCTTTTTAAAGATTATTTTTGTACTTGTTCAATATTAATTTTGTGAAATAATAATATTAGTACTATCCCCATATATTAGTCCCAGAAAAACAAGCTTGATCTCATAGAAAGAGAAAAATTCAATGAAGTAATGTTTGATTTGCTGGAAAATAAAATCCTTATAATGTTCACTTATATGTGCCATTTGATATCTATGAGTTGTAATGAGTGACAAGGGATTTTTTAAAAGATGCATTTGGATGAAATTATATATACTATGACTGCAGTATTAATTTGCAAATTTATCTCCTAAGTTCTAACTTGATTCCCTGCCTGCCTAACCCAGTGACACACTTCTGAAATGCTCCAGAAATGTACAAGTTTCCCTTTTTTTTTTTATCATATCACCTAGGAGTACCATCAGAACAACTAAAAATGACAGTGATGGGCACCTATATAGAAAAGGACAGGAAGGCAAAAAGATCAATCATAACGGTATTTCAAAGTCATCAGTGGGGACTGGCCCCACTGACCTGGTTCATCTTGTACTACAGAAGGGAAAATTAGATTCAATCGCTGCTCCCACTTCTTTCATTTCAATAGGTCAGGGGATGCCGTTTCATATAGAGAGGGACAAGCTTCCTCTCCCCAGTGATGTCCTCTTCACCTTACCAAAATATGATTTGACAGGCTTTACAACTGGTAGGTTGTAGGATCAAAAAGGGCTAAGAGAAGAGTGATTTAATTACAGCTGTGATTTTCCCTAAGGCAAAAACATTCTCAGAGATCAAAATGTGTTTAATACAGCCTATAATATCATTAGAATTGCTGTTTGAAGCCCCATTAATCAATCTAAGCCTACATTCATGGTCACGGACCTAATGGCTTTCATTTTCTCCTTTTGGGAGAGCAAAGCACTAATGATGTCCCTCCTTCCGCCTGAAGAGACAATACTCTCTCATTCCCTAGGAAATCAAATGGAAGTCTGGCTTCTGGGTATTCTGGTGACCACAGGAAAAGGAACAAAAAGCATGCTAGCAAAAGCAATCTCAGCTAAATCTTTGACATGATCTACTGAGGCATCATTATTGTAGAAAAACATATTTGAAGTCATATGTTTGTTCATCTGCCAATTAAATGACTTTTTATTTAGTGTGTCTTTATTTAGCCATGTGGATCATTTAGTGCCAGGTGGGCAGTCCTGTATAGGCATTAGCCTATACAGAGGAATCAAATAAAACAGCAAATGGTCATAGCCATCTAGAATCTTTTATTGTGATAAGGGAGGGAAGATGGGCAGTTAGGTAGCACAGTGAATATAGTTTGGGTCCAGAGTCAGGAGGAACTGAATTCAAATCCAACTTCAGGCATTTGCTAAATGTGCAACCCTGGGCAAGTCATTTCATTCCGTTTATCTCAATTTCCTCATCTGTAAAATGAGCTGGAGAAAGGAAATGGCAATCCACTCTAATTTCTTTGTCAAGGAAACCCCGATAGGGTCACCAAGATTTGGACATGACTGAAGTGACTGAATGAACACAAAAACATCCATAGAAAACATAGAGGGTTCAAAAATAAGAACATTATACAGCAATTCAAAGAACAGGGATGAAGCTGCCAGGATAAATGGGTCTTTGTCCTAGGGCACTGACATTTCAGGCAAAGTGGAACAAGTTCCTTTTTTAGGGTAACTACCATTCCCAGATTTCAACATCTAGATTCTGAACTGTCATTCCTTGGATCACCACCTCTAGGGTCCTGCTGCCGTGACCACTGTGTCCCCAGTCCTAATTCTTCTTTGTGAAATAGTATAGAAAGGGGCAGGGAGGAAGTGTGTCCTAAGAAACTTTCATCATGGAAAGGAATATATAGTCTAAACCTCAGAAAAGAAAAAAAATGACTTTGGGGCAGCTAGGGGGCACAGTGGATAGAGCCCTGGAGTCAGGAGTACCTGAGTTCAAATCTGACTTCAGATATTTAATAATTACCTAGCTATGTGTCCTTGGCAAACCACTTAACCCTATTTGCCTTGCAAAAAGCTAAAATAAATGACTCATTGCTGAACACTGTGCACCCTCTGAGTCTTTACTCATAAAAACATCTGAATTCACCTTTACCAAATAATTCCATGTCAGAGACAGCTCTACCAGTGAAAGAGCTCTGGATCATAATCCCTTTCAGTGAGTCAGTTGCAAATCTGCAAAATACCCCCTTCTACATAAGCTTCTGAGATGGTTACAAGTAAAATGAGAGGCTGCCTCAGAGAATGCAGACTACTAAGGCAAAAATAATACATTAAATATCTGGTGTGCTTGCCACATGCAACAGAAATCATTCACAATGCACATCAAAATACTAGAAAACAAATGCAGAGGAGCAGATCAGATTCTTTCAGAACGTATTTTCTCTTCTCCAGACTGTTAATCATTTATGTATATACCCACATAAACATCTAATATATAATCTGTTATCCTTATATATGAATGCATATGCATGTTTATATTAGCACGCTTATATAGGTTTATATATTATCATAGTGCACATCTATAGATCTATATGTGCTCACACATGTATGCAGACCTATATATACTGTGTGTGTACATATATTTAGATCTAGAGATCTAACTATGGATTTCTGGATATAGACATGCACACAAATATCTATAGGTAGATCTCTATATTTATATCTATAAACATAAGTATGCATATAGATATGCATAAGCATACATGTAGGAACCTAGGTGATACTCCTAGAAATGGAATCAGGAAGAACCCAAGTTCAAATCCAACATTAGACATTTAATAATGTGACCCTAGTGTGCCACTTAACCACTGCATACTAAACTCTTCTGTTAAATGGAGATAAGGATTTCACCTACTGCCCAGAATTGTTATAAGGATAAAACTAGATAAATGAAATAGCTGCAGAGCACTTAGCATATATCACAAGTATATAAGAATATACAACTGTTTAAACCTATATCTATATATTTTAAAACATATAGATACTTTTTATAATGTTTTAAAATGAACAAAGTATTTTATGTGTTTTATTTGGATCTTGTAACAACCATATATGTCTGTTGCTATTGTAATTCATAATTTACAGAAGAGGAAATGGAATTTCCAAGAGATTATGGGATATGAACAGGGGTGTCAAATCTAGGTCTTCTTGACTCCAAGTCGGCCACTTCCTAACCACTAAGATTCCACAGTCCATGGTTACTGGAGGCATGAATAGCTTGTCCCCAGTATTCTTTCAGTAGATAAGAGAGACAAAAGCTGCATTTAAAAGAAGTATCAAAATGGAATAGTATGAGATTCTTATGGCTATAATTTGAAAGAAAGAAACAAAGTAATTCTCAGTCTTCTCACTCCCAGATCCTACTTTTCAGAAAGAAGATACCTGATAAGGCATTTGGAGATGTTGAAACCTTAACATTCAAGCCCTTTTCTTGTCATCCTTCCTTCCTGAATTTTGAATTCAGACCCAAGAAATCATTTTGACAGACCCTCTCATGTCATAAGAGAAAGCAAAAAGTCAGAGGGCTAAACCCTGAGACTAATAATCTATCTAATAAGAGAATAAACGTGAAATAAATTCTATTGCCACCATGCATTCATTTTTTTCCCAACTAAACCCCTATTATTATGTAGCTGAGGGTTGGGAAAAAAAAAGCTGATTGGATTTTTCTGTCTCTTATTTAATGGTTTAGCTGAGTGTTGTTAATGGGGGAAGAAGATTTTGAACAGTTGTAGATATTAAATTTACATGGATTGAACTAATGTCAGAAGCTGGCAATTAATGCTAAACCAATTAAATGACAAAAGGACCTCACTTCCCCTTTACTGAATGTAAATGTAAGATAAAACATTAGTCCTTTGCTTAGATTATGAATAAATTGATGTTTAGAGCAAACCATATAACAAAAAAAGATCTGTTTTAAATGAATAATAAATCCTACACTGTTTAGAAACCTTTCTGAACATGTCCTTTGAGATAACTGAATTTTCCAGTGAAGTACGAAAGGAGAGTGAAAATATATGTGTGTGAGAGAGAGAGAGAGAGAGAGAGAAAGAGAAGGAAGAAGAAGAAGGAGGAGGAGGAGGAGGAGGAGGAGGAGTAGAGATGATGAAGAGGGGATGGAGGTAGAGGGAGATAATTCTGATAAAATGAAGCAAGATTATGCAATTATGCATCTGTGTTTGAGCAGTTTTTGGTCTTCTATTTTGTTATGACACTATCTTTTTTACAACATTCAATGTTCTTGCTCATGCAAAATTTGATAAACATTGCTGGGGAAACTAGAAAGCAGTTTGGCAGGAACTAGGCATAAATCTAATATCATGGACCAAGACAATGTCAAAATAGATAAAATATTTAACATAAAGGATGGTATCATAAGTAAATTAGGGGAGGATGAAGAAATGTATCTGTCAGATCTGTGGATAAGGGAAGTATTTATGGCTAAGTAGGAGATAGAAAGAATGGTGGGAATTAAAATAGATAACTTTGATAATATCATGTTTTAAAAAAGATTTTGCACAAACAAAACTAAGACAACCAAAATTAGAAAGAAAAAAAGAAATTGGAGAAAATTCATATTAAATTTCTCCGATAAAGGTCTCATTTTTAAAATATATATGGAACTGAATAAATTTTTTCCAAATTCTGTAGTTGATAGCTATAGGGAGTTTTCAGAAGATATCAAAACTATCAATAATCACATGGAAAAATGCTCTAATTCACTATTGATTAAAGAAATATAAATTAAAATGATTCTGATACATCACCTATCAGATTGGCTAACATTACAGAAAAAGGGAATGACATATAGAAAGGGATTTGGAAAAATTTGAATACCCGTGTATTATTGGTAGAATTGTAAACCAGTCAAACTATCCTGGAGAATAAAATGCAACTATATCAAAAAAGGCTATAAAACTGTTTCTACTCTCTGACTTAGCAATAGCAATACCACTACTAAGTCTGTATTCCAAAAAAAATTCAAAGGAAAAGGAAAAGGTCCTATAAGTACAAATATATTTAAAGCAGTTCTTTTCAAGGTGGCAAAGAAATAGAAACTGAGGACCTGTCCATGAACTGGTGAATGACTGAACAAATTGTGGTACATGATCATAATGGAATACTATTATACTATAAAGAATAATGAAAAGGATATTTCAGAAAAACCTAAGAAGACTTATATGAACTAATGCAAAATGAAGAGGGAAAAATTAGGAGAACACTATACGGTCACAGAAATACTGTGGGATGATCAACCGTGAATGACACTGCTAATTCTCAGAAATATTATAAGCCAAGACAATTTGAAAAGCCTTAATGATGAAAAAGTGTATCTAACTTAAGACAAAGAACCAAAAGGGTCTGAATTCAGATTGAATCATACTTTTTTAAATTTCATTTTTCTGGTTTTATCTTGTTTGTGTTTTCCAGTATTGCTAAGATAGAAATCTGTTTGGTATGACTTCATATATATAAATGATGTCTAATTGCCTTCTCAAGAAGAGGAGGAGTAGGTAGAAAGAAGGAGGGAATTTGTATCTCAATTTTTAAATGTTTATATATAAATAGAAAATATTTAATTAAAATATAAAATACTTGTTATAGGATAAGGTATCAAGGAGGGGGAGAGGAGGAAGAAGGATACAAGGAGAAATTTAGGAAATAAAACAAAAGCTATAAATAAAATTAGATTTTGAGGGAAAAACTTCTCTTCAAGGACCAAGAAGTATCTCCTTAGATTTAAGAGCACTGATTTGTCATGTTGCTCAGAAGTCTGATTATGGAGTTTATTATATATTTCGTATACCTAAACTGAATTCCCCATTGGTGAGGATGCTAGACAACTGGCTTCTAGACAGAAAAAATGCTCACAGGACATCTGTTAGTTGGTCATCAAAATAAAGACAAGCATTATGTTAGAAGATGGATAATATTTCCTGAATTTTAGAGCATGAACTCTTAATATTTTATGTGTTTCATGGACCCTATGTATAAATCCTTTCAAAATAATTTGTTCAACGCATAAAATATACTACTATTATTGTAGTATTATAAACAAAACTGATTGTATTAAAAAGTAGTCATCAAGATATTTTAATTCTGTGGATCTCATATTAAAACCCCTCTTAAAGCTTGAAAGAGTATGTGTAAATGTGAGGTTTAAAAAAGGCTCCATTGTAAATATTCTGTTGGAGTCTTATAACTTCATTTTCAAAAAATATCAAACTGCTTTTTAAAAATTCCCAACAAACATTATGCTTTGGAACCAGGGTAAAGAATCATCTGCAGAATGAATGATCATATCCTGACACTCAGATGTGGTAGAAACAGCAACAATCCCATTCTTTCCTTTTACCAGACTAATTGAACATATTATTTCTTTGTTTTTCTATTTACTATATGTTAATTAAATCCATGATGGAACATTCCAATGGTTCCACGATAATTTCCTCAATTTATTTTGTAGTTTGCTTAATCAAACAGCCTAGAAAAAGCATTGGTTATATCTGAGTTACTGATATAGTAAGGGAGCTTTGAAAGGTTATAGTAAAATATTTTTTTTCTTTTCTTATTTTGTAATTCAGCTTGTACTCATTTAACAGAGTTCAAGGATATTTCATTCAGTTAAAATGTCAGTGGAACTGTCACTGAAGTGGGCTCTAATTTACTCCATGTGACAAAATGAGAATTAAACTCCCAGCAGCCTCCCAGTAAATCTGGGATTGGAAACAGATATCTAAAGAGCTGGTACTCTTCCTTCTAAACCTTATAATTGTCAGTCAATCAATCAGTCAGTCAAACATCTGAGTGCCTCCTAAATAGAAGGAGGTGTATTAAAATACCAAGAAGGACAGAACACAGACTCTACAGGATCTTCTAGTCTAAAAGGGGAGCTGCCTCCACCACCAGCACCTTCATAGCCATCACCATCATCATTCCCAAACTAGCATTCATCTAATGCTCATTATATGCCAGGCTTGTGCCTAAACATTTTGCAGTCATTTCATTTGATCTTCACAACAGATATAGGAGATAGGTGCTTTTATTATAACCTTTTGTAGTTAAGGAAATTGGGTCACAAATAGATTAAGTGCTATGTGCAAATAAGATGAAAGGTAAAATAGAGGTAATGAACTAGAATTAAGGGGGATAGGGAATTCTATTTTAGCTAGGACTGCAAGGAAACTCCCCAAGCCAAGAGGTAGATATGAGTAAGGAGAGAATTCTAGGCATGGAGGAGAGCCAGGGACAATTCTTAGAGTCAGGAGATGAAATGTGTTCATTGAGGAATAGAAAAGAGGCAGGTTAGCACTGGACTGCCATTGAGGGAGGAGATGTAAGTTGGAAAGGTTGTAGGAATGGCGTGGGGTGGGGTTGTAAAGATCTTTGAGTGTCAAGCGAAATATTTTATATTTGAAACTAGAGGTGATAAGGAAGTATCAAAATATATTGATGGGGTAGGCATGTGACATGAACAGACCTACTCTTTAGGAGTATTACTCTGGTAGTAGAGTAGAAGATGGAATAGTGTAACAATAGACCTGTGCTAAAATGTATGCTAAATGTAAAAAATACAGAAAGCTGAAGAAAGCTAATCTATGGTAGATGTGATGAAATATTTTGCTTAATGATTTCATTTTTAAATTCTACACATGAAGGAATAGGAGCAGTTGCTTTTCTCAGTCCCATATGAGTCACTTTATCAAAAAGAAAAGCAACAACCTCAAGCATCAAAGAATGTCAACCAAGTACAGCAGGACACAATGCTATAAGAATAAATCTTTGCATAGCATATGCCAGCATTACAGTCTTGGACTATTAATTGTGGGCTACAAGATATAAATAGAGATTTCAAACTGTACTATTAATTCACTGAAAAATACCTAGACTGCTGATTGAAATGTCATTATCTTTATGACCAACTAGGCTCTTGATCATCTTGCTCAGGCTAAGATGTACAGTACCAAACACAGATACCATTTTTACCATATATAAGAGATGCTTATATTATTTGACTCTTCCACCCTCCATCTCTGTTTTCATTCACTGAAAAGAAATGAAATACAATATTCATCATACATATGAGATCATGTACAACATATCCTTTCATTAGCCAGTCGATAGGCATTTCATAAACATCTACTGTTAAGCTAAGTTGACCTCAGCACCATGAGAGTACAGAAATCAAATGGAAACAGCTACTTCTTAAGTCTCTTAACCTTTTGGGGGATCTCAATACCCTGATTGGTAAAATTATAGGGTTCAGACTAAATGGTCTCTAAGACCAGTTCCAGATCTAAATCTCTCATCTTTAACTTCATGGCTCCACTTGCAACATGCTGCAGTTTTTGCACACTGGTTTTCTCCCTGTTCCTCACATTTACTATCTCCTATATCCAAACTTTTGGAGTATAGGGGGGACCCCCATACTTGCCCTCACTAGACACTGTAGAATTTACTTCCTTAAAGACAGAAGTTCTCAATTACTGCCTTCTTTCTTTGAATTCCTTTATCCCTCTCTACTTTCTACCACAGACCTCTTTGCTTTACTGTCTTTCTCTAAACTACCTCTGATTTATCTTCCATACACTGAAGTATGAAAATGACTCCCTGGATAGTATGTCAACTTTTTGAGAGCAAAAATTTCATTTTTGTCTTTGTATCTCAAAGCTGGCAGAGTTGTCTGTCACAAAGGGGACACAATACTGTTTTTGTCTGATAAGATTCTAACTGATCCACCTATGTCTCCATATACAGGTCATTATGATTCATAGGTCTGAAATTGGTCCATCTTGCTTTGGCATTAAAATAACCATCTTTTTTTTTTAATATTTCGATCATACTTCTGGGTACTGAAGGAAAAAGAGTTGAAAAATGGAAGAAGTGAGGCAGCTAGGTGGCACAGTGGATAGAGCACTGGCCCAGGAGTCAGGAGTACCTGAGTTCAAATAGGGCCTCAGACACTTACTAATTACTTAGCTTTGTGGCCTTGGGCAAGCCACTGAACCCCATTCATTGCCTTGCAAAAAACCTAAGGGGGGAAATAAAAGGAAGAAGCAAGGCTAGCAACAAGGCAACAAATCTATAAAAATATAACATCTATTTGCCTGAGATAAGCAGGACACAATAAATAGATCACAGTCTGAGTTCATAACTTACAGTTGTAGTTGATCATCTTTGCACCTTTAAGTCAATGAAATCATGAAAAATACAATAAATGTGATTGAAGAATGAATAACCATAACAGGAAAATTGCAAAGACATGAAGTAGAAACATTCAAGTTAAAATGCAAAATAAGAAAATTGACTGCCAATGTCTTTGCCTCTGTAGGATTCAGTGTGTATGAGGCAATAATGTTAGAATACTCTGTATAAATCAATGGGTCTAATGTTAATGATGAGGAAAGAATGTAGCTTTGACAGATTTCCATTAAAAAATTCTTTCAGAATATTGGAAAAGAATGACTAAAGCTCATCCCAGGTTCTTCTCTACTGTTCTCTTCTCTTCCCTTGTCTTTTATCTTAATCCAAAGACTCTTCTATTGCCCATCCTTCCAAGCATATGGAAATATCCAAAAAAATTTTAGGATAGTTTTCCTTTTAAACTTTATTGATTTAATATATAATTAAACATCAATATAACCACATATATGTCTGCTCTTATCAATACACATATACATACATAATCAAACATTTCTTTCTCCTTATGATTTTTGCCCTATGTGGGGATCTATTTACCTAAATGACTTTAAAGTTTAAGAAGTCATTATGCCCTTGAATACTATCATTTAGGAAATTAATGTTCTAATCCACAAAATGAGAAGGAATTCTTTTCCCTAGGTCAAGTTGATATGAAAGTACCATGTACAGGAATGGTTTGCTGTTTCCTTTTCTAGCTCACTTAGGTATGAAAATACTGGGGCAACTAAGGTTATGCATTTGCTCAGGGTCACATAGCTAATGAGTGTCCAAGGCCAGAATTGAACCCACTAAAATGAGTGTTCTTGACTTCAGGCTCAGTGCCTTATTCACTATGACATTTAACTTCCCAAATAACACCTAATAATGAGAAAAAGATATTGTTATTTAAGGACACATTGTAGGGAAGGCTATTTTGGGGGGGGGGAAATAAGTTTGTGATATAAGACAAGTGCCAGTGCTCAACAGTGGGGTCAGCTCTGCTATGCTGAGGTATGCAGGAATTACTGATGGGAAATGCTTTGCATGGGAAATATTTTGTCTCTTGAGGAAAAATAAAACAATGTTAGCCAGATATGACCAAAAGTTCGAAATTCTTATGATGGTATAGTGTCAAAGAGAATCTCAAACTTTTCAGAACACAAAGGAGTGAGAGCTTGTAGTAAGCTAAATTCATGTATCACACATTCAACAATTTCTATATTAGTGCCTCATCTAATTATCAACCATGCCATGATGAATTTTAAAAACCCAATCAAACATGACCTATAAGTCATACCTTCATATAAATCCAATCCCAAAATTGTTTGCCAATTTATAAAAAAGTATTCATCAACAGGAATTAGATATTTTTATTAAAATTCTGTAGGGTCATAACTCATCTAATAATATTGTACTGATTCCTTAGAAACAAATATTAAAAAGAACAGTGAACGGTCAAAGCAGGTCTAAAAGAGAAAGAAAATAAGGGGATATATACCTTAAAAATCATGCTAGAGTAGCTTATCCTCCCAACGTGGCTACTTGCCCAGTTGAAGGATACTTGGAATTGCATATGAAAGAATCCTTCTCTAAGACCAAGTATAGGGTCTAATTTAGAGATAAACTGAAGTCAAGAGATTTTCTTTGTTAATTACCATATAACTTCCTTGGTTTATATGACATAATCCTCGATACATTTTCTAATATAAGCAATTTATAGGGCATGATAAGAAGGGGCATCGTTTCTGGCAGATACTCAACTACTAACAGTGTAAATTGAATAACATTTTAAATTTTCTGAAGGCCTTGCTCAGCCAGAAGAAATAATCTTCTCCTCCAAGTTATTCAATTTCTTACTTTTTCAAGGCAAATTAAATGAATTCTTTTTTAAGAACCTGAAAATTACTGAGTAATAGACCAGCGTTCTTTATCTGAATGTCCTACTATACAATTTAAGGTAGGAGAAGTGATAATCAGAGCCAAGGTTGGTGCTAATGAATATTAAAACCAATTGAGGAGTGAGGATACCAAAAAAATATTACTTACTAGAGTAAAATAGCATCCTGACTGCCATACTGATGATCCCCACACTATGATTCAGTGGCATTACTATTTAGAGCAAACACTAAACTCACTCTCAAGAAAAGCAAAAAGGGGCGGCTAGGTGGCACAGTGTATAAGGCACTGGCCTTGGAGTCAGGAGTACCTGGGTTCAAATCCGGGCTCAGACACTTAATAATTACCTAGCTGTGTGGCCTTGGGCAAGCCACTTAACCCCATTTGCCTTGCAAAAACCTTAAAAAAAAAGAAAAGAATTTTTTTTTTTAAATTTTGTTGCAGTAATGAAAAGTGCTTGTTCATCTTTTCCGAATTTCTCAGTTCAAATTTCTCATAATGAAAAGACAAAACTAAGCTCAATTCATTGTAATCGCTTCACACCCCCCCCCCCCCGCTCCAAAATAAACAATCCTCCTTCTCTCAAAATTAAGAAAATTCTACTGTGTTTGAGATACTACATTAGGCATGGGGTGGAGGTAGAGGGAATGCAAAGATATGAAGGAAATAGTTCCTATCTTCAGGGACCAAAATCCTATTGGGGAGATATCATACACAAAGAGATAAATAAATACAAAGTAGTTTCTAGGGGAATACTGAGAAGATATCGCAGAAGGGGCTACATCTTAAAGAAAATTTTGGTTTTATTTTGCTATATATGATTAGTCTTAAATCTCTAGCACCATTTGACCATCTTCTGGGTAAGTCAATCTAGGACATGTATATGTGTATAACATCTTTCATAGGATTTTTCTCCTCCGAAGTCCATAAATCTGTCAGAATCCCTAAATGATGGCAAAATCCCTAAATACATTCCGCAAATCACATGACTTCAGCAATGGAGTAAGTCATCTAAGGATTATAAGTCCTTATACCCAAACTACTATGTCAGTCCTTCCAATTAGGATTGTAAAACAGTCTTCTATGAAGAACAGGTGCTTCTCCTTATGGAATCAAGAAAGGTTGTGTTTTATTTTTTCCTTTTCTTTTATAGTATTAAGAGAAAAAGAAGGTAAAAACAAACATTTCTTGTGAGAAATTGTATTTGATGTTTTGTCATAAAGCAACATTATATTCACAGATGACTGTGAAAAGTCATTGAGGAATCAGCAACTTCCATGAAAAACATTTCTGTGATAACTAAAGAAAAGAATAACAAAATGCTGGATATAACATTTCCTGAGAGACTGTTTAAATTTTATTCTTGAGTGAAATGCAAACAAGGTTTCTTGACAGACCTTAATTCTGGGGTTCTTAAGCTGAAGACCATGAATTATTTTTATAAATATGTTTTACTAACTATTTCAGCATACATGATTTCCTTTGTAATCTTATTATCTTTATTTAATCATAGGAAATTAAGATATATTATATAGAAATATAAGTGTTATTGGCAAAGAAAGATTTTTATGTGTTGAGTAAATAAACAATATTTAATGTACTTTTATAGGGGTTTGAGATGAATTAATATTTAAGGCAATGGCTGAAATTTCATTAGTTGGCAAGATAATATCAAAAATATGCATGAGTAATTCAAAAGCTGGGAAGGGTGAAATCAAAAATAGATATGAAGCAAAGAGTAAACTACAAATGAATGTTGTTCACCCCATCAGCCCACTGTATTTCATAAAACAGAGATTAGCATTTCAGTTTCTTGAAGTCTCTTTGCAGACTCAAATTTCTTTGATTCAAAATGGTCAAGAATGCCAGTTTCTAAAAGTGGAGAGAAATGCATCATTAAAATTTAAATATCAATATAAAATGTAGTTATAGTCACATAGCCAAACTCTTAAAAATGAAGTTGTCTAAAGAATTTCAAATGTTATGGAATATCTAAATTCTAGTATTCCTCTCCTAGACAGCATTCTCTAATTAAATTGCATGATTGCATATATTTATGCTGATTACATAATTTGACTAACTTTGTAAATAAACCACAATCAACAAAATTACTTTAAAAAAACCAACACACATACAAGGAAATTAAGACTCAAAAAAACTTATCAAAATTAGTTTTCTTTCCCTGTATGTATTTCCCAAATCATATGACATTAGCAATGGAGTGAGCAATCACATGGATTACAAAAGCCTTATGTCCAAACCACTGTGTCAGTCCTTCATAAAAAACTCTGACTTTTCAGGTGATTTTCTAGCTTTTTAAAAGTTGCACGTTTTTCATTCCTGATTTTTTTATAATTTTTCTTTTTTTTTTTTTTTGAGGGGATGGGATAATCTCCAGATAAGTATGTCTGATCATAAACTCAGAGTATTGTGACATTAGCAAGTGCCTGAAAATGATGATGAAGAGGGCAACTGGTATTTCTACTGCACTTTAAGATTTACTCATTTGATACTCAACAAATCTGAGACAAAGGTGTTATTATTTCCATTTTACAGATGAAAATACAAAAACAAAGAGTGGTCATATATCGTTTGCTCAGATTCAGACAATTGGGCGGGATTTGAACTCACAATTTACTAATTCCAAATTTGGAGCTCTATCCATGGTACTATCTATTTGTCTAAAGGGATGAGTCTCACTTTTGGTAGAAATACAGAAATATACATCCATATTACTGAGTGAAGGATGGGATCAAAGAAAAGTGTTCAGGAAAAAAAAAGTTGGTCTAGTCTTAAGAAAGAATGAAATAGATAAAATTCCACTTGATACAATGGTATCCTCACAAAGTCAATGAAAGAATTGTTAGGCCTCTGTGGAAGTTTTTTGAACAAGAGTCTGATTAGATGGGTAGGCAAGCATCACCGATAGGAATATATACATACATACATATATATATATATATATATATATATATATATGTATATACACACACACACATATACATAATATATATGATCACAAAACCCTTAGAGCCTCTGATTATAAATATTTGAACGTATTTCCAAACCACAAAAAGGGTGGGTGATTCCATGCAGCCATATCCATAGTGTGTGTGTGTGTGTGTGTGTGTGTGTGTGTGTGTGTGTGTGTGTGTATTATTTAAAGAAAAATCACATTTAAATAGAAAAAGTAATCTTAGTACATTTTGAACATGCCTTAATTTGCCAAAAGACTCATTAAAACAACATGCATCTGGAGCCCATCAAGTATTTGATTTCATGGATGCCGGTGTGGATGATGAACATTTGAATGGAATCTCAATGCACCTTGTTTACAAAATGCACTGAGAGGTATCACCTTCCATATCTCAGTCTGCAATCTCCCTACATGATGTTCTTCCACAAATAGCAAAAGCAAGTCCAGGCCGACAGGCTCATTTGCTTATCTGTGGAAAAGCAAACACATGGATGACAAGATAGCCTTTGGTAGGACTTGCATATCTGAATCATGTCACTACCTAGTTGTTACTTCTCTGGAGAATCTTTCTGTTCTGCCTCACTACTCTTCTGTGTCCACCCTCATAAGAAGTCAGGCACTGGCTGCTCTCTTCAACAGGTTGACTGCCTGGCCCTCAGAGGCAGAGCCAATTTGGATTCCTTGGCTCTGGCTGGAAATTTTCTTGCATAGGACCAATAACTTGAAACAACTATTGAACTAAGTGTCGCCTGCTTTTAAATATTAGAAGATGACAAGTACTGTATATAAAGCTCTAATTAAACTACTTCTTTGATTCTATCTAGAAATAGTTTTTGCCATTAGCAAAATAAAAGGACTCATAGGAAATGTCATGATAGAGGCCATCATTTTTTGAGTTTTATGGCCAAAGCTAAATTATTTTGGCAAATCTCCAAGACTTTGTGATAAAAATCTAAAACCACAGTCATATTTTAGATGTGGTGACACATACATCTTATCCCCTGCTACTGAACAGGCTGGGGCTGAGGGAACACGTGGTTCAGGAGTTTGGAAATGCAATAGTTCTCAAGTATGATCATATGTCTGCACCATAGCTGACACTAACATGGGGAGAGAGAGAGACAGACAGAGAAACACAGAGAGACAAAGACAGAGTAAGAGACACAGAGACAAAGAGAAAGAGAGACAGAGACGCCGAGAGAGAGAGAGAGAGAGAGAGAGAGAGAGAGAGAGAGAGAGAGAGAGAGAAGAGGGGAGGGAGAAGAGAAAAGAGGGGAGGGAAAAGAGGGAAGGAGGAATGAGAGAATGTGTGTGTAATCAGCTCAAGTCAGAAATGGATTAGAAAAAGCTTCCATAACAATCAATTGTGTGATCAGGTCCATAAGAGATCACTCTTCCCCCTTACCACTCTCCAGCTTGGAAACAGCAGCCTTAAAAACATAATAAATACAATCTTAACCCACAGTGCTCTGTTTGCGGAACACATTTCCAACAGTTCTGATGGCATTTCATTTCTCAGCCAGCTGTTTGTAAATCATCATTCTTGTTCAGCCAAAACTTGATTTCTATAAAGCCAGATGTCTCTATCTCCTATACCACCCTTGGGAGAGATGGGGTAGAATTTCTATACCTATGATTTCATCACTATAGAAAATTAACTCCCTGGTGAGAAAACTCCTCATAAATGCTGCTTAGTAACCATTTCATAACTTAAGAGTATTAGAGGGGCAGATAGGTGCCACAGTGGATAGAGCAACAGCCCTGGAGTCAGGAGTACCTGAGTTCAAATCTCACTTCAGACACTTAATAATGACCTAGCTGTGTGGCCTTGGGCAAGCCACTTAACCCCATTTGCCTTGCCAAAAAAAAAAAAACCCCTAAAAAAAAGAGTATTAGAGTGTTGCCTAAGCCCTAAAACTCTAAGTGACTTAAGATCACAGAAGATTCCACTACTAGTCTGTGTAAGAAGCAATATTTCTATACACTATTTCTTTAAAACTAATTTTGACATTTATCAAAAATAATATAATCTTTGTCATAAGGTTTAAAAGTGTTGGCTTATTTCAAGCTGGTATTTGGGTTTTGCTAATGATAAATATTTGAATATATTTACCAAATAGTGAGTTGAACTGTATATTTTGAACTTCTCTATTAACATATCAAGGAATGCAAACTATGTAAAGCATTTCAGTTAAATATCTTTGTATTTCACTTGAAATGCTAGTTCTGGCAATATTCTCTAGTCCCCTGTCTTCCTCATAACTTTTGGCTTCAATTCAAGGTGTATACCAATGGAATATTTCAGGGGACTTTCCTTCCAACCATAAACTCATTTTTTTTTCTGATATGAATTTCTAGCTTTTCAAGGCAATGGAGTTAAATTACTTGTACAGGGTCATCCAGTCAGTTAAGTATCAAGCGTCTGACACAAATTTGAACTCAGGTCCTCCTGAATCCAGGGTTGGTACTCTATCCACTGTGCCACCTAGTTGCCCCCTGGTTTGAATTTTTAAACTGATCACTTTTCACTTGCCATATCTTTCTATAAGTATCTATATGTTTGTATTTCATACTCAAAAAACATTTAAAAACAAAATAGCTATATCATTTATAGATATACTGACACACACATTTAAACCCCACATTACAGCCCTTTCTTTCCAGCAAGAGTTTTTCAGTTCAGGTTAAAAAGCAAAGGCTCTAAGAATTAGAGCTGGTTATCTAGTTTAATAGTATCCTCTCCAATACTCTTCCGATTTTACAGATGAGGAAAACTGAAATCTAGAGAATTGAAGCATGTGTCCAAGATCACTGATGCAATTCATAAGTGACCCAAGTCAGGATCAAAACCCTAAAACTTGAATTATAATTGTGCCGTTTTTAAATACCACCATAGCTTGCTGGGAAGGGAGAAATTGTTCTCAACTAGAAAGAGATTGTTTGAAGATGATCCCACTAAACTTTGGAAAAACCAATGAGACTTTTGTCTATTACATTAAGTATTTCAGATTTCTTGGATAACCATTTAAAAGTAGTATAAATCACCTATTCCTAGAAAAAAAATTTAATCTTTGAGGTACAGAAGAGTGGTGTGTACAATATAGCATTAGATAACCAAGGCAGTGGTGCACTGGGGAGGGAGTGATGGCAGTCACTGCTATTATACTGTCTTCAGTGTTCTCCAAGAAAGGAGATGTGACTAAGAATCATTTACTCCTACCCCATAGCTGGGTAGTTATCAAGTTGGGTGGTGACTCTACTTCCCACCATATTTCTATTTTTGCAGCAACATTAAGAAAAGTATCGCCCAACTAACATAAGCATCCTCTCCCTGGAGTTAGTGACATACATCGACTGACAACCTGAGAGGGCTGCTTTGTAAGAGGCTATGGGACAAAACTCCTTTTCTCTTTCATTGGGTTTGAGCCTGCATAGTAAGCCTGGGGGCAGGGGCAGAGAGAGAGACATTCTCTCTCCTTGCTTCACTGTTCTTAAGGACATTTCTGAGGCCCTCTGGATTAAAGAAAAAAAAAAGAAAAATCAAGTCTCTTGGCCCCTCCACTCCTCCCTTCAAAATATATCACCATAAAAACAGTATTCAACTCAGTCAACACAACCTAGAAGATAAAGGTGTTAAGAAAAATGTCTCAATTTGTTTCAGTCAATTACACACTGTTTATTGAGGCTCTGTTTAGTGATGTCTGGAAATGTTGAACTAGATTACAATGATTTCATCTGATCATAAATTCAATTTCTGAGTTTTCTCTTTTTCTTTTTCCTACCAGAAGAACATCACTCCTTAGAGATCCCAATAAATAGTGTCGCTGACTCTAGATTTTGAATACTCTTAGATTTGCTATTGCAGCAAGAAAATTATAGCCTATTGAGATGCTGTTGGATAGAAATTTTTGTATTAAGCTCAGAAAGGAAACTTACTGAGATTTTTTTTTTTTGTATCTCCAGTATTTAGTCTAATGTCTGACAAATAAAAACTGCCCAGCATAGTGCTTGGATCATGGGAAATCCATAGTAATACTTTTTTTTTTAATTAAGAAATGCTTGTCAATTTAATCTGGCCAAGTAAGAAAATTCAGTGACATATCATCCATCTAGCCAGCCATTATTAAAAGGATAAAATCAAGGTTAGGAAATATCAAAGTCAAGGCTTGAATTCAGGTCTTAACTCTCTAATTCAGTGTTTTTATTCTATCATACCGATGACTCAATCATTAAAAAAAAGAACATATCTAATCTACTCCACTCAGGAATGTGATAAAAGGGGATATCTTAGAAATATGTTGCCAGAAAAGTTATAATACTAAGGGTTTTATATTGAAAAGGAGATGAATCCTTAGTTGTTTGGAAATGGGACATTCAAAATGCCTCAAAACCCAGGGCTGTTGGACATTTGAGATTTTGCTGTTTAAGTCAAAATCAAAATAACACAGAAACTTGTGATAATAGCAAGATAAAATAGATTTACTTTATTGCAGTTTGAAAGAAAACTCTGATGCCATATTGTTATTGTCTAAGGATAAATTATTACAATGTATATTTGTTCTCAATTTTTTAAAAATTATATGAGATGAAATATTAATTCACTGAGCTTCCAAATTAGTAAATGAAGTTACCACTTTGCACACAATTTGCCTTGATAGGAAGGAATATTTAACTATCATTTTATTCTCAATAATACAACAGACATAAGGTACTTCAGGATTAACAATTGGACCTGTGATTTCATTAGCTTTTGAAACTCTCAGTTTAGGAAAGTTATTTCTCCACCATTATAAATAGATCAATTAATATATTTACAATTTGTTAATTTCTAACCATTCAAAGTTTCAGTGATTTACCATTTACACAGTCAGCATTAAGCAAAAGAATTAAACTCAGATCTTTCAAAATTAAGGAAAGCCTCTTTACTCACTCAGATTTCCTGTTTCTTTTATTTAGGGTAAATACATAAGTAAAATGAAATCAGAGGCTCAACAATTTCCAAGCAGACTGATTGACATTTTGGGGTAATCTAAATAATGATGCCTTAAACCACAGTTTTTAACCTTAGGATTGCAAGTGTTTAACTCCAAGGACTTCTCTGCTGTTTTGACTTGATTTACTATAGTAGATAGTAAAGCAAGTAAATGAAACACTTTTACATGACTGAAATTTCATTTCTCTGGGGTTTGTTCATTTTATTTTAGATGAGGAAAAGATAACTTGTGATAATTATTAAGGAAAATTAGTTTTAAGCTTTGCAGATTTGTTTGAAAGTTGTTATAGTTCCATTTCATATTAGCAAACTCATATTGTGAAAGTAATTAGCTTATATTTGTAGTTATTAATTTATTAAATATCACATTTGTATGGAGATGGGACTTGCAGTGGATTATGTGTTGGAGCTTGCATTATGAAAAAATCTAAATTTGAATATCCCTCTAATATTTACCAGTTTGTAACCTTGAGCCTGAGTTTCTTTATCTATAAGATGGGAGTAGCTAGGAAGCATAGTGGATAAACTCTAGAGGTCTGGACTAAAAAAGACTCCTTTTCATGAGTTCAATATGATCTCAGACACTTAATAATTATGATCCTGGCCAAATCACTTAATCCTCCTTGCCTCAGTTTCTTCATCTCTTAAAATAGACTAAAGAAGGAAATGGAAAATATTACTACAGTATCTTTAACAAGAAAACCCCAAATGGCATCATGGAGAGCCCACCCCAACAAAAACAAAGTAATGCATATATTATCTATAATTTATTACTTCTTAGGATTGTTAGCCACAAATGAACTGAAATCTATCAAGTTCATTTCAAATTTAAAGTGTCACATGCATTTGAATTACCTTGTAGATCTGTCCAATAGAACATTTAATCAAAATATCTGTATCAAATGTCAAACTAAAATTTCTTGAATAAAATGCCCCATAATTAGCTAATAGTAGATCATAGAAATGATCAGAATGCAATCCCACATTCATAGACTTTTCTACCCTTGGTTAAAGCCAAGACAGAAGAAATTCTATGCAACCATGGAGTAACTATTAAGTGCCATAATATGAGAGATCAAGCACCCTTGAAAGGGTTCTAATTAATTCAGTAGTAGATTAGAGTAAGGGTGGAACCTTTATTTCCCCAATCCCACAACAAATTCTATGAGCTATTACTGGTAAAAATCAGATAATGGAAGGATAATTCATCTTAGATTTTAGTATTGACCCTGTTAGCTGCTACCCTTCATACTATAGATATTTGATTTATGTTCTCTGGGTATTAGCTTTTTCATATGTAAAGTGAAAGTTGGTATAAAGGATTTTGAAGTACAATTCTAGCTAGAAAATTCTAACCTGCTATTATTCATGATGTTAATGATCTCTCAGGTCTCTTGAGACCTTAAATTCATAATGCTCTAATTCAAGACAAAATTTATTGCCTTCTCCCTTAAAACCATACCATTGATATAAAAAGCAATTCTCAGAATTAGAAATTAGAGCTAATGCAATCATATGAAAATGTTCAAGATCATTATTAATTATAGAAATGCAAATTAAAACTATTCTGAGATACCACCTCACCCCTATCAGATTGGTCAATAGTATTATTATTTTTTTAGGTTTTTGCAAGGCAAACAGGGTAAAGTGGCTTGCCCAAGGCCACACAGCTAGGTAATTATTAAGTGTCTGAGACCGGATTTGAACCCAGGTACTCCTGACTCCAGGACCACTATGCCACCTAGCCACCCCTGGTCAATATTATTAAAAAGGAAAATGTGATCAATGTCAGAAGGGTTATGAGAAAACTGGGACAATAATGTATTATTGGTGAAATTGTGAACTGATCCAATATTTCTGGAGAGCAATTTGGAATAATGCCCATATGACAATAAACCTGTGGATGCTCTTTGATTCAGTAATATCACTTCTAGGTATGTATCCTAAAGAGATCACAAAAATAGTAAAAAAAAGTTCACATGGGCAAAAATATTTATAGAAGCTCCTTTCATGGTAGAAAAAAATTAGAAACTGAGGGGGATGATCATCAATTGCAGAATGACTGAACACATTATGTTATATGAATTTGATGGAACACTATTGTTCTATAAGAAATCATGAGGGTCAGGATTGCAGAAAAGCATGGAAAAACTTATATGAACTGATGTTGAGTGAAAGTAAGAGAACCAGAAGAACAATGTACACATTAACCGCCACACTGAATGATGATTAATTATGATGAACTTGTTCATTTCAACAGTATGATAATAAAAGACAATTCTAAAAGTCTTGTGCTGGAAAATATCATCCATATCCATAGAAGAACCCTGTGGAGTTTAAATGCAGACCAAAACTTAGATTTTCAATTTTTAAAAGGTATCTTCTATATTATGTTTTTTCCCATTCTGATTTGATTCTTTCACAGCATGATTAATATGGATCTATGTTCAGCATAATTGCACATTTATAGTCTGTTTTATATTACTTTCTGTCAGGGAGAAGGGGGAGGAAAGGAGAAAAATGTGAAACTCAAAAACCTTGCAAAAATAAATATTTGAAAACTCCTGTTGCATGTAGATGGAAAAATAAATAATAAAATTTCCCTCAAAAATCCAACTCCAAAACAAACCATTTCCTAACATTCTTTTATTTCTATTTAGAGCACCACTATGTATATCAATTATCTAAAACCAGACTGTCAACTTGAAATTGTGAAATAATTTTTTCCACTTTGTACCAGTTCACTCTTTCTAAAGTTTTAAAAGGATTTATGCTCTAGAGCAATGAAAGTTTTGGAAGTCAACTAGTCTACCCTCACCTACTGAACAAGTAAATAAAACTTGGTCTAATATTTAATATCGTGTCTGACACAGTTTACTAAATTGAATTTTTCAAAGTGAGATATTTTATCAAGTTTACACCTAATATCTCCTCTTGTTCCACATAGAGTAACAATTTGAAGAACAAGGAAAGAAGGTACGAGAGCCCTGAGTGGAAACATGCACATGGGGAAATTTGCAGAGGAGTTGGCCAGAACAAAGCTTAGGGCTAGGTCAAGTTGACAGTTGATGAAACACATTGTGTATACTGCTAAAAGAATCTGGAAATACCAACTTCCATCCCCTCAGTCTCCATCACTTTTCATAAAAAATCATATAATATTCATCTCTACAATTTTTTTTTACAATTTTATCTCCAGATAAGTGGGTGCTAACTAGGGTCCAGAAAGGGACTTCAAGAACTTAAGGCAGGGGTGGCTAGGTCGCATAGTGGATAAAGCACCGACCCTGGAGTCAGTAGTACCTGGGTTCAAATCCGGCCTCAGACACTTAATAGTTAACTATCTGTGTGGCCTTGGGCAAGCCACTTAACCCCATTTTCCTTGCAAAAAAAAAATTTAAGGATAGTAGGCTACCAGTATTTCCCAGGCAAATACCTTAATTTAAAAAAAAAAAAAGACCATTTGACTATATCTTGTATACTCCTTCAGTTTCAGGGTTCACACCCATAAGGCACTTGCCCTTAATCCTCCCAGAAGAGCCCAGGTGGCACTTATGCTAAAGAAGGTGAAATCAGGGCTAAATATTTTGCCTGTAGAAACTCACCTTGTATAAAGCCAACTTAAACAGCATATTTAAGAAGAAATAAGAAAAGTATAAGTACATATAAGAATTTTCTTCTTCCCCTCATCACCCCCTCCCCAAATTGCCACTTGTCTCCCAGGGAACCATGTGTCCCAAGTGGATCCCACATTCATAGAGCACAGTCACCACTTAAAGTGTATTTGATTCTCCACAATCTCAGTACTCAGGATCTGTCCTAGAATATGATTAGCATATATTAACATTTCTAAAGTCTACAGAGATCATTTTCTTGTGCATTTCCCCAGTGGTCTAGAAAAGTGCTCAGATATTATCCATACTTCCTTCCAAGTGTATCACTTATGACGAATGGCATTTGAATGGAAGAAAAGAAAGCAGCACACCAGTGATGTTCTCATTTTAATTTTAGGTAATGTCTCGCTTTTCTATACACAGCACTCTAGATTGAGCAAAGTGTCTTAAACCTGTCTTTTGTTATGAATTAGGCAGGACCAGAACAGACAGACAGCAAGCAACCTTTTTTTTTTCAAAAGCCCATCAATACACTCCAACATTATTTTGAATGCCAACGAAGTTTTTTTTTCCCTTTCTTTTGGCTCTATCAATCAAGCCTTTCATAAAGTTCAATTAAAATTAAGTCAAAAAGACTTTCTCTGTGTTTGTCTAAACTTGAAGATTTTTTGTATATTTCACATCAGATTCAATTTTTTTCCTCAGAAAGAGATTTGCTAAGAAAAAAATAGGACAGATAGCCTATTTATATGCAAATTCTCAGTTCCTCTGCATAGTTTAGTTCTTTCATGAGAATGCTAATACTAACTTTATCTTATTTGAACTCATTGAAGATACATTAAGAAAGACCTTTCCCTATATACCTATTGGATTATAATACATTTGGCAAGATCAGAAATTACATTTAATTGTGCTAGCTACAAAATGGCCACCTCAGGTCTTCCAAAATAATATTGCTTTATTTCCCCCCTTCTTCGATGTTCATAAAACTAAATGCTCACCTAAGAAGAGGTCAGCCTACTCTCAGTTTTGAGTTAACAATAAATATGGACTCAAAGAAGAAAATTCAGTACTTCATTAAGTTGGTATATGTCTCATGCTTCAATGTCAATGATTAGATTATTAATTCAATATTTTATACAGGCAACAAAACAAAGGCAAGAATGATGACAAATTTCCATACATGGAAAACCTTTCAGTTATATGTATCTTTTATTTGAACCATATTTGAATTTTCTGCATCAATTTAAGAGTTTAAGGTTGCATCCTTAATCACATCTTGTAGAGCAATTTAATTCTATTATATTAAATATTATATATAAAATTAAAATATATTGCATTATAATAAAATCTACTAAAATAAAATCAGTCTTGAGGAAAAATTGAAAGTTAAAAGATATGCAAACATAAAATTGCAAGCAGAGAAATCCAAGAGATTTGATATGTTTATTTTTACATATATTAAGATAATGTTTAGTACATATATTCACATATAAACATGTAGATATATAGATATGTATAAAGTTATATGCATATGCATGTATTATAGTTTAGGGGTGTCTATACACATATGTATATATAAATTCATATATTTATATGTTTTACACATATGTGTATATAAATTGACATTTTGATTTTGTATAAATGACGAATGGGAAGGTAGTAACAGTGGGATGGAGAAGGGAAGGAAGAAATGTTCTTTTTTCTTTTAATCTAAGTGATATTGTAAGAATTCTTTTTCAGGTTGCCTAGTTTAATTTAAACAATGACCTCAAATTCAGCAATTATCCCAAAGTCTCCTAGATTTTTAATGAACCAACTACTAATGGTTTTAAGTAACTGTTGATTGATTCAATGAAAAGTAAAGGTTTTGAACTTGTTGAAATTTTGTCATTATTTATCTGGAAGACTGAAAGACTTATGCTAAACCACAGGCTCATATCTTCATTCGGAGTCATTTCCCAAGAAGTGAGAAGATATGGTAGACTTCTATTATTTAGCTAAGTGCAACATGACCAAGTTGCCAGCAAATGACTCGCCCAAGACACTCCACTACTGATAACACTGCATATTATATGAAACATGGCTGTTCTCTATTACACATACTAAAATTTTGGATCACTTATTAGAAAGGCAGTTGTGAGAGCTAATAGATTGATCTTAGACAACTACTGTTTTCTTTATCCCAGAAGTAGCAGCTGCTTACTAACTATTTTACCCTCAGAAATTTAAATCATCAACTTTATGAAATGAAGGTTACTTAATCCATATATCCTATAATCCATGGATGATCTTTTACAACCAACAACAGTGAAGTTCATTGCCTCAGCAAATCTGATCCTTGGCCATGAGCCTACCAGATACTGGACAGGTCGTTGGTAAACAAAAGTCACCCTGAAGATTTCAACATGACATCACACTGTTCACTTCTCCTAACCTTCAGAGGACCAACCCATCGACTGAGATAATAGTGCTAATATAGTCTATAGAAGAATAAACTTGAATAATGGCAGCCAAAAGCAGTTTTGTCTTTTTATTCTCTCACTTGTGAGCTCAATCATCAAAATTAGCCTATAACTCAACACTAGAATTTTCAATTAATGAAAGCAATAGGAAGTGTTTTAAGATCAGTAAAAGATCAGTAAATGTGGCTTAAGTAGAACACAATGAAATAAGTATTGAGAAAAGGTGTTGTAATATGTCTGCCATCAATCATCCTGGGTCCATCAGCATCCCCACTTAGCTTTGGATCTTACATCACTGATTAGGCATGTTATTGAAATACATTGGAGTTCTAGAACAACTTCTCTCACACACACTAATGGCAAAAGGGAATCAGTGGTGAGAATCATGCCATCTGTGGGGAATTGTAGTAATGAAGACATTTTGACAGCTGCATAAAATGCATGGGATCTCTTGGGAAGAATAATCCCTTGAATGAAAAATTTGGGTGGAAAGTAACTGCGTTATTGAAAGGTAAGTTATGGAACTTGTGTGGCTTGAAAATAGAACAATAAAAATCTGATAATATAATCTGAAAAATAAGTTTGAATGAATGAGGTTTCCTTCCATTCCTCACAATTCACCATTCATTGATATCAAAATAATTTTAAGTGAATGGCTTTATGTGGCACAATGTACAGATGTCTATCAACAAGGTTCCTAAATGTTACACACAATACTAAGCCCTGAAGCTCAAAAGTCCACCCCCCAATTCTGATAGAGAGTATATCAGCAGCAGCAGCATTTTTCATCTAGGAAGACTATTATTATTATTATTATTATTATATGAACTACCAACAAAAGATGTAACAAGATCAGTTACAGCATCTAGGTTGTATCACAAGTGGAGCAAATTATTTTAGCTGTTTGACCCTGGACAAGGGTCAGTCTCTGTGGTCAGTTTGCCTTGGTTTCCTTGGCTGTAAAATGAGGATAACAGAATCTATGTGGTAAAATGATAAAACATCTGGTGCATGGTAGGCTCTAGTCCTTTTTGCAATAAATGAACAATAATCAAATAAACACAAAGGGGGTAAAATGAATGAGCAACAGGAGAGGAAGGGATGTGAATCACGAATAAAAATGTATTTAAGAAAAAGAATGAGGAAATGTTTATTGAATCCCTCATAAGTTTTCAGGACTGTTAGGTGTCCCAAGGGTTAAATAAGGACATTTCCTATCATCCTTGCTCACAAGTGGTCCTTTGCTTAATCAGAACAAAACATACTAGAATGCTACAATTAACTAGATTTTTTTTTTCTCCTTGAATTTTCCTTTAAGGACAAAGGATAAAAAGCACTAGAAAACCCAAGGCTACTACCTAGGTAATCTACAAACACAGACAATAAACTTTCCATGGTGTCTGGGTCAGCACACATCCAGTCAATTCTTGTGTATCCTGGGTGACCATAGCACAGCAAAAACATAATTGATATTCATAATAATGACCCTGAGGTAATGAACGATTCTTAATCAACTGAGAAGGATTATATTATGCTCACTATACTTTGTAAGTCAGGAAATGAGATTAATACATTTTAGAAAGGTTTTCAACTACCCAATAATTCAAATAAAATAAAAATGTATTAACTTAGAACATCCCATTCTCAGAATGAGTTTTCTAAAGTTTAATTATATTTCTGTTATGAATAAATAAAAGGATAAGTGTGATTTCTCTGCGTGAGTGATAGAAAGGAAGTCTAGCACCCTATACTCTAAGAGAACAAGCCCGAGGTTGCTGCAAGGGAGATGGGGCAAGGCAAAGTGCCCAAGTCATTATTTTAACAAGTGAAACAATGTCAAAGTTGGAAAGGACTTCAGAATGCATCCAGCCCAGGGGTTCTTTAAAAAAAAATAATTTTAAATATCTGTTTTCTCTCCTTCCCTTATCCCCCTCCCATAAAGAAAACAGAAAAAAACAGAATCCTCTGGAACAAGGGTGTATAGTCATGCAAAACAAATTCCAGTCTTGCTATTTGTCTGAAAAAATGAATATGTCCCAAACTAAACTGAGCCCATTAACTCTCAAGCACATTAATGCAGAAGTTCATAACCTATGGTCAACAGACCCTCAAGAGATTTACTGATAGATTTACAAGATTCTCTGTATTTGGATGCAAAGAAAAAATTTACAAGATTCTCTGTATTTAGATGCAAAGAAAAAATTTACAAGATTCTCTGTATTTAGATGCAAAGAAAAAATTACATCTTTATTTGGCATGATTGCTTTTGTTAATACTCCTTTGCATTTTTTTTTTTGCATTTAAGAGTCTAAAAAATTATACATAGGCTCTGACTTCCAGGGATTCCATGATGCAAAAAAAAAAAAAAAAAAAAAAAAGAATCTCTGCTCTAGTTGAAATCAAACGGGTATGACAAACATTTCTGAAACAAACCTGAAAGTTGTCCTTTAGGTCCTTCCGTTAAGGGAAACCTTGGAATTGGACAGAGTACTTATAATTTGTTTTAATCTTTATAATGGGGTCTAAAGTTGGATATTTTGACTCTCCTCAATAATCATCACATTCCAGAAACTAATAGACATTTTCCCCCAAGTCATTAGAAAACATACACAAAGTGGATATTACTTTTGAAGAAGTTAATAAAAAATTTCAATTTTAATTGATTTTAGAGTAAGCTTTTACTTCTTTCAACTCTGTTCTATTTTTTTGTATAGATTTTTTTTAATTGCAAAAATGCAATATAGTGAACTTGCCACCAGTAATTTTCTTTAATCTCAAGTAAGGTATGGGAGTAGCTAAGATTCAAAACATGACTATTCTTTATGCTACTCTACACTTCTATGGGAATAATGCCCCTATGCCAAGTTGTCAACCCATAGACTGGCTGACAGCCCACCCGAAGCCACAGAAGCCACAGACTGGTTTCTGAACAAACATTTTACAGCTTGTGGTACAGTCCAGAACCAATAATAATCTGATTTTGTTGAAGACTGTGGAAGTTAAATGAAAGATTGGTCACTCACCTATTTCCTGAAGGGAATGTGACATTAGAAATTATACTTCAAGGAAAATCCTTTAATGTGTATATGCTGAACTATTTCCATTGCTTTTAGGAGCAAAGTTCAAGAGCCAAAATGATCTTTTATTTCCTAAATGATTTTTGTTTTCCTTTTTTGCCAACTTTTATAAGTAACTATTATAAATTGATGACTATTTTATACCTACAAAAAGAAACACATATAGTTTATTAATATTTAAATAAGTTCATAGCATTAACTGTTAGCAGTGCCTACTTTGTTTTACCCATAAAATTCCACTAAGAGATTAGATGAAATATAATCTAAGTACAGTTAAGCACTTTTAAAAAAACCCTCAATGCACATGTGCTAAATCTCCACCATTTTGCAATATTTTCTTATTGTTACATTCATTCTTCTACTAACAGCAATATTCTTCTTTAGTGATTGTTTTTCAGAGAACTGAGACCTTCTAATAATAGGTGCTAATAAAGTAGTATCTATTACTCAAGGCTTTCTTTTCTTTGGGCTTTGGGGTTACTGGGTTTCCTTTTCCTCATTTTTTTCTTAGGCTGTTCATCATTCAAAGAAGGAAAAATTCCATCATCATAGCTCTTTTCCTTGTAATGGAAAATTTTTATATCTCCTATAAAAATAAAGCAGTGACTTTGGCCTATATAATATATATTAAATGAAGTTATCACTATCAACATGTTTTCTTTTAAGCTTCTTGTAAAACAAAATGATGTCATCATTAGGACAGCAAAACAAAACTGCCCTCCCCAAAAGATAGGCATTATTATAGACATATATATCTTTAAAAGGGTAATAAAAACCTTTGCATTTTAAATTCCATGGGCAAAGAATATAAGATCACTGACAAAATTCTTTACATAGGAGAAAACTGTTCCTATTGAATGTTAGCTCATTTTTCATGATCAGAAGCTTAACTATGACTTTTTTTGAAGTTCAGTTTAGAAATATTCCATCATGGGTGGCTAGGTGGTGTAGTGGATAAAGCACTGGCCTTGGAGTCAGGAGTACCTGGGTTCAAATCTGGTCTCAGACACTTAATAATTACCTAGCTGTGTGGCTTTGGGCAAGCCCACTTAACCCCATTTGCCTTGCAAAAAATAACCCTAAAAAAAGAGAAATATTCCATCATGAAATGAAGAGAATAAGTAAATATGCAGTCCACAAAAAGGATAAGAAGCTCAGGACCAATCACAAGTAGACTATAATACAAATTTAGCCTTGACCAATTTTTATTTTTTTAATTACTATTTATTGATGCTGAGTGAAGTGAGCAGAACCAGGAGAACATTGTACACAGTAACAGAAAGAATGTGTAAGATGATCAACTATGACAGACATATTTTTGACTTTTGGCCCAAGTGTTCCCTCCTCAAATCCTAGGAGAATCTTGGAGCCTTTGGAAACTAGAAATCAAGGAACTCCCTGGGAGTTTCAGACTGATAGGACCCCAAATAGTTGATTCTACAACTCAATTGATATTTTCCTATCTACCTTTGCTCTTTATAAATAAGAAAGACAAAACCCACACAAAATGCATGCTGTAAGTCATAAATTTGAGAAAGTCACTACATCCAGGTACCTGGGTAGCAGTTTTGCTGACATCTGGAAATTTAGGCATTACATCATGTCTCTTTGATGACAAAATGAAGAATCCTTAAGCTCTCATCACAATTTTGAGTAAAATAAGTATAAATTCAAACTCCCAGGCTGTTGCTCCATTTTCCTCATATGGGTCAATTATCTGTAGAAAATGCCATCCTAAAACAGACAGCTTGTTCCTAAATTTTTAAAAATATTTTGACACCCTCCAACCCCCTTTGGCTTTTGGTTACAGAGAGAAAGCTGATCCAATTAAAGTATTAGAGCCAGCTTATTCTCAAACAACAAATCTGTCATTGCCTGAAGAAATGATTAACATAAAAGGCAGCTCATTGACCAAAACTAACATAGTAGAGTGTGTCTTTCTATTTGGAGCAATACTCCAGAGTCTGTTGAAAAGAAATATTGCAGATGCAGATGTGAGAGGAAAACTAACTTTTGTGGCTGGTGTTTAGTAGTATAAGCCACCTTATAGGCCTATACTTTTACTCAATTTTAGATACAATAATTCATCCACTTTGTTATCTTCCAAAATTCTGATAGTGATGACTTTTGTGTCTGTACACCTTAGGAGTCTGTATTGCTTCAAATTATTATTTTCACAATCCAGTTAGATTTCCACATTTTCTTGGATTCTCTCCTTTATGATAATTGTGCTTTGTAATAAGTTTGACTTTTTGAAAGCACAGATATTGTCTGTTTCAAAACATCAATTTTTTTTTTAACAAAAATATCAGAATAAAAATCAAAAAAGGAAATTCTATTATTACATTCCAGGAATATTAGCCAACAGCATCTTCGAGTCCACAGAAATTTTCCCATGGTATATATTTTGAAAGGACTCAGCTACACAGTTTTTTTCAAAATGAATGGCTAGTCATTTATTTCTATTTAATTCTCATCCTGTCATATTTTCCTTAAGATGCTCTGAGGTCTTTAAGCAAAGTTTAAAGAGTATCAACTAGGGGCAATGCTAGCAATCTATTTATTTATCCAGTCCTTTATGCAGAAATTTCTCCATTAAGAAAATGCTACCCATTTCCATATTCCCCATGAAAACAGAAAGATAAGGTCAGGAAGGCCTTAGGATGAGCAATGTTTAGTTCAAAACCGCTGTTTGGTTTTGTGGGATTTAATTTCCACTGGGAAGAAACCAAATACATATGTGTTTGATTTTGCTTTAAGGGTTGGTTAAGGACGAATAGGACAAACTAAAGAAAGTGTAACAGAGAGACTATGGGTCTGTAGAAATGTAGAAGCACAGACGGCCTTCTATCACATGCCTACCTTCTTTGGAAACTTTTTTCACTCAAATAAAGTCATTCTATCACAACTCAAGAAAGTAAAAGAACATGTCAAAGGTCGTGAGTTATGTCTAAATTGTATACTACAGTTTTAATTAAATGCAGATGTGGATTTTTTAAGAAATTAAAATTGTCATCAGCAATGAAGCTAATTTGTATTTGACCAGGGTTTTTATAGTAAGTGATTACTTACAGATGCCAAGTCCCCAAGTGCAATTTTTGCCACCTGTTTTCAATTTGTGGATTGGCAGCCTTTCTCTAGAAAAGTTTGTTGGTCAAACACTGGACAATGTCATCTGATATTTTAATATTGGGATTTAATCAATATCAGTGGCAGTAAGGTATCTAGAATTCTGGATTGGTTCAAAGGCATCTAAAACCTGTAATAATTTCCAAGTTGCATCTTGCTCAAAGACAAAATTTATATATGTAGCAGATCAACCATGACAGAAATGAGATAATCATCAAAATTTGGGTAGCAGCATGCCATGCTGGCCTTACAATAAATATTATATAAATCATAATAATTATTACCACCACCACTTCTCCTCTTCCTCCTATTACCACTCATCTGTATTTAAAAAAAAAAGCTGAGCACAGTCTGAGACCTTTTTAATCTTAAAATATAAATAAAATGATACAAATAACAGCAATAAATTACTTATAAAGATCTTCAAAAAATCTTTGGTGGTTTTCATAGTACTGTAACTAAAGATTTGTTAAAGGTAAAAAGTTCTTCTGTTTAAGTTCCATAAGCAATTAGCCAAAGTCTAATGACAGAATTGCTTTTTCAGCAATGAATTGAATCAGTTAATTAATAAATGTTATTAACAAAAATATTAATACTTTTATACACTATTTTGATTTGAAAAACAATAGCTACCACTTTAGCATACTTTATAAGAATTCCCCCATTTTACCCTCACAAAAATTTACAGCTAGGCATCTGTAGCGAAAAGCACTTAAGCTGAATTTCCTCAGGCTGTACAGATAATTAATATTCATGCAAATATTTAAATTCAAGTCTTACCAAGTCCCAGTTCAATCTACAATCTACAACTATCTTGCCTATGTGACTACAACTTGTAGTAGTTGTTCCACATGTTCCATATATGGGTCCAAAACAAGATAACTTCATTCTATTTTAGCACAAACTTCTTTGCACAATATGACTTTAAGACTAGCACTAGTAAACAATATTTTTCTTATTACCATCATGTAACAGCCTGTATTTTGTCCCAGAACAGGCTATTCCAATGTTGTGATAACCATGATTATCTACTGCACCCATAATACCAAACTACTCACCCCATCACTTGAGTCATCATTTGGTAATGATGGTAAAGGGAATAAAGAAAGAAAATGATGTCAATTGTTGCTGCCCTAGGGGTTCATAACATATTTAGGCTTCAGAATTGTAAATTAAACCAAACTAAAAGTTAGAGTCCTGAAACCAGGGGAGGTATCATTCTTAGATTGTAGAATGAACCAAGTTTCCCAAAGACATCTGTTCTTTCAAAAAGTCTAATTATAACCTGAAGAAAATCTCTTGAGAAAAGTGTTATGAAATAACCTAGAGTTAGGATGTTTTCCAATTTAAATGTAATAAACATACATGTATATGAAAACGGGTCAGATCCCAAGTTTCATTCCTCTGTCTCTAAAGTGTACTTTGCTCATGTCTACAGATATTTGTTGAGGTGTAAGTTTTCAAGATTGCTTTCCTCAAAATGCACACTTTTCTTCAATTCATGCCAAATGGGTATGGGAAATAAATGGCTTGGGAACAGTCAGCAGAGAGCTTGGTTCAAATTCTGTTTACATAGACATATGAATATATTGGATTACTTTCCCCTCATTTTCCTAATCTATGAAATGGAACCGATAAGTTGTCGTCCTGATCTCCTAGATTTCTTGAGTGAGGACCAAATGAAATCATTTATATAATGTATAATACAGCTTTTCATGTTAAATAAATGCTTGCTTCTTCCATGATAGAACAACAATTTTTAATACTTATGTGGTTCAGATACTTCAGGGGATTAAGAGAGAATATACCAAAGTCTAGGTTCCCATCTATGTGTTCCTCAATTAACAACCTATACTATGCACTCATTGTACGATATTCGAAAATCATAATCTATTGCAGGTGAGAAGGCTTTGAATATAAGTCTAATCATAGACAATGAAGGCAAGCTTATTTCCCTTTGAAAAATTGCCATCATCATGACCAGGTCAGTTGAAGAGGGAATAGTATTCCTATTATCTTCCAATCATTTAAGTTATTGAGGGACTATAATCCACTGTTTCTAAGGGGCTGGTTCAGAGAGTATTTAAACAAGGGGAATCACACATCCTTTAAATTAAAAATGAATTGACCCATCAACAGCACTTATATATTAAGAAAAAGTCAAACTGATTCATTTTGTGCCCTTCTAAAAATAATTAACAAGTATAATATAAGATTTTCAAGATTAAGGATATAACCTTTTTTTATTATTATTTTTTATTTCCAGCATGGAATGTGTTTCAATATGTACCAGGGGTGAAACATGTTTTTAAGTATTCTAAGATAAAAAAGTATCAAAAATTCATTTTTATAGATTTCATTTATAAGCATACTTAGTAAAAGCTCAACTGCCAATCAAAAGTTTTCATGTACACAGTGATAGAGGGAGGGAGGACACCTATATGGCTCAGTGGATAAAGTGCTGGACCTAGAACGAGGAAGACTCATGTTTTTAATGTTCAAAGTTAACCTCATATACTTGCTATGTGACCCTGGGCAAGTCATTTTAAATTGTTTGCCTCAGGAAACCACTCCAGTATTTTTTGCCAATAAAACACCAAATGGAATAATGAAAATATGGATATGATTTAATAATAACAACAAAAGGAAGCACAGAACTGGCAAAAAATATACATATGATCCTAACTTCTGCAGATTCCTGAATCCTCTTTTTTACTAAGGTGATTCAAAGTACTTTAAGCAATTAAAAAAATAAATGCTTATCAGGGACATATTCTTAAGATAGGAAGGATGCACTAAATTCATCTTATACTTTTAAATACACAGTATACATACATATATATATATACACACATACATATGTGAATATGGATACGTATTCATGCATATACATATTTCATTTGTCTCCATTATTTTATGAAAAGAGTTCCACTAATTCATCAGATTCCCCCTTATTTAACCACTCAACATATCATCCATTTTTCAAAAGACATAAACTTCTGGGGCAGCTAGAGGGTACAGTGACTAGAGCACTGAGTCTGGAGTAAGGAAGACTCATTTTCATGAGTTCAGGTCTAACCTCAGACACTCACTAGCTATGTGACCCTGAGCAAGTCATTTAGTTCCATTTACCACAATTTTGTCATTTGTAAAATGAATTGGAGAAGGAAATGGCAAGCTATTCCAGTGTCTTTTGCCAAGAAAATCCCAAAAGGAGTCATGAAAAGTAGGAAATAATTGAACAAATATATTTTTAGCATTATCCTCATTTAACCCTACTGTGAATCAACCACCTTTCTCTCTCTCTGAAACTCCTGGTCTTTTTCTGGAGGATTAGAGATGAAACTACTTTTCTGACTTCAGACATGCCCTAAAATCGAAGACAAGCTTAGTTTAAAGTTAGCAAAATCACAAGAGTTCCCCAGGCATTTCCCATTAGCATTGACACAATTGCAATTCTCATCTCTCTGGGATGATCTGATTAGAATTGTCATATTTCAAATGTCACATATGAAAACAACAACAAAAAGTGATAGTATGCATTTCAGGTCATCTGAATTTTTATCTCCTCCTCAAAAACATCAATTATGCTCAGATTTGAGAGATCAGTCTCTGGGAGAAAAAATGACTCATCAGACTAGGCTTTGGGGGATGGAAGAGAGGAAGGAAGATGAAAAAAGCATGAAGTGAAGAGAAAGATAAAGAATCATTTCTTCTTCCTCTCTATAAATTCCTATATTCATTCCCCTACTCCAAAGACTGGCACCTTCTCTTCAGAGATTACTTTCCATTTATCATCTCTATGTTCATTATTATCTATTGACTTGATATCTTCTTAAATATGATATGAGTTCTTTGAAATTCATGTCTGGTTTTCAAGGTGAGTCAAGTGATGTCATTTTAAAATGCCTACTATGTGTCAGCCTCTTCTTTATCTCCCTAGTACTTAATAAATTGCCTACCACATATCAAGCACCCAAGAAATACTTCATCAGTCAAGAAATATTTAGAAAGTGATTGCCTGGTACCATGGCCAGAGATGTGGATATAGAGACAGGCAAAAACAAAATGAAAATCACTTTTTCTTTGCACTTTAATATTACAATGTGATAATCTAAAAAGTCAAAAATATGGAGGAAACCACTACTACATGTTTCTTGTCTCCACCCCATAAAGAAAAATACTAAAGATGCTACAAAATCTGAAAATCATGGTTATTATTATCATTACTAATCTTCACTATTTGTCAACTGATTATAGGTAGGATCATTTATACTCAGGAATTAAAGTAATACTTTGTTGGTCTGTGCAAACAATGGGTTTATTAATTAAATGGCTCATAATATTGGATATGGTTCAACTTCTGTTTCCTTCTCTATCATTTCCTCTTTCTAGCTGATTTGGGATTGCTCCCCCTTTGAGATAAATAATACCTTTTGGGAGTAATATTCCCAGAAGTACTTGCTTAATATACATATATATATATATATATATATATATATATATATATATATATGATAAAAATAGGGATATGGAAGTATTTTTAGTGCATTGGCTAAATTTAAAAGATCTATGGAATAGAGATGATTAAGCTAATCAAATATAAGACAAGTTTATATATGGAGAAAGTTGAGAGGACAATATGGCAAAAGGACAAGAATGTATCAGTACTTCATCAACATAGGCAAGTCCTTGACAATGAATGTTCGTATAACAGTAATTGGGAATAGATTAAGGAAATTGACCATCTTTAGCAAAAGGAAATTTTAGAGCAGCCAAAAATGGAAATAGCAGAAAGTGAAAAAAAAATTATGATTGATCCACGGTCTTGTGCAATATTAATATGCAAATTCCATTTGCATTCCTGTTGGCTCTTTATATCAAAAGAATTTGAGCAGTTTCCTTATCCATTTATGGAATGGGATCATCAGAGAAAAGGGTGCTTCTGGGTTGTTTTTTGTTTGTGTATGTTTGTGTGTGTGAATAATGTGCTATCAAAAGATAGTATGCTACATCATGTATCATGGATTCAGGAAGACCGAGGTTCAAGCCTTATCTCCAATATCTGCTAGTTGTGTAACTACAGTCAATTCATGCAATTTCAGTGTCCCTGGCAACTCTCCAAGATCACCAGTTATTAGAATATTTTTTGATATGCATTCGATATAATTACAGAATTGAATTCTTCCCCATTTACTGCCCACAATCTCAAAAAATTGGCATACTGAAAGCTCTTATGTCTTTTGATACATACAAGTACATGCATAGAAGTACAACCTGGAGAAAAATGCAAATTACTTGTTAAAAGTCATCAACCACTCTTCATTAATAGTTTATCAGTGCATGGCTCAAGTGAATTCTAATTTGAAAATGATTTGAAAAAATTTTTATTTTTTTTAAATTTTTAAACAAAAGGAATGCTTCTAAGAAATATGTGTACAGGGTACATAAATTTTGAATTGATGAATCATATTTTAAATGTCCTGAAAGGATTTGCTATTAAATGGAAAGATACTGAGACTACTTCTATCAACTACAGAGCCCTTTGTTAAAGCAAAAAAATCATCTATTCTGGCTTTATTTCAAGTTTTAGGATGATCAATAAAATTAAATAAATTATAACCTCAAGCCAGTTGATCTGTGAGGATATGTGCAAAGGTCGCCACATGCTCTGTACAATCAAAAACAACAACGGGGACTCATGCATGTATTATGTGTGGAGATTGCTGCAGAAGAAAGAAAAGAAGCTGAGAACAACAAAGGTGTCCCTGGGAAATGCAGTCTTTTTGTCTTTAGACAAGGTTTAAAGTAACTTTTCTATTCAAATACAGCAAAAAGACAGTAGATTTATTTTCAACTTATTACTTCAGGGAATTTATGACTTGCTTTACATATTCTTCCCCTATTTATTTGTTTGCTTGCTTTTCTCATATTCCAAATACTTAAGAAGCAAAAAGTTCAGTTTCAAGACCAGAGTGAATATATAAACACATTCAGTTATCCCTTTCACATTATGGGGGCTTAGGGGTATGGCACATCTCTGATCTGGAAAATCTACATAAATTTTTTTTTACCCTTCTTTTCTACTAGAGAAGAAATATGAATTATTATGATATTAAAAGATAAACTATATTGATATTGTATAATGTTATGCATATATTATATATTTTCTGAGTTTCTGAACTTTTCTGTGTCATTTGCTGGCCTTCATGCATCATATGACTTTTGTGAAACTCCCCCCACATTCCCATTTAATTTCTTATGCTGACCTGCAATATAATGATATTGCAAAATGGGAATGTGATGATGTGGAAGAGTAAACTGTTTATCTGGGAATTTATTCAACCACTTTAAAAGGTGCTGTGCCTACTCTTTCACCAATGCTCCAAATGCATCAAAAAGAAACTAAATAATGAACTATTTATAGTGGCTTCTTTTGTAAATAATAAGAATTAGAAACAAAGAGTATGTTAACTAATTGGGTATTAGCTAAATTAATTATGGTATGTAAACTTAGTAGAATAATGAACCAAAAGAAATGACAAAAAAATGGTTTCAAAGAAACCTGGGAAGGTGTGTGTGTGTGTGTGTGTGTGTGTGTGTGTGTGTGTGTGTGGTGTGTGTGTGTGTGAAATAGAACAGGGTGAAGTGAGAACTCAAATAACAAATTATGTAATAATGTCAACTTTATCAAGAACAACATTCAAGAGAAAAATTCTACTTAATGAAATGATTAACCAGGATTCCAATGGACAGATAAAGAAATAAGTTACATGTCTCCTGACATAGATGTGATGGACTCAAGGTATAGAATAATTCATACATTTTTTGGAAACAGTTTATGTAGGAGTGAATCATGGTTGATTGTGAACTTTTATTATAAGGTTTTTTAATTTTTTTTCAGTTTGATGGGGCGTTTGCGGGGGGACAAATAATAAAAATGAAGGAAGTCCACTAGAGCATTTTGTTAAATATACATAAGGAAAGTCAGAGGAATAACTTGAAAGTAACGAGCTTATTATTATATATTTGAAAGGAAACTCAAGATTTGTGTAATTAAGATCTATGGTTTCGTGAACAATATTCTTTTTTTCTGTTTCTTTTCCTAAGGTGGCAATTAAGTTCAGAAAGTTTTATTCATGTCATGGTAGCACAAGACAAGGAGGCATGGCTATACAAATAGAAATGGGGCAATTACCATTATTGACTTTAGCCTGGGAATTTTATTGGCTATCAACCATCCATGTTCCTTAATTGTTCCATATGTAAAAGTAATACAGGACTTTGTAACTTATTAAGGACATGCATTGCCCTTTCCTTCTTCACCTATGTGTTCCCACTCTTTAATAAAGACAGAGATTGATTCCTTTGCGAGACAGTGAATAGATCTGCTGGACTAGATCTCCCCAGTGTCCTAATAGCCAGACAGAACTGTCTGTCACTATTTAGGCAGGCTCACTGGAGTTGAGTTCCCTGCGCTCTCACTAATCTTCAGTTCCTTTAAAGATCATTCAGTTATCATGCCCACAAAATCTAAAGTCCTTTGATATTTGCTGGCTTATTTTCTCAAATTTGTTCTGGATGTATGATTTTATCTGTGTAGAGGAATTCAGGAAAGGAAATTTCCTATATCTAGGAATAAGCAATTCTTAGACCTAGGACACAGCAATGAGTCTTAGAATTGACTGAAATACCACAGTCAGAAGAAGATCCCTCTTTCTACTAATCTACTATCTCTCATTTTACCAGTAAATCTCTTTAAATCTCAAAGGGTAACCAGCTCACAGCATCTTTCCTGAAAGCCACATCCTCTTTGTATTAAACTTACTTTTGTGGCCAATGTATGTGATAACAAAGATCCTTGGAACCGCTCAAAAGATGGTTGCATTTTCCTTAGTTCAAGGACTCTATCCAATAACTTCATACAACACTTCTTGATAGCCCAATTCGTAACTAGTGGTTACTAACTGTAGTAACTAGTCAACCTGTTCAGATTTAGTCCTCCCATGGCAGAAGGAAGTTTTATTAACAATAAAAATTTTAAAAGATACCATATGTGACAAGAAAGTTTGAGTCATTGACAATCCCACCTTGTCCCACTTAGATACTTGTTCTCTAGCAAATCAAAGACAGCAGTACATCATGTGACCTTAATCAAAAGCACAAATGTACAACGTTGTTTAGGGCAATCTCTCCCAGCTTTGCATCCTTCCCTCTCCTCCGCCACCAAATTACCTCCTATTCTTTAGCAAGTGAGAATACATGTGATGCATATCTTGCAGTGCCTGGGATAACTGGGAGATCAAACCCACAGAAATTGCAAGACAGGACCAAATAAGGATTAAGACTTGGGGATAAGAACCCTAGTTTATCTCCCTATATTCTTCCAATCAAAGAGCAAATTAGGGAATGATGAAAATATTTTGTTGACTTCTATACAGATGAAATTGAAGCAGAGAGACCTACCTTGTCAGATCAAGCCAATTCACTCTCCTATTAGACCCCTCAATTTTACTCTGCAAAGCAAACAATCCCTGAGTTTGCCTTACTGATCTATCTATAACCACAAGGTGAATAGATCTAAGCAAAAAAAGTGCTACATCAGAGACTTCCTCCTCTGGTCGAATTAGCTCTTCCATCTATACGTCAAAAACTTCTATATGCAGAGACATACCAAGAATAAGTTCGAATGAATGTCCTATGAAAGAAGCAATAGTATTTTTACCAGATTAAGTATTGGAAACAAACCTCAAGCTTTTTAGGTTTCCAATCTTCAAGGGCCAAGAAGGCAACTCCTTGAATTTACAAATCAGTGTCAATATATCCTTAGCTCTCCATCACAAATGACATAGAGAGGGGATCCTTGCTATATGGCAACCTCTCTTCTCCAGAAAAGTCCAGAATTCCCTATTAACAACTGTCTTTTTGTTTTCCAAACTATGTCCTTATCTTTCCTTCTTTGTTTGAGTATGAGTTGGTCTAATTCTCATCTTCCAAATGTCCTCTACTCACTTATCCAAGGAAACAAAAGATAGTCTATTTCTAACCCCAATTTACTACCAATTAGCACCAGGTTTGCATCATGTGTTGATGAAAAAATCAATATGGGGCAGTCACAACATAAGACCCTTGGTGCATTTGTATCTGCACAAAGTTAAAATAAATAGAGCACTTCCCACATAGTGACTTCATAGCATGTGGAGAGAATGAGTCAAAGACTGAGGGGATTATGGAGTAGTGGATAAAGAATAAGAAGACAAGGGATCAAGTCATTCCTAGAAACACTTTAAATACATAATATGTGATTAGAGGCAATTCACTTAACCCCTCCACATGCATTCTTTAATTCTCTAGGAGTGCAAATCAATCTGCATTGGTAGAGGGAGTTGACTCATTCCTAGTCCTTGATATCAATAAAAATGTAGGTCCAGATCAAGGAAAGAAATGGATGAGTCATCCAAGATTAGAAGACTTGGATGGATTGGAGTCTATACAGCTGTGAAAGAGATCATTATATCAAAAATCTTCACAGATCTGATCTTAATCTATTCCTCTTTGTACTTTTTAAAATAATTCATTGAGAGAACGAATGGATCCTCTATTTATATAGGGATAGATAGGAAAGTTTATTGCAATTTACTTCCATTAGGCAACAAGAGCAAACTAAAAACCATTACTTGGTGTCAGTCCATCTCAGATTTTTTTCAGTGATCTCAATAGTTCCTCTAAAAATGTCTGAGGTGAAAGTGCTTATCTCCAATACTTTTATATTAATTTGAGGATAAGGAAGTACAGAGCATAGAATTGTTCCAGTTAAACAACTCATTTTAGTTTTATTTTTAATTTCTCCTATTGGCAAGAATCATGACACACTGGAATTCCCACATATTTCAACAATATAGTTATTTAATTCCACAAATGCAAAATGCCATCTGATATGTAACTTATAGACTTAAATAGGAGTTCTAAGTCTGGGGGTCTATAAACTTTATAAAACTATTTTGATGACTGTTCCTAGATATAATTAATTGGTTTCATTCTATAATACAATATGCCATTAAAAACATTGGGGATAGACCTATAGGTTTCATGAGACTGCAAAAAAGATCCATGACAAAAAAGGTAATACACCTACATTAGAGCTCTCTATAGTCTTTCAGAGTTTCTATACCATGTACAGAAAAAAAAACCAGAATCTAGAATATACCATAAAACCTGATTTAATAAGGCATGGTCTCCTTCAATTGGCTGTGAAGTTAAGTGAGTGTACCAGATAGAGGGGTATGAATGCCTTGACAAACCTGGAAAACTTTCCCAAGATAATTATTTTTTATCTTGGTAGAGTAGATGAAATTGAATAATGGAATAGAGAAATGTTGTTTGGGAAGCAACATCTGAAAAGTTTCCAGTTTGCTATTCAGTGACTACACATCACTTTTGCAAATAATCTGACCAACTTCTATAGCTAAAACAAAGTGGGTTTTTTTTAAGTTTTTGATGTTACTAGTAATGATGGTGGTGGTGCTAATGGTTGACTCCAAATGTAACCATTCTGAGGCAGTGAACTACAAAATTCAATGGTACTTATACTTCAAAAGATGTCCTAGCCATTGGGATAATGACATTTCCCACGTAAATAAAATAAAGACTTTGGGCTCTCTAATGGAGTTCTAGGTCAAACAGATTCTTTCAGTTCTCAACAATATTTAATTATTGCCATTTTTAGCACCATGGAAAGCCTTGAGGATATCAAGAAAAAAGCAAAACAAATGAAAATATTGCCCCTCCAGTTGTGTATATTCTAATGAAGGAGACATAATTACATAATTGAGACATATAAACTATTTAGAGATGGAAGATATTGCCCTCCCCCTAAAAAAATACAGGAAGATTTTACTTGATCCTAAAGTGAATGCTTTCATCGATAGTTACATTTGAATATTGTATTATTCTGATGCATCACTCACTCAGCTAAGGAACTCACCTTAGGCCTCAGCTGAGTTCCCTAATATTTACTCTGCACAAAAAATAAGGCAAATCCTAAGCCCTTATGGGACTGAATTAGAAACCATGATCTGAATAACACAACAATGGCTTGTAAACAGTAGTTTTTTGTCTCTGACTTAAGCCTGATTTCATTCTGAGGTGCTAATGAAATAAGATTACTGACCTCATCATCTCTTCTTGACAAGAAATATCAGTCACATACAATAGCATTAGTGGTTCCCATTTAAGGAAAACTAGCTTTTTGTCCAACAAAATGAAATTAATTCTTGGTGAAAACCAATTAAGGCCTCTAGCTCTGTTTTCAGTTCACATAGCATCTCTGTCCTCTCCTTCCTCCTAAAGACCTACCTTTACTGCCAACTTTCTGATTTCTGTTTTTGGTATCATCATACACTCAAACTTAGCCTTGACTCCTTCCTCTCCCTGACAAAGACATCCAAAAAAGTGAAAAATCCCAGTGATTCTCTCTCCATAACATTCTCCTCTATTTAGATGATCACCTCCTAATTCCATACCTTCATTTTCTTTACCCTTAGACTATTTTAATATGCTCTTAATTCAACCCTCTCTTTTTTTTTTCCAAGTCCATCCTTCACACAGGAAGGAAATCTTTTTAAGTCACATCAACTTCTTCACGATGCAAACAACATCTCTTACCAGGTCTGGTGTGCCCTCCTACCAGCTAGCTCTCCAAAGTATGCCTCTGTCTCTAAATGAACTAGGTCTTAATGCACCTAGGGAGGCATAGGTTAGCTACATCATTTCCCTGGCCAATATGTATAACCCCCCAAATATATTACAATGTAGAATATTATATGTCAATGAGACCTAAAAAGTACTATGGGAACTCCAAAGATAGAAAGATCACATGTAGCATATATGGTTAGTGAATTAAGTTCAAACTTTAGGAATCTGGAGGATTCCCATAGACAGATGCTACAAAACCACCAAGTACTCATTTTTATATCCTGAGGGATATCTGAAAGAAGAGATGGTGGTGATGGCCTGGAAAGATAAAGGAGGAAGTGAAAAATGGGTGGAAAATGCTAAATATATATAACAGAGTTTATAAAAACAGAGGAACTGACCACACATGCATAGGATATCAAAATTTCTTTGTTTTGCCTCTACCAGATACATTAATATAGAACATTGTTTAAAAGTTTCCACTATGTCCTGAAACAAGTCTTTGTGTATTCATAGCCAAGTTGCTACCAATGTCTTCTATTATTCTGAGATCCTGACATAGGTAAGAATCAGTAGAACACAAAGGAAAAGGGACATAAGTGAGGGATGGAAAACTGGGGTTCTAATTATGGTACTAGTTTTTTTTTTTAGTTCATCTTCTTTAACTTATTTCTTATCTCTGAGAAATAGCTACCTTAGATATAGGATGACTTTGATATTATGTCCTGTTCAATCTAGAAAGACAGTTGTAGAGCATCTAAGAAGTAGTGAAAGTGCCTTGTAAATTATGGTATATGATCATAGAATTAGGGCGGACCTCAGTTGATATCTAATCCAGCTTCCTCACTTCACAGATGCAGAAGCTAAGGCTCAGGGTATTAAATATCTTGCCAAAGTTCACAAAGTAATGATTATCAGAAGTAAGAACCCAGCTGCTCTGACACAACAATCGCATTTCTTTCTACTGTCTTACTCCAACTCCTCCAATAAAGCTCAAATTATATAAATGTAAGGGATCAATATGATGACTGACCTCTATATAATTATATTGACATTAACGTAATTATATTATTGAACATTTTAGTCATATTAACAAATCTAAAAATAATCCAATCAGGTCAGCTAGACATTTCTAAATGGCTAGGTTCTGAATGTTTCAAAGAAACATGAAATCATAGTTCCTGAAAACTATGGACAAACCCTCAAGTTAAAAACTGCTTTCCTGATTTTTTTGGCTTTCAGTATTTCTCAAATCTAGATTTAAATTTAAATAAAATATAAATCGTTGCTGTTCTTTTTTGTTCACTCTGAGCATCTACCCAGCATCCGTGGCAAAGTACACCTCCACTGTAAAATCCATTTCTTGCCTTCCTCCCACTCATGTCCTCGTTTATTATTTTTCTCTGCTGCTTTTGAGTAATGGAATACCTAGCTCAGGAATGCAATGGTTCACATCATTTAAAAAAATTGGATTTAGATGCTAGATAAATAGGAAAGTAAGTAATCTTTAAAGAAGGAGTTCAATGTTGGAAAAATTTCTCTCAAGATAAGGGAAATAAGGAGAAGAATAACAAAGAATCATCAGAATTGGATCTTCTGATCTGATTGAATTCAGGAAAAGCAAAACATGATGTGTACAAGCATACCTAACTTCCATATAGTTATTTAAAAATTGTTGGTCTCATTCTCAAACTCTTTACCTCTCCTTTGTGTCTTCTGTTTTCCTGACTCCCTTTCCGGCTGTTGGGTTCTGCCACTTGTTAATGTTGATTCTTCAAACTAGTACAGGCTCTTAGGCCAGCTTGCTTGCTATTGGGATCCCAGGGCTTCAATCCCTTAGGATATAACACAATATTATTAATCAGCATCTCACTTAAGGACAAATTCCTTGATGGAAAAGGAGTAGACACTTAAAGGATGTCTATCCTTACTAGCAAGCTGCTAATCTTCAGGCTGCTGTAGCTATATCCCTTAGGGACTCTACAGATAGAATGGATATAGGATAGTCGCATCCACATATGTATCTACTTTCTAAGTACCTATGCCCTGCTCTCCTTTCCTTCTCATTCTCTGAACTAGCTCCTTTCTTCTTTTCATCTTGACTCCTTGGTGAATCAATTCAATTCTATTATCATTCTACCTTCTTGAATTTCTAGTCCTCTTTATCATATCACTGATTAGCACTAGCTTAGATCACTTCCACCATTTGTTGCCTTCACTCCTATTAAAGAAGAGAAAAATCACACAACCATTGTGACTGGGTCCACAAAATTTTTATGTTTTGTAACTTCAACTGGGTCCTCATTTCTGCTAGATGATTCCATTATAGATGTCTTCTCAATTGGCTATCCCAGACTCCACACTAACTTTCCCAAATCTTTTCATTCATCTTCATATCACCCTCTCAGTTAAGAATTTTGTCTCATTATGTAAAAAAATAATATCTATGGGGCGGCTAGGTGGCGCAGTGGACAGAGCACCTGCCCTGGAGTCAGGAGGACCTGAGTTCAAATCCGACCTAAGACGCTTAATAATTACCTAGTTGGGTGGCCTTGGGCAAGTCACTTAACCCCATTTGTCTTGCAAAAACCTAAAAAAAAGAATAAAATTTATGAAGTCCTTCATCATCTCCTATCCCTCACTCATATCACTTCTCAAATGATAAAAAATTAACCCCTCTAACTTATTGAAGTGATTATATTCCATCCCATCTCCTCAATCATATTACCCCCATGTCATATTCATTTTTATTTGTTTGTTGTTTATTTATTTATTTATAGTTTTTGCAAAGCAATGGGGTTAAGTGGCTTGCCCAAGGCCACCCAGCTAGGTAATTTTTAAGCATCTGAGGCCAGATTTGAACTCAGGTCCTCCTGACTCCAGGGCCAGTGCTCTATCCACTGCATCACCTAGCAGCCCCTCATTTTCATTTATTTTTAATCTCTCCCTCTTTATTGGTTCATTTTCTACTTCCTGAACACATGCTCATCTCTTTACTATTCTGGAAAAAGAAATCTACCACTTGATCCTTTTACTCCTGCCAATTATCATCTCTCTCTTCCTACCCTCTTAAAGCTAAACTCCTCAAAGAGGATATCTAGAAGAGAAGCCTCCATTTCTCTCCTTTCACACTCTTATCATTTGACAATATCTCTTCTGACCTTATCATTCTAGCAAAACTTCTTTCTCCAAAGTGCAGCTAGATGGTGCAGTGGCCCTTGGAGTTGGAAGGATGGGAGATTGAATTCAGTCTCAGACACTTAACATTTACTAGCTGTGTGACCTTGCACAAGTCATCCTGATTGCCTGGCATTCAGGGCCATCACCAGTCATCCTGATTCATTATCTGGTCACTGGACCCAGATGGCTCTGGAGGAGGAGAAAAGTGAGGCTGGTGATTTACACAGTGCCCCATCACTCAACTCCAAACCATGTGCTTGTCATGGCATCACCCTTCCCATGTCTTGGTCTTTTTTGAGAATGAATGACAAACATCATCTTTCTCCATGCCTTTTTCTTAAACCTCATTCTCCTTGATCCTTCTGTAGTCTTTAACACTGCTGATCACTCTCTCATCCTTAAAATTCTCTTCTATTTTGGGATGCTTTTCTCTTCCAATTGTCCTCCTTACCTATGGGACATACTCTGTCTCCTTTTTGGAATTCTTCTCCAAATAATACCTTCTAGTCAGGTGTTTATCAGAATTCTCCTAGACCCTCTTCTCTTCTATACTACATCATTTGGAGATTTCATCAGTTCCCATAGATTAAACTTCTTTCTGTATGTTAACCTCTGCTGACCTCCAGTTTTTCATTTCCACCTGTCTTTCAGACATCTTAAACTCAATAAGTCCAAAACAGAACACACACACACACACACACACACTTTCACATATTCTCTCGCATTCATACATGCACTCTCACAATAGACTGAAGGCAGGCACTGTCTTTTGCCTCTTTTTTATATCCTCACCATTAGCACATGTAAATTTAATAAAAGTTCATTGACTGATTATATTAAATATATACAAACTATTTATTAAACATGCACTGTGCACCAGACATACAACTCAGCTCTATGGACAAAATACAAAAAAGTCAGTCCTTGCTTTCAAGGTACATCATGGAAATGGTATAACTAGATCTTCAGAACCATAGTGGTAGTGAGTTGTTCTTTATATTCTTTATTATTTCACTCAAAAGAGTGTTCTTCATTAATATACCAATATAGATGCTAATATGTGCATACAAAAATGTGTATCCATATATGTATATGTATTATGTTTATCTGGTGGGTTGAAAGGAGAAATGAGCTCTTTTTCAGACATTGAGTTTAAGAAACCGACTGAGCATACAGTTTGAAATGTCTGAAAAGCAGTTGGAAATGAAATGTTGTGTTTAGGTGTGCATACATATGTACATATGCATACATGACCAATATTGCATATATGTGTAAATATACATATATACTATTTGAAATCAACACAAAGATGAATTTATTAAATTCAAAATTATATTGAATGCTCTGTGGGATGGGAATGCTCTGAGGGGATGGAAAACAAAACTATGTGGTTCTAGTAAGAGAGTTGGTCAGAAAAAAAACAACCATTGTATGATTCATCAAATGTGTTCATCACAAAGCCACAAAATATATCCTTTAAACAGATGAAAAAATACAAAGCAACAAAGAATCCTCTTCAGAAAGAAGTCATTCAGAGGAGATCTTAAATAAGAATGAAGTATATATATATATATATATATATATATATATATATATACACCTAAAAGTAGTACAAATGAGCAAATTTTATAAAACAGTTAAAAAATATAGAGATATGTATAAAAGCAAAGAAATATAGGACTAATGGAGAATAGATTCATTTACAAAAGTGATGATTTAATTTTTAAAAATTACCTTTAGTGCAAGAAAAATAAAAAATATCAGGTCTAGCATCATAACTATAATAATGATGGCAAGCCTATGAGTTAAAGATGATAAAGCTGAGAGATTCCATATACATACATACACACATACACATATATATATATACATATATATATATATAAACATATATGCACATATATACATCCTATCTAGGCAATTTGCTAGTATGGTGGACAGATGGTGAACATCAGGAAAAATGCATTAATCTAGTCTCCAATATTTATTGACTATAGAAACCTATCTTAGACAGTCCTTCTGTCTGTTTCTTCATCCATAAAATGAGATATTTTTAAAGAGTAATATAATCTATCTTCATTACTGTGACTCACCACTATTCTAACTAGTCCCCAAGATACTTTGTGCTTTCAGAGGTTTTAATATGGGTTTTAATGGCACTCTTGTTATTCTTTCTTCTCTACTAACCCAGCAAATTTGAGTACATAGAAACCATGTGTATGACAGTGTTGTCACTTTTTAGTCATGTCTAACTCTTCATGATCCCATTTGGGATTTTCCTGGTAAAGATACTAGAGTAGTTTCCATTTTTTCATCTCTATTAATTTTACAGATGACTGACACCCAGGGTCAAATAGCAACTCCCCCCCCCCCCAAACCCTCACTTAAAAGTAAGTATCTTAGGCTACATTTGAACTCAGAAAGATGAGTCTTTCTCACTTATGACCTGACACTTTATCCACTGTGCTACCTAGTTCCTGTATGCATGACAGCATAGTCTATATAAATGATTACTCAGGTGATATTGCATTTATTTTTGTTAAGGACAGAATTAAAAATTTTCTGATGACTATCAACAATAGTCTGATTATTGACCCTTTTTTTAAGGTAATCTCTTTCTCAAAAAATGGTTAAATGAAAGCTATTGTCTTGTAAATCTTAAAACTGCTATTTAAATGTGACCTTTTTCAGGTGCTTATTATTTCATGCTGATTTATTTGAAAGGCTATGAAGGGAAGCGATTTGGATCTTCAATCAGGAATTCAGGGCTTCCAGTCCTATCTCTGATACCTAAGATCTGTGTAACCATAAGCAAGTATCCTAGCTTCTCTGAATCTTAAACACCAGTGTAGATAAATGAAGTTTCAAAACCAAGAATTATCATGGTTTCATGATCTATTTAGATTTCCTCTATTGACTTATTTAACTGATAGCTCTTTTAGATGGAAGCTATTATCATATCTATATAGTAATTCTGATTATCAATTAAAGCAATAGAATCATGTCAGGTCCTACTTTTTTTCCCCCAAAGGAATTTCAGTTAATTCAGGTAATGTGGTCCTTGCTCTATTCAAACAGAAGCAATCAGTTTAATAGGATAATCAAAAAAGTACTGTCCTCTACAAGGAACGAAAAAAGAAGATATGTTCTTATTTCCAATGGTTAACTTTAAGACAAATGATCATAATTGCCATAGTAATGAAATCATGAGGTTCAATTTACAGTACTTATAGCCATTTGGGTATTATAGGCCATTTTTTTAGTATACTAAGTAATGACAACTATATAAAAAGAAGATATTTAAAATTAATCTTTATATAATTCCTCAATATTAGTAAAACATGACTAAAATTAGTCTGAAAAATCTAAATCTTCATTAATAAACAAGACCCTCAATAGCATAATTTTCTGTAACACATAATTATGCTTTGTTGGTAAATTCAAAAGTAAAATGTTGGTTAAGGAAATGTCTGTGACTAAATTTCTGAAATAGTCCATCAAATCTGTGATCTCATCAATAGGAATAAAAATGCATATGAATTAAAGGAAATAATGAATTCCATGAAATGATCTTATTTAAATTCCAACTGTATATTCCCATTGAATTTGAATCAATTCCCTCATTTTAAATGTTTTTAGCCTCAAATAGTGAAACTTCAAATACATGCAACCACTTCATAGGAATCACTATTGACACTAACTGAGACTTTGAAATAGTCCTTCCAAGAATTGTATATACATTCTTTGTCATACCTACTACCTCTTGTGAAACTATCCTAAACTCTCTAATAAATCCATGATAGGCGGTCACCATACATGCTGGAAGTTTTCATTTCCTTCTTTCAATACCTACTGTATGCCTACCAGGGCCAAGTCCAGTTGTCATGATACACATCTGACCACTGGACTGAAAAGGCTCCAGAGGGGAAAATAAGGCTGGCAACTTTACACAACCCTTCCTTACTTAAATCCAATTCACTTGCATGCCATGGCATAACCTCCGTGATGTCACAGTCAAACAACAAGAAAAGTAACAATGGCATCCTTATAAATCACTAGTCTCATTATCATTCCCAGCAGTTGACATTTTAAAAAAAAGAGAGAAAACCAAATATTGGGTTTTACAGAGTTATACAAAATAGTTAATCAAGCAAATTCACCAATTTTTAGAAGACTCAGTGAACATTTTTGATTCACATGTATGAATAAAAGAGTTTATTATACAAAATACTTTTCAAAAATCAATTACTTTCAGTGGATAGAGCACCAGTCCTGGAGTCAGGAGTACCTGAGTTCAGATCCGGCCTCAGACACTTAATAATTACCTAGCTGTGTGGCCTTGGGCAAGCCACTTAACCCTGTTGCCTTGCAAAATCTAAAACAAAAACAAAACAAACAAAAAAAATAAATTACTTCGACCTCTTTCTCCCAAACCCAGTTACTCCAATTTTACATCAACTATAATTCAGCCTAAATTTATATCATTTTAGATGACTTAATTTCCTAGAGATTTGAAACAGGATCTGAAGAGTAATGATTAAAATATACTTCCTTAATAGCTGTACCATTCATCACCAAAAAAGAAAGAAAAAAAATCAGTTCTCAATTTTTTTCCTTCCCATGAACTCTTTGAAATTAGAATATAATCAGAACAACTTTGAGAAAGATTACTTCATCTGAGACAGTACATTTGACGTCATATTTAAAAGAAAACATAATATTCAGTTTTTCTCAGACTTGATTATATTGACTGTTTTACAATAAAATGGGAAAAATCACTTATTAATGATATGATGATCATAAATTATTACTATAGAGGGGCAAAAAAGTCTATAAGAAACTAGTTTTATAGCCTTGAGAACTAAGTCTTCTCATTGTCCTAGAAATCGCTAAACTATGTGTTCAGACCACAGAACCAAAGGATTGTATTCTTTTTTTTTTTGCAAGGCAAATGGGGTTAAGTGGCTTGCCCAAGGCCACACAGCTAGGTAATTTTTAAGTGTCTGAGACTGGATCTGAACCCAGGTACTCCTGACTCCAAGGCCGGTGCTTTATCCCTACGCCACCTAGCCACCCCAAAAGGATTATATTCTTAAACTAACTGTACAAAGTTTTTTTAGATGTTGAAGTGCTTTTTTTTTTTGTTTTACTGCAAATAAGACATTTATGACAATACACAATAAAGTTGATTTTTTTTTACTATATGTCAAATGTTTCAATTGTTTCTTCAGAATTCTGATTAAAATCAAGCCCTAGAGGAAGCTAGGTGTTGTAGTGTTGTAGTGAATGGAGCACTTGTCCTGGAGTCAGGAGAACTGAGTTCACATCCAATCTCAGACACTTAATAAATTGACTAGTTGAGTGACCTTGGGCAAGTCACTTAAACCTTTTGCCTTAAATAAAATTTTAAAAATTATATTTAAAAAAAATCAAGCCCTGGTAATCTCTCTCAAGTATCTCTGGAATTATCACTTCCTAGCAGTTTTCTGCACTCTTCATAGAGTAATAAAATATTATGGAATCTGCAATTTATTGTATTTGAAAATTATTTCTATTATATGTTATATAATATATATTATATTTCTATTATATATAAATAATTTTGAATTATCTCTTAATTAAGTTCATCTATAGGCTACAAATTGGGATGCAAGAGGCAAATATTGTTCCATCTTCTAGGATGCTCTAATAACCTAGATTTGATTCTTATGACTTTGCTAGATAAAGGTTAAATATTCAAAATACCCATCAGTTTTTGTGTGCATGACAAACATATTTAATACTGATAAACTTTAGAATAATTTGAATTTTGCATACCTTAGAAAATATTATATTCTAACTTTTTAATTTGTAATGAATAACTTTATTTGATTTGCCAACATTACTTACTTCTAGATGATTAAAAATTAAAGGATCAGTTCCCAGCAGTCAAGTTTCCCATCAAATTTAAAAAAATACTAACAAATGTACAATGTTTTTAATGTTTAAGGAATCACTATCACATATTATATATCTGATCTGATTAAGAAGCATATATATATATACATATATATATATATATAAAACATACATCAAAGAAAAGCTCAGTCTTGAGAAAAAGAAAGTATATATAGTTCTGACAACAAAATATAATTTCATTTTCTTTAAAATCTTAATTTTCCCAATCAGATAGATCAAGGAAAAACAGGAATTTCTCATAATTTATAGCTCATAATTTACAACAACAAATTACTAAATCTGCTTCTTGGAATTGAGTCCTAGATATGGTATACAATTCCTACCCCAGATTACTACTATCATCAAAGCTATCATGCTATGTGATTATTAAAAAAAGTCGTCCATTTAGTTTCCATTGGAGGACTTTTAAAAAATAATCAATCTTAGAGTTGATATGCCTATAGCCTCTGATCAGCAAGCCTTTAAGGATACCAAAATAAAGGTTAAGGATTTGGAGCTTTAAGCACAATTTTGTTAGAAATCATGTAACTCAACATTTACACAGACCTCTATCAATGTCCATTGGGAAATCATTCAACTCTTCTGACTCTAACCCATTATATTTGCCTAAATGTCATTCTTTATTTTTAAAAAATATTTTATCTACAAAGTTACAGATCTATACCTGATCAAAAGATTCATAAGGTGAGAATCAAAATTCCCTTCAACATATTTGTTGAATGGTAACATATTTGCCTATATTGTAATGCTTGGGCAGCAGAGGATTATTTGCTTCAGAAAGATCTGAAGGCAAACCCAGCCTCTAACACTTACTAGCTGCAGAAGCGACTTATGCAAGGTTACAAAGACCATCCATGCAAGTATCTGTTATTATGCAGAGGTCGGGTCTCTTACCAACAATGCCTTACTACTTCTCATGTAGTAGATATGTAACTGATAAATATTAAATTAATTGACAAATATTTAATTCATTGAATTAAAGCTTTATTTTTGTTTAACAAATGAAAGGATAAACTACACAACTAGAGAAATATTTTGGAAGAATTCAATCATATAATCCAAGGTATATTTAGATCTTCCACTTAGAGAAATATGTTAGGGAATTAAAAACCTACTTACTCCTACCAAAAAGACTGAATTTTAATTTCCTCTTCCTCTAGCAAATCAGCTAAAAATATTTTTAAACAGGATATTTTAACATCATAATAAAAATAACTAGACTTATTTTTTTAGTCTTCTGAAATGTTAATCTCATTCATTACATTTCAATTTAGGTTAAAAGTATATCTCTGATTTACCCCCTACTGTCCCTCATACTTGTAGTTTTTCACTGAACCTAAACTCAGTTGCTCTCAAAAGATAGTGAGATATGTCTACTGTGATAAAAACTGAAAATTATAATTAAGGAGCTATTAATTATGTCATTCTTTACAAAAGAATTTTTCTCCGATATTTGACTATCATAAATAATTTTTTCAATAAATACATTATTAAATTTGACATTTTGTTCTTTTTCAATTTGGAGTTCCAAATTAACTCCATTTCTCTCTTCCCTCCCTCACCCACTGAGAAGGCAAACAATATAAATGATATATGTGAAATCATGAAAACATATTTCGACATTCATTGCTGTTATTCAGTAATTTTGCAGTCCTGTCCACCTTTCTGTTACCCCATTTGGGCTTTTCTTGGCAAAGAACAGGGGTTTGTCGTTTTCTTCTCCAAGTCATTTTACAGATGAGGAACTGAAGCAAATAGGGTTAAGTGATTTGTCCAAGGTCACACAGTTATTAAGTATCTAAGGCAAGATTTGAACTCAGGAACAAGAATATTATTCCTGACTTCAAACTCAGCACTCTTATCTACTACATCACTTAGCTTCCCTATTTCCATAATAATTATGTTGCAAAAGAAGAAAAAAAATGAAACAAAGCAAGAAAATTATACTTCAATTTGTAGTTCATCAGTTCTCTTTCTGGAGTTGGAATGTATATTTTCATCAGGAGTCTTTTAAAAATGTCCTGGTTCATTATACTGATCAGACTAGTCAATCAGATTAGGTCCACTGTCACAGTATATCATCATTAAAATATTGTTATTATGGCAATTGTTATATTCCCTAAATTATAGGGTCTTTGTGAGGAAGACATTTTATAAAACTTAAAGCTCTACAGAGTTGCTTTGATATATAATTTCAGTAAATTCAACTACAGAGTGCTAAGGAGACATTTTGATTAAAGAAGTAGTGAGTTCAAATCTTGTCTCTGGGATTAAGACCTTCTTACCTCTGGTTAAGTCATTTATTGTCCTAGACTTCATTCTCACAGATATATGGAAATGGAGAATTTCACACACAGAGGTAGACCATTATTACATGCTAAACAGGTGACCATCGACTGTTTTCTTGAAACTTCCAAAGACAGAAAATACATGCCCTCTTGAGGCAAGTCACTCTGCTTTCAGACAATTCAATTGTTTTTTTCTGAAAATGTTCTTCATATTTGCCCCAAATTTACTGCTTTGGAATTTACATTCATTTGTTTTGAAATCTGTTTGCTGGGATCAAACAAAAAATACTAATTCCTGCTACATATGACAACCCTTCAAATACCCGGTCAATCATCATGATAAACCCTTGCTCTGAATTTTGTTTTCTCCGGTCTCCCCTTGCATAGTTCTTTCAATCAATCTTCCTTCATACATCATGAACCCAGTGCCCATTCACCAGTCCTACCAGCCATACTCTGAACTGCAGCTTCTTCATACATATCAAAAGGTACTGGACTAGGGGGGGTCTCTGAAGTTTCCTCTAGCTTTAAATTTTATATAGAGAAATAATGCATTAGAAATAGAGTTGACCTACTGCGTACGGGCCAGCAGATTTACCAAGATGAAAAGGGAGTTTTGGCAGCAAAAGACTGTGGGGCCCCTCCACAGCATCTAAAAACACTAGTGACAATTTGAGTCATAGATTACTCTGCAGAGAGTCAATGATTGTCATTGTTAATGCAGTGACAAAAGTGATCACTAAATTTGATTTGTCCAGAATAATAGAGAATGGATTACATATCCCCAAGGAGCAATCAAACGGAGGACAGCATTGCCTTGGACAAACTGATAGATGGATTATGTCAATAATATAATACTAGGTTGTAAATCAATCAGCAGCTTTGCAGCGTGATCATAATTTCTGTCCTCCTGGGTAATTATCAAGACAAAAACCATGCCAAGTCTAAGTTTAGAAAAAGTTTCAGTTTCATCAGCATCACACACAAACCACAAGAAACATTAAGTAGAAAGATGGAATGTCCAACATTAAAGCAGGCAATATGTAACCTGGAGATTACCATTGAAAAAATCTTCCTTGGAACAAAGTTTTCTACATGTGAGCAAAGAATTCCAGCAGTCTGGTGATAATAGTTTGACCAACTGAGTCAGGGTGATGTTAAAAGTAAGAAACATAGGGATAGGTAGAGGGCATCCTGAGACAATTTATAAGTGAGGCAGCCTATGGGTGGATAGTTTGCAAAACACATGAAGGCACAGTTGAGTGTGGCATGCACCGATAAGAAATATGACATTTCTTTTTGATAATATTAGATGTAGAGAAACAGATATATTTTCCAAATGTTTGCTTTCTAGCATACAATATTTTCATATGTGTAATGTGTAGATGCATGCACATGTATGTTTTCTATCAGAGGGCAGAAAATAGAAATCAACATTCTGTGGCCCTGACTTCCATCTGCTAACCATCCTCCCAATCCCAGAAACAAGGACCAGATGGTAGATGAGGGTGACTTAACAGGATTACATTGCAAATTTCTCTAATCCATAAGGGGTGTTTATAGCCACTAAGCAAAAGGAAATTTTTTGTGAGTTTGTGTTTTTGTTTTTCATAATGTCTTCTAGGGCACATACAAAACTATGTTCCATTTTATTGCAATCTTTATGGCTGGTTATCATAGAAACTGAGACTTCAAGACCCTACCAAATTTATTATACAGTCTACCTTTGGGCTCCCTCAATAGAATAGCTACCAGAAGATGGAAAATAGCTGGAAAGTTTTTGAAGAAAATGGTTAACAGTTAATAGGCAACTATTTTAAAAGAGTAAAGACTCAGTTCCATCAAATTGCATAAATGGTCATGGCAACGAATAATGCATAACAAAAGTCTATCTCTTCTAGCAAAGAGCACAAATCACCTTTATTACCACCTGCTCTTTCAAGTTCACAATTCATTGAAATAATTTTCTTTTCTGAGGATGAGCTAGGTGATTTTAACACATCGAAAAAGGAAGGACCTTGGGGTTTTTTTGTGCTTTAAGGAATTTCTTCAGTTGTCAGAGGGGGGAAAAAATCAAACCATGAACCAAATCTGTGTTCCAGAGAATTATTATTTCAGTAAAGCAAATGACACAAGCCAATAATTCACCTGATTGTTTTGATATTTTATTTGATTATATGCTTAACAAACTAAAACCAGGCCAATAGTTGACATTCCAAAGAGATAGGAGGATTGGTTTATGAAGTGATATAATGTTGTTGACATAATTCTATTATTTTGTCTGAGTCACTGCTATTCTTCATTTCATTGTTCCTTGGTTACTCATTGGATTCAAGTTAGGAAGACCCATGTTCCTGAGTTCAAATATATCTCAGATATTTACTATCTGGGTAAATCATTTAATCTCGTTTGTCTCAGATCCTTCTCCACTCCAGTATTTTTGCCAAGAAAACCTCCAGGGGGTCATGAAAAGTTGGACTTTTCTAAAACAAATGAACAACAGTAACATACATAACTAGGTGGACCAATGATAGATGACTAAAAAGGTAGATTGATCAACAATAGTAGACACTTCTATTAGCTTCTAGATGTTATATATAACATAAGCATATTAAGAAACACACCTTTATAAGAGGCACTTGTGACCTGAAATGAGAGCCAGGAAAACCTTGGCTACTTGACCTTGAGGGAATAACTGAGTGTCTCAAAGAAGCAATTCAAAGATTGTTTCAGAGAAGCTAAACTTGTGAATAGAGAAGTGTTGTCTTCCAGAAGTTCCCTCTCTTACTGAAATCCTAAAGTCTTCTGGTATTTCTAATAAGCATAAATATGTATGTGTATGTATGTATCTCTACATTTATACATATTTGTAAGTGCACATATATAATAAATATGAATATATTTGCACATAATATATACAGTATATACTATATACAAATATATTATTCCCTAAGAACATAATAATTAAACACCATGGTCTGAGGTTATATGTTTAATCACAAAAAGGGAAGGAGTAAAGATTTAGTGTTAGCATTATTCTTAAAGGAATTTTACTCATTTGTTTTGATTGAAGGTGAAGGAATGAAGGTACATAGGAAGGGAGTCTCCAGGGTCTGCTCTCTTTGACAGAGATGACCAAGTTTATAAATTCCTTACAAAGCATGAACTGGTCTATTCAGTTAAGCCCCAAAGAAGATTAGACAGAGAACAAAAGCTGTCTTCCCATTTAGAATTCCAGTATAAAGATGCCATATGAAAGATCATAAGACTGAGAACTACAAGCAAGAAAGTAGAACTAGTTATTCAAGAAGAATGACTCATTTAACAAATAAAGAACCAAACCCTTCTCCCTGACTCATTTTCTCTCATTGGCTCTGAGCCCAATTTTAGATTACTTTGATTACACAATATGGGATTATCCATTCCCTTTTCTTCTCTTTTGTGCTACTAGTCCCTGGGTCATCCCCCCTCCTCATTGAACATTCTTATGACAGGTTCAGAACTGGAAGAAAAGGAAATGATGCTCAGTGTGTAAATTGTGTTATATATTACTAATTTTGTGCTAACAATTTTGGTGAAAAAATGAATGATAAAATTGAGAAATATATATATATTAAAAAAGGAATACGTTGGGGAGTTTCAATTTATTTCATGTAAATTATTAGATATCTAGCTATAGATAGATGTCCTCAGAGATAATTATTTCAGAAGAGAAAGTTCAGAGCTAGAGGTTGATTTAAAAAGCATCTGCATAGGAATGGCAATTCACATTAGAGAGGCTTGCAAGAATATAGAGGACTAGTTGGAAAACGAAAAGGAAAATAAGAATATTATAAGAAGACTCAGTGAGGAAAGAAGAAGGGGAAAACAGTCCTTGGATCTGGTGATTGGTAACTTCTAAGATACAAATTTTAGGACTAAGGGAGGACAGAAGGCAAATGACCATGAAGGATTTAAACAAGAATATACTTAAAGGAATTGTGTATTAATAAATTTTTGAAGAATTTTTATCAATGAAAAGGTGCTAAAAAAGCTATTGTTACTTAGTGCTTAACAATGTATCTGTATACAGTGTGTGCTTAGTAAATGTTTATTGATTGATTATATTTTTTCATTCATTATTTAGAAAATCAGCAAATCTCTAAAGCATATTTTTTTTCTTTTTTTCTTTTTGATTTTTTATTCAAGGCAGTGGGGTTAAGTGGCTTGCCCAAGGCCACACGGCTAGGTAATTATTAAATGTCTGAGGTCGGATTTGAACCCAGGTACTCCTGACTCCAAGGCTGGTGCTCTATTTATTCACTGCACCACCTAGCCGCCCCTCTAAGCATATTTTCAATAAGATCAATGACTCGATGGGAAAAAATCAAGAAACACAAGAAAGAGCGAGGAAATAGGAACAAGCACAAAGTTGGATAAACTTTTGGTCATTGGAATAAAATTTAAAACTAACCTATTGTGATTCCTCTGAATAAGTGTACAGAATATTCATGAGTTTGATTACTTACTTTGGTTTCAAAATCAGATCCAATTTCAAGTATAATTTTAACCAGTTCCTCTGCCTTTCAAACTCAGCAAAAAGAATGAACTTTTAAATTGTATTCAACAGCATGTACAACATTTGATATCCAAGGAGGGAGGTAGGACATGTTTATCTTTCCCCTGAGGTCAAACTTGGTCATCTCAATTACACAAATTTCATTTTCCTTGTATTGTTCTTCCATTTTCGAATTGTTAAGAATTTAACTGTTGTCATTTACAAAAAATTCATTTTCCTTGTTCTACTTACTTCATCATGTATTTATTCATAGGCATCTTCCCATGTTTCCTTAATTTCACATGTGCCTTTTAATTTATAAAGGAACAAAAATATTCTTAATACTTTTGCACTATAAATTTAGTCATTCTCCAATTTGTGGAAGATGATCTCTTGTTTCTCAACTCTCTGCTACTACCAAAAAACTATTTTTAAGAAAATAGGGATTCATTCTTTATATTTTGACCACCTTGGAGCATTTGTTTAGCAATTGAATTTCTCGGTTAAAGAGTATAAACATGTTAGCCATTTTATTTTGAATCTTGATCTTTCTACCAGACTAGCTGATATTAGAGTATCAACTTACCTGCCCCACAAACATCCTTGGGACCACATGGAATAGAGCTGTCTACTTTGGACACTATAATTTCAAAAAATGTTTGATTTGGTTCCCTGAGTTGACAGACAACTAGTTAGGCAGGCCATAATGTCACCCTCTCCCTTTAAATTTATTCCTTATTTGATTGGGATTATTTAACTTTCTCTTGGTTTACATTGGAACTAGCTTAAACTAAAAGCAACCAAAGTTTCTTTGAGGCCATGTCTACCCTTCAAACATTCCAGCTGTAATGAAATTTCTGGTTCCTCTAAGTTGAGACTGCATACCTGTCAAACTTGATTGAAATCTTCCTTCACTGTCAGAAGCTTGAGGGGAAGAAAAGATAAGTTATTACTTTATTTCCCCACTAAACTAGGCTTGGAAACATAATAAAACAAAGGATATAAAAGACTTTTATTAAGTGAGATGTCCTTGGGGTCAGAAAATGTGAAAAAGTGAGAGCTATTAAACAAATTAAAAGGCTGAAAACTTGATTAATTACAGAAAATTAATTCAAGTGGAAAACAGAGGAACAGTAGAATCTTGATGCTACCTACAGAGACCCTTTCCAAGAGTATAATTTAAAGTCCTCTGTAATTATGATGATAAGAAAACATTTCTTTTCCCTGGGCAAAACTTGGCAAAAAATTACCCCAAATCAATTCAATTTGTTTCAAACATTTATTTAAAAAAACTACAGTGTTCAGAAAACTACCGGGGAATAGGAGTGCTTTAAATTTTTCATGAAGTATAGTCATAACATACACATTCTCCAAAACAGGGTTTTGTAACCAGGGAAACCCTCAGGGTGTCTGTGGGTGGATTTCAAACTGACCATAAGCTTAGATGGGGGGGGGGGGAAGTACATCATTATTTTCACAAACATCTAAATTTAGTATTATCTTCAAATTTGAATGCAGGTAACAAACACTATTCTTAGGAGGAGCCCAGAGGCTTCATTAGACTGCTAAAGAGGCCCAAGACACCCACAAAAAAAGGTTAAAAACCCTTTCTGCAGGTGCTGCCACAGAAAAAATTACAATGGTTTATTGTCTTAATAGATATAGCCTAGCAATTTGCCAGAAATACTAGACCCACTAGCTTCTACATAACCAAAAATTATAAAATGCAAACTCTATTAGTCTTTAGTTTTTAAGCTTATAAAGTATAACAAAGAAGAAGAACGAGGTTACCATATAAGGTTACCAGCTGCAATATTCTTCTTATGATAATTGAAATCCAGCTACCTAGTCTGTTTGCAGTTCCAGAATTTTATAAGCTTTGAAATAAGTTGCTTAGAATCCCATTGCTCTTAGTGAAGAAAGGCTCCATGAGCTGCCTTTTCCATAGCTCTTTCTTTGAATAGTCTTGCTCTACCTGGTAAGCTCCCCTGACTCATCCATCAAAAAGTACCTGCATTCTAGGATACAAACTAAAGCTATTCTCCATGGTGTGGAGCTTCTACAAAGCTGAAGTCAAAGAAATTTCAATTTCATTTATTTATTCATTCCATATCATATCATGGGCAGAGAATGCTCATGGAGGAATATGAGAAAATTCCATTCTAAGACTGATTTGTAGTGAGGTTGCCAAACAGATGACCTATCAAAACTGGTACATATAGAACTACAAGTTATGTGTAACATATATATATATATATATATATATATATATATATCTCCAAACATATATATATATCTCCAAACATATATATATATATATGTGCATGTATGTATTTTAGCTATGCATATATGCATATAAGCATTTATATGTGTGTGTGTGTGTATATATATATATATATATATATATATATATATATATATAAATACAGGCATACCCACATATACATATCATTTCTCCGCTTTCCAGTTTTCCTCTATTAAAAACTCAACTTTCTTTTAAAATTTAAAATCTCGGGGCAGCTGGGTGGTACAGTGGATAGAGTACCAGCTCTGGAGTCAGGAGTACCGGAATTCAAATCCGGCCTCAGATACTTAATAATTACCTGGTTGTATGACCTTGGGCAAGTCACTTAACCCTATTTGCCTTGCCACAAAAAAACCCTTAAAAACCTAAACACAAAATTTCAAATCTTTTAAAATTATTTTGGCATACAAAGTTATAGGTATTGAGGTCAAAATTGAAATATAGCATATAGATAGCCTTTCCAGTATATATATAGCCTTGCAGAACTATTCCTTTCTTTTTTTTTTTTTTGCAAGGCAAATGGGGTTAAGTGGCTTGCCCAAGGCCACACAGCTAGGTAATTATTAAGTGTCTGAGACCGGATTTGAACTCAGGTACTCCTGACTCCAGGGCCGGTGCTTTATCCACTGCGCCATCTAGCCACCCCATGAACTATTCCTTTCTGCACCAAAATCTTCGCCATCTTTTTGCTATATGATGGTCAGGGTATAAAGGAAAAATTATCTCCGAGTATAGGAAAATCTCATCTGAGGCTGCTCTGGCTAGATTTCCTAAATGAATCTCCCAGAGACTAATACACAGAGTGATTAGATTTTGAAGAAATAGTTAAAGGGTTGTTAATTTCAAGTTACTTGAATAAAGTAAATTATAAAAGCAAAGTAAATTCTGAAATAAAGATATCCTCTCTGAACCCTCCACCATTCCCAATAGATTCTACAGGTAAGAAAAAAATGTTGTTGAAGTACTGAAGACAGAATTTTGAGATGTATTTGAGGCCCAGCTAAAGGACTCCCAGGCAATTGTGATTTGGCCAAAAAAGCCTTGGCCATCCACTATTTGGCTTGCCCAAGTTGACTAACATCCAAAATTCTGTCTTTTCTCTAAAGCTTTGTCCCTGGGCCATAGAGTGTAGGGTCAGCACATGATCGGGCAGCTAACCAAACCACAGAGAGCTGATAGAGAAGAATATGACAGAAGTGGATAGCTTTCCTTCCTCCTTTCTTTTTCTTCCATCACTACTTCCTTTTTTTCCTTTTCTCCTTCCCAACTTCTTTTCTTTCTCTTTTAAAGCATACTTATATTCAAAACCCTTTTATTCAAAGGGAATATAATTTATTAATTAATCTAAAGGAAATATATGTATAAGAAATTAATTTTTAATCTAAAAACTTTATATGAAATCCAAAGCAAAATGTGGTAAACATCAACTACCACATAAGAGGTAATTGAGAGTAAATGAATGGAGAAATATTCTTGAGTATGACTTAGGAGAGTGCTCAAAAGTTTTTAAGTTATATTTTTTCATTTTTCTTTTTTTAATTAATTTTCTTGTACAAAATGACTAATATGGAAATGTTTCACATAAGTGCACATTTATAACCTATATATTATTTCTTGCCATATCAGGGAGGGAGAAAGGGAAGGAGAGAGAGGGATAGAATTTGAACTAAAAACTTTAAAATAAATGTTAAAAAAGAAAAAAGCCAAGTTAACACAAAAAGAATAAGGAGGCAAGGAAGAAGTGGAGAAGTATAGGACAATTAGACTTGAAACACTAAGAAATTAGAAAGGAAATAAGAAGACAAGGCACTTCAGCTGAATTCTGTGAGGCTATATTTCTAACTGGGTGGGAGAGGAAAGTAAAATATAATCAGAAAATCAGGACTTCCCACCTCTCTAGTAATGTCTGATGCCTCCTTCCCTTTCTCCCTCTCTCTTTTGGCGAGAATAAGAAATCACATAGAAGGTGCTGATATATTCTCTTAGCTGACTTGGTAGATATTTAAAATCCACGAGTAGAGAGCTATCAATAATATTCAAAGGGAACTTTTTTATGTAGTCAGAAAACTTACTTCAACTCTCCACACTTAGAAGGTTCCTCACTGTAGCTTTCATCTCTGTCTACTCAACATAACTACATGGTTGTGCTGAGAGTATCTCAAAACTCAACCTGTGTAATTCCTTCATCTCTTACTCAAAGTCACACCTTCATCAGTAAGTTATACTATATTTTGAAATTAACAGATTTAAATATTGCTGCTGAGTGACTTTTATTTATTCAAAGTCACATTAAATTTTTTAATAATATAATTAATTCTACAATTAAATTAATGTCCTTTGGGGGAAGCTAGGTGGCACAGAGTACTGACCCTGGAGTCAGGAGGACCTAAGTTCAAGTTAAGCCTCGGACACTTAATATTTACTTAGCTGTGTGACCTTGGACAAGTCAGTTTTATGCCATTGCCTTGAAAAAAAATACCAAGAAAAAATTTCATGTCCTGGCCAAGATGGCACAAAGCTTCTGTTCCAGATACCCAAGATTCTCAAACTGATATATCACTTGAGTTCAGGAGTTCTGGATTGCAAGGATTCAATAAATTGGATGTCTACATTAAGTTCAGAGTTAACATAGTGAGCCACTGGGAAATAGAAGCCACCAGGCCACATACAGAAAAATAAAGAAGCTAAAGTCAGGAAATCAAGGAGATCAAAACTCCCAAGCAAGCAGGAGTGGGAAGGTCCTGTGAATGGTCACTGTACTTCCTGAGCTAGATAGAGAGCCTCAATCTCTTTTCCCCCAGTCCCCAACAAAAACCACAAGCAACAATAAGTTTATAATCACTTGGTTTTAGCAGAAAAACAAAGCACATTGTTTTATGCAATTCTGGTGCATTGGTTCATAGCAAAAAAACCCCGAAGAAAGTACTTTACTATTTTTCACATTCATATTTTGTTATTTTCCACAGTGTCTCCAAGGATGTAAAGGGTAGGTGATACCATCTTTTACACAGAAAAAACAAACAAACAACATGGACAACATCTCAGGCTATTCCTCTAACAGCATAACCCCAGTGGTCTTTCATATTCTGAACTTAGAGAAGTCAGATCTACAGTTTCAAGGACAAAGTGAAGCCTAAGAACAAAAGCCCTGAAAGAACAGAAGAGAAGTGTCAAAAATCCCACTGGTTTTATGAGGGAATAAATGAAAGAATATTGTCAATACAGAAACGTAATTTATTATATTACTTCAAAACAAGTCACAAAATGTTTGTGTTATATTAAATGAAAATCTAATATTAACAATAAGAATAAGAATAATATTACCATTCACTTCAAGAACTAATATTAATAATGGTATGAATAATTATTAGTAATTATGTCAGCCTCTTAATTTTTTAAAAATTTTATTTAAGGCAATAGGATTAAGTGACTTGCCCAAAGTCACACAGCTAGATAACTATTAGGTGTCTGAGGTTGGATTTGAACTCAGGTCCTCCTGACTCCAGGGCCAGTGCTCTACTCACTGCACCACCCAACTGCAACCCCCACCCAATGTCATCCTCTTCATAAAAGGTAATCAAAAATGCAAACAACCCAAATCCTCTTTATTTTGTTTTAAGAACATGAGTTCCAAGGTGATACTGTGTGTTATTGCTTTCAGGAATAAATTTATAACCTGTTTGTCAATAATGAAAACATCCTTTTTTACCAAAACAAAAGCAGTAGGACACTGTATGTTCCAACAAGTTAAATCAGGATGATGTACCCTTCTCCCCATTCCTCAGTTACAGCAAGAAACCATTTCTGTCATGAATTTAATGGTTATGTAGCTTGCCAATAGCTTACCCTCAGAGGCCTTGTCTTGGTATTTTGCGCATCTTTACTATCCTGGCAGATTTGTCATGGTCAGAGTCATTTCTGAATCCAATTTTGATGAGGCTTTTTTCACTACTAATGCCTTTGGAATTCCATTCATGGCTCTTTGTTCACCAGTTCTGTGCACTCACTTGAGGAGGGAGGTTGTCTATTGATATAATGACATTATGAGCAGAGCTTGAAATCGATGAGAATCCGGCCAATCCTAGCTTAGCGCCTGGACAGAGGAAGAGATGCTTAGTTCCACAGTCCAGCTGCGTCCATCACAGGTGGAAGGGGCCCGAAGACAAACCCCCTAAGCCTGAACGATAAATGGAAAGATCTCATCTCATCACCTCCAATGGCATAAATCCACTTCTCAGCTGATTTAGGAAGAGTCACAGCTTGATAGCAATCTAAACTTCTTCCTGAACACTGTGTGTTGGGTGACAGACTGGCTCTTGCCCAGAGCTACAGAGGAAACTCTTTCAGTTCCAGGCGTATACCACCTGTCAGCTGTCAGGGCTATGCATGGCTTTGGCTCCAGTGGCTGGCTAGCTTGTCAACTAACAGGCGATGCAATGAACCATGCAGACAGATACTGGTCAAGTGGTTGGCAAGATAGTTGGCCTTGTCAAAGTGTATTAGGCCCCCAGTGTCAGCAGTTGATTGCCTATAGACTCAAAGAGCTATGCCACCAGAGAACAATGCAGAGAAAAACAATGGAGAGTCGGCAATTTCCTCAAACATGTAGATGAATTCTCAGATTATCTATCAAAACTTCTCAAGTGACTGCATTTGTCATTTTTGGCAAAGCAAAATTCTGCAGACTCAAAAGGAAATCAAGTAATATAGACCACAGTATCAAAATATTTGTAGCTCATCCAGTCAAGAAACTTTCTCTGCTTTCCATTAGATATTTGCTTAAACATGTTTTTTAACTGAGAAATTGAGTCATCCTGGATTGCCTTGATAAGTGAAGCACAAAAGCTCAGAGTTGAATTAGATTTAGATAAGACTCCCAAATTACAGATGTTCAAGTAACTATATTCCAAGCAGAAGATGGCTTGAATTCAAAACCTATCAGGTTTTGTGGTGGTGGAAAAATGGGTGGGAAAAAAATGCTGAAGCAATGCATTCTAATCACGTGGGGTTTCAAGTTATTTATTTCACCTGATTTTCCAAGTATGGAAGAGACAGGGTGAGAAAAAGTTGCATCCTTTATCTCCCAGCAAAAAAAAAAATCTTAATGGAAGTCGCTCAATTGATAACAGTCAAATAGAGAAGACTAGATCTTGCGAAAACATAGGAGAGAGTAATTTTGAAATGAATATCATATTTGTTTATATAGCCAAGAAATTTATTTTTTTTATTTTGTCCTCCTAATTAGACTACTGTAGGCAGCCATGACATAGTAGCAAGAGCTTGCCTTGAAGTCTGGATGAACTGAGGGTAATTTCCATCTCTGACATTTATGTGATCTTAGGGATTCATGTGTTCTTACAAGACAATTAACCACTTGCTGTTCTAAATGATTTTTCTAACTCTAAAAGTTTCAGAACAGAAACTAATCTACATTGAAAGAAGGAATTTTCTTATCTGTGGTGTCCTCAATGAGTGCAATCCCAAACCCAGTCCCTAACACTGTTTTATGTGAAACATAGTATTTACAAACAATCTTAATAAAATATCTCCATTTTTGAAGGAAACTCATTTGTGTGAATATCACTTTCACTAGAAGTTATTAATTCAAATTCCATCCTGAAATTTCTGATCACCAAGGGCTGTCCACCTTATTTGACCAGTCATGAAGGGGAAAAAATGTTTTATACCAGAAGGGAGGGGAGAGAAAGGAAAGAAATGTGAAAAAAAAATCAAGGAGCTGTTGAACGGATTTCTTCCCATATGCTTTTGACTCTTTCTTTCTGACAGATAACCACAAGGTTAATAGAGAATTAGAGGAGATCAGCAAAGAACTATACAGCTTTCTTAGGGAATATCTGGCTTAAAAGTGCATGCTAATCGTCTAATAAAATATAGCTAAAAATTTAAATAACCAATTGATAAAGCTAGAAGATGGAGATTATATGCTTGGCTAAAGGATTCTTCTCATTTGTAGAGGTATCCCTTTACCAGATAATTTCTTTGGAGGCAATATGAATTTTTCATAACTGTGGTTTCTATTGAAATTTCAACATATCTATTGTCTAAAGTGAGGTTCACTTGAAAAAAGGACACAGTCTGAGTTGAATCTTACAAATTTTCATAAAAATTCATTTAGGTTTGAGGTTATCAGTACCTACTAATATTATTGGGTGATGGGAAATGTAAGAAATTTAAAAAGCTGAAGGAGAGGAAAAGCTTGAAGATAAACTGAGAGTATAGACTCAATTCAAGCTATTCATTATCATTCCTAAAGTCTCATGGTTCATGGGACTCCTCAGTCTTCTTTCCTAATCACTCACTGCCCACAGCAGCAATCTTGTAATGTGGAAAGAATATTGACTTTGGAATCAGAGGACCCCCATTTTATATTTGATTCCACCACTTTCTATCTGTGGGATCATAGAAAAGTCATTAAAATTTCTCTGAGTCTCAGTTTCCCCACTTCTAAAACCAGAGCTAGACCAGAAGATTTCTTAGATCCCTTCTAGGTTTCCAAACTATGATCCTATGAACCATAAGCCTTCCTCAGACAATAACCCCAAAGTTCAGGATTAACTTTGATACTACCATGCGTCTGATCCACACTGACCTCTGAAAAAAACTCACTTTGATTACATGGAGTCTCCTGTCCAATCACCATATATTTTGTGTTATCACACACAGCATTTTTAAAAAAAGGTAGTTTTCAAACCCCTAGAGTTGTCTGATGGGCATGAAAAGACTCAAATATCAGACCTACTGCATTTCACTAATACCAGTCAACACAGCCTTTAAGTTAGCAAATATGTCTCTTGACAACCATGAATTACACTGCTTCTCATAGAGCTAAAGACCTGATTAGAGGTTTGCAAAGAGCTGAAGTGGAAAAAAATCCCAGCTGTTTTCAAAAGAGAAGTTTCCATTCCTCCATAAATCAGCAAATGTTTGCAACCATTTCTTCTCAGATTTCCAACTGAGATATATCAACCTAATCATAAAAGTAATTTCACTTTGCCTCCTAATGAGACAATCCATTGAAAGAGAGATTTAGAAGATAGGTTTAGAGAATAGCTTAAGACTTTGGTTTTATAAGGCATTAAAGGAATTCACACACACACACACACACACACACACACACACACATATACACATACAAATTTGCAGAGGTGTAGGGGAAAATGGAAACCAATTCTTTTTCTGATTGTACAGATGGCCCTAACACTACCCTCTTCTGGAAGACAGAGGAGAAATCCTCCTCCTTCCAAGAATCTGCCAAGTCTCCAGAAGGTCTGTCAAAGTGTTTCCTGTTTTAGAGTGAGTAAAACAACATTTTCTTCTGCATGCTGATATATGAGGAGGTAAAACTCAAGTATTCTTTGAGATTTAAAATAGCCTGAAGGTCTTCTTCTTAGCAAAAATGCTTAGTAAAAGTCCTTTTTCTCATCCAGAGAAAAAATATTAGAGCAACTCTACTAAGCCTTAGGGCAAGTTTCTCTTCTAACTCTGATAGCCCTGAATTCGTTGCTACACATTAAACATCTAGAATTACTGAGAAGTAGCTTCCATAATTAAACTGCTCAGTAAAATTACACTACATATTTTTTTACTTGAAAATTTTCAGCTCTCACTTTTTTTTTCCTTTTTAGTTATGTAAAAACAAAGGGGGGAGAAGAAAAGACCATTGAACCCATTCAGTTTTAGATCTTAGGAAGTTTCTGTGTTATAACTTAAATGTTGTTGATCAATCATTCAGTTCTATCAGTTCTTTATGACTATAAGTACCAAACATGGGGTTTTCATGAGTCTTTATACTGGAGTGATTTGCCAATGTCTCCTCCGGTGAATTAAGTGACTTGTCCAGGGTCTCACAATAAGTATCTAAATCTAGATTTGAACTCAGATCTGCCAGACTCCAGACTTAACACTCTTTGTACTTCCCACTAGCTGTTTCTTATAGATTAGCTACAACTTGTAGAATTGACAAATATTTTGCATAGAAGAATCCAAACTAATCCATTGTCCATATGTGCAACTTTTCTAATTACTGTTGGACAGGATGATATATTCTTCAAAGGAAAACCTCTATACAAAGCATGTAGCATTGAAATTGCCCTGACCCCAAAATTAATAAAATGTCATGATTTTCCAAAGTGAATTCTTAGACAAACCACAAAGCCAAATCTTTCACATTGATTAACTCATTGAAAATTCACAGTTTACAGATTTTATTACCCTCAGGTTCTATGTATGAAATAGCAGTTAGAAACTACTTTAAAGATTACAAAGACCTTTACAAATATCATCTCATTTACTCCTCACAGCATCCTTGATACATGTGTTACTATGATTCTTATTTTGGAAAATGATGCAACTGGATGTTAGAAAAATTTATATGACTTGCTCAGAGTCTCAGAACTAGAAAGCATCTGAGGGGAAAATATGAACTCCCAACTTCCTGATTCCAAAATTCAAATGTATCTATCCAACTGAAAATGTCAAAACAGGAATCTGAGCCTAGGTCTTACCCACACTGTCTTGTGATATTTGTATTCCACTTTGCTTTTCATTTGGAAGAAAAATGGTAACAGAATAGGTAGGACAGAATAAAGAAAAGCAAAGTCAATGAAATAAAAATGAGGTAATAAGGGAAAATAAAAACGTAGTCACAAGAACAAATTCTGAGTTATATGTAGAAGAAATGATAAAGTGATCATATTGTATCACCAATAGCTGACAGCCTTCCCATCTCAGATTGGTTTCCATCTATTCTATACTATATATATATATGTATATATCTATATGTAGATATATACATATATATATATGTATATATAGATATATATATATATATATATATATATATATATCAATGGAGCATGGTTGCTTTATGTTGTCTCTCCCATTAGATTGTAAATTCCTTGAGAGCAAACACTGTCTTTGCTTTTCTTTGTATCCCCAGCACTTAACATAGTAACTTGCACATAATAGTCATTAAACACATTGAATCAGAAGTGTCTTCTATTAATGATGGCAGAATATAAATTCAAATTAATTTCATTTTTACTTTGTATTCATGTCTAAGACTTTATTTTTTCTTAACATCACTTACTATTTATAAGAAAAGAAGACATATTCTTTCAGTCTCCCTATATAAATGAATATAATAAAGTCAATCTCATATGCCTTAGTATAATTGAGGGATAAAATATGTGAAATGCCTATATCAAAGAAAAATTATTCAAATTAATACTTATCAAATATTTGGATCTTCAAAACAGCATCTCACAATCAATAACATTGCCATTAGATATTTTTATATAAGAAATCCATTTTGACAAGTTTTTATACTAATAAAACTTGATTCCTTGCAAATTCTTTATATGAATACCATTATGAACCATATTATGTTTTTAAAACAAATTCAATTGCCTACAAAGGAACATAGATTGAGAAGGGTCCTCAGAAACCATTTAACTTTACCCTCTCATTTTACAGTTGAACAGATTTATTCAAGGTCCAAAAAGTTGTATAAGGGACAGAATTTGAATCCAAATATTTTGTCTCCAGGGTCAGAGCTCTTTTTTTTTGGCACCCATAAAATGGAAGTGCTGATCATATATTCACACACATATATACCTACATGTATGTGGTAGGTATATGTGGGTATGTATTTCTTTTTCAAGAATCTAAACTTCAGAAAAGCCTTAGGTAGTGAAGGTTTTATATCAATTATACTCGAGTGAAATTTTAACCAAACTCTATTTTTCCTGGTTTATGGTCAGTAGAAAAATCCATTCCCAAAGAATAATTTCACCCTCAGACACCAAGGGCAAGGACGTGTCCAACAATGTGCATTCTCTACAGTTCTGGAACTCCAAGACTTCTTGGTTCAAAGAAAGGGAACACTTAGTAACTTCTGCTCTCCTCAAAGAATTTCTTGGAGATCAAACATTTCTAGCCAAAAAAGCTTCAGGATGAGTTAACTGTAAACAACTCTAAAATAACTGATCAGATTACTTTTGCAACACATTTCAAAAATTAGGGGAAGTATATTTTTAGTTTTAGCTCAACAAGAAGATATTTCAGGGGAGTGCATTTTGTTCACCTCTAAATGTTGCCTTTCTATTTACTTATGAAAAGAGAATATGGTGAATAAAATTCCCAGCTTTTTTTTTAATTTTCCTTCCTGTTACCAGTCCAGTCACAAATAAGAGTTCCTAGCATTATAAAGATTTTTTTATTGGTTTTGCAAGGTAATGGGGCTGTGACTTTTCCAAGGTCACAGGGTTAGATAATTATTAAGTATCTGAGCTTGAATTTGAACTCAGGTCTGCCTAATTCCAGGGCTGGAGCTTTATCCATAGCACCACCTAGCTGCCCCTTTGTTGTTGTTATTTTAATGAGCCTTTAAAGGCTTTTACTTTTGAATCACTAGGCTTCATTATGCCAACACTAAATAGGGCCAAGGTACTGGGCAAAGCTTCTCTTTCAAGTGATGTACATGGTGTTCATTTTTTCTTTCTATTATTAGGCCAACCCCATAAATTAAAATATAAACCCAATATTGCAGGCCCTACCCACTACCCTAACAAGCAAACAAAACCATTAAGACCTAATTAATTATCAGTAGGAAACACTTCACCCTTCATCTTTCTAAGATACTCTGCCAGGTTTTTTACTTTTTTTTGGTTTGTTTTTTTTTTTTGTAAGGCGAACAGGGTTAAGTGGCTGGCCCAAGGCCACACAGCTAGGTAATTATTAAGTGTCTGAGGTCAAATTTGAACTCAGGTACTCCTGACTCCAGGGCCAGTGCTCTATCCACTACGTCACCTAGCCGCCCCTCTAAGATACCCTTCCAGTTGGGACTTCTTCAGGATGAAGCTCAATTGAAAAAATAAATTGAATTCATCTCATTTGCCCCATGGACGACTACCATTTGTTGTATCCTCCCATAAAATATTGATTCCTCCTTTTGCAATAGTATCCTTTATCTGAATGCCTCTTTCCTTTTCTCATGAGTGACATGCCCTCATGCTACACTTTGTCCACCTATCACTTTCAGCCTCTCAGGGAGGCTCAGGCTGTGACCATCTCCTGTGACCTTCCCTCTTTCCACTTCCTCCTTTAAAAGCTTTTGTTATACTGTCCCACTGAGAGCCAAGTAGCTCTCTCCTAAGAGAAAAAAATGAGATATGCAAGCATTTATTTTATCCCTTCCTAGTTGGCCGAAACATTAGAAAGAGATGTATCCAAAAGATAGCAAGCAGGCAACAACACTGTTAATAGGAATATCTTGCACAGGGAAGGGAAGCATTTTTGGTCAGTTTGACATTTCAGTATCTCTCAAATCCCAGCATGTATAGAGCTGTGTAGCTCTCTCAAACCTTGTCTAAACCTTTAAAACTCAAAATGTTATTGAAGGGGAAGAGAGAGAGGATAGATGCATAGCAAATGTTGCAGAGAGAAATGGAGCCAGCCATAAAGGTGGTAAAAACACTACACTGTGCATCTGGTTGTTATTTGTTTGTGATTCTAGTTTACATGTGCTCACATCAAGTTGATATCTGAAAATGGAAGTTCTATGAATGCAAAACACTTTTTGTGAGGAGGGGGAAGAATATGTTTGACAATAGCCAGGATAAATATAGTGCGTTCAGGTCTATAAACTTTTTACACAAATGATAGCATTTAATCCTCATTATAATTATTCTCTGTAGGACAGATTCTACAGATATCATCATCAGGATAATACAACTAAAGCTAAAAGGGATCTTGGAGTGTCATTTTACAGTTAAGGAAATTGTATCTCAAAGACATTAAGTGAACTGTCCTTGGTTTAAGAAGAGTTTAACCTAGATCTCTATGAATTTCAAGTCAAACATAACTTTATTACAATATCACACCATTACCCATTCCTCCAGCAGTTCTATTACTATGGAAAGAAGGGGGGAGGGATTTCTATAAATTACCCAATAAAGAATAAGCAACTGAGAGATATTTTTGTTCTTTGGAAATTGAGTTAATTTAAAATTAAGCTTCTGATTCATTTTAATTGTTGCTTTGTGGGTTCAAGACTATTTTCTCAAATTTTGTACACAAAATAATGATCTTCTAAAAGTCATTATTATAAATTGAGTCCAGTAAATTCCCTTAATATTATGCAGTTACATCAGTAAAAATAAACTGATCTGGTGGGGATTGTCTAAACAGAGTCAAGTATGCCACTCTTAATTAATTAGAATAATAGGATCTTAGAGATGCTGGAGATTTCTTAAAGCTAAATTTGTCAAATATCCCATAATGTATAGAAGGTATTCCATTCTAAACCAGACATATTATTAGAAACTTTCTTTATGAATTAGGTTCTCTGGAGTTCTACAAAAGAAATTCATATTCTCTTTCATATGAAGCCCCCTAAATATGGCACAGCATTATAGATTTAGAATAAAGAGTCCTTAAAAGTTATCTAGTTTCAACCTTTTTCTTGCACAAGAAAAGGAATAGACTCAGAAAAGAGATTTACTCAAGGTGACACAAGTAGGGATAGAGTTGAGATGCAAATTTGGATCCTCTGATTCCAAATATAGCATTCATTATTGTTGTGTGTACATTCATCACTCTGGTTGTTCTCTTCTGGAGTTTGTCAACGTGTCTCTTCAAATATAATGCCCAGGATAAAACAATAGTTGTGGTCAGATGAGGTGCAGGTGGAAATCACAAATGCCAGGAGGAAAAAAAATAAACCAGATCTGATGCTTCAAATCAATGAAGTATATTCTACCTCAAGGCAAGCAACAGTTCTAAAAAGAGAATCAACTCAAGGAGAGACAACAGTGGAAGTCATGCATGATCTTAGTTTCCTCGCTCCAAACACTTAGTGTTTCTTGTTGATTTAGTTGGGCAATTTAAAAATTTGTTGTTTTACTCAAAACAATTAACTATTAATTATATTCACTGCTATTAGCTTTATCTCTTTCCTCTCTGCTACAGATGTGTTTACTGAAGATATCCAGTTATATAGCTAGCTTAGAATATCTGTCAGCAACCACCTTTCCTTTAAGCAAGCACATACATGCTAAATAATATCCTTTCTAAATACCAGTTTTGTACAAATGCACATAAGTACAGTACTATGAATGAACATGCAAAGCAAATTAAAACTGAAGTGTCTGGATTTTTATGTCCACTTTGGGGGGAAAACATTTCATAAACACACACACACACACACACGTGTATGTGTATATATATATATATATATATATATATATATATACATACACAGATATATACACATAGGTATGAATATATACAAAGACACACACATACACACACACACACACACACACACACACACGGTTTTTGCTAGATAATAGGGCTGTTACTTGCCTAAGGTCACACAGCTAGGTAATTATTAAGTGTCTGAGGTCATATTTGAACTCAGGTCCTCCTGACTCCAAGGCTGGTGCTCTATCCACTACTCCACTTAGGTGACCCCTCAATTTTTTTTAATAGAGGAAAGAGCATCACTTAAAATTATGCAACACTTGGAATGCTTCATATATCATTAGCCTTTTACATGCAGGAAGAAAACAATAGCAGCTTAGCTTCATTTGCCTAAAAGACACACCCATACCCCAATTCCTACCACTTGTAAGCTTCAAGTGTTAAGATACAGAATTTCCACAACATAATTTTTCATAAAAATTATCCTTTTTTGCTACACAAGTTGAATAAAGAATAGACAAAACTGCTTATGTATGTTTGACATTTCAGTTAATGATATGCCCACCATGATGCTTATAGAGACACTTCATGAAAGAGTTTTGCTAGTCCATGTACTAATTCAATTCTTATCACCCTTTGGGATGCTACCAAACACTGATAAGTTAATGGTAAAGTGGGAACTGTAATAATCTGCTTCTAGAGACATAATTATTTTGCTTAGTTGCCTGGAAGGAGTTTTGGCAAAGAGACAGTTTTACTAAGTGCTTCCATTATACTTTAATTCCTTTGCATTTAACAACATTATATTTATTTGTGCTGATTTTATTCTTCTTCTTCTTGCACTTATGTGGGTTCTCTGTCATATTTCAAATCCTTTGTATTTGACTATTAGATATTTATTTATATTATTATTTTTATTATATTTGTTATTCATTCTTTTATATCAATTTTCTTATAAGATCCTCCTAAAAAATCTTATATATTGTCTTATAGACATCATTGTTTCCATCACTAGAATATCAATTCCCTGAGATGGAGTTTCATTATTTGCATTGTATCCCTTGAGGGTGGCAGGCCACCTGTGACAAAGCCATCACCATAAAAATCTTTGTCGATTGATTTGTTCATGTGTGTATCTGTCATTGAGTGTCTATGATGAGTAAGGAATAGCATTAGATGTGAAGAAATCTACAATGTATCACGATTATTGATATTCAAGCATGGCGAGTAAGCAATATCTTAGCAGATATCAAGTTTCTTATATTTTTACATTTCTATTATTTTCAGCGTTTACATAGAAAGGTATGGAAAGTAGAGTCTGATTTTTAATGATTTCCTTAAGGACAGGGATGGTTGGTGGGTCACTGAACTGAATCAATCCAGCAAGGGTCAGAAGAGTATTTTTCAATCCCCGAGCCATTATTAAATGCTTACTCTAGGCAAGGGACTATGAGGATACATATTAGGTATTTAAAAAAATTTTGCTGAATTTTACTTAGAAGAATATGTTGTATCTCTAACTTCCTAAACATTAAAACTTGAATTCTGCCATGTGAGACCTTGCCTCTTCAATTCATCTTGCCCAAAATCAAGACTCTATATTTCTTTACAAACCATACTCGTCCATAGTGCCACATAAGGTCCTTTCAGTTCCCCTTTTATAATACCATCTTTCTCATCAGAATTTACGTGTTTTAAGGGTAGGTTTCAGTTTACATTGCTCTGACTTGAACTTTCTTTAATGCTGGATCTAAAACTAATTACTTAATAATACATTTTCTTGTTTTCATTTTGATCTCTTTCATTTTCTTTCTGATATGACTCTCTTGCTTTAAAACTAATGACTTCCTTTTTGTAGTCATAGACACTTGGAGACATTAGTTGCATTGACCTTAATCTGTTTTCTACTATAAATTCACTGTCTACCCTTTACATAGCTTATCTTCTGTCATCTCTTTATAATTAATTGTTCCCTTGACTTAAAACATTCTCCACTTACACATACATCTTCAAAATTCCTTTAATGTCCCACTTTCTCAATTGTTAATTAGGCCTTCCATTGATTTTTTTTGCTCCTCCAAGTTTCCATCTCACTTAAAGATATGATTAGCCTACTTAGTAATTTGTTCTTTATTTCTGTCCAATATCTTAGTTTTGATCCTATAGCCAAATTACCTGCAAGCTCTGAGAAAGAGGGACCATGTCATATAGTTTCAAATTTTTCATCATAACCAGTAAATTACTAGGTAGATTTTATACTCTCTCATGATTTGCCCATTAATTGAGAAGGAATTAATGACTCTTGTGAAAATATTAAAGTTCAGGAGAATAGGAAAAAACCTGGTATAAAAGGCAGAATATCTGAGTTCTAGTCCTAACTTGCTGAGTTTCTTTAGGCAAGACATGAATTTTCTTTGGGCCCAAATTCTTCACTTGTAAAATTTTCATTCTAATGGATTACATTAGATAATTAATATTTCCTTTAGCTATAAAATTTATGGGATGTTTTTCTTTTTTTGAAAAACAACAGAAATGAAAAGAACAATGATTCTCAAATATGGAAACTGAGATAGGACTCAAATTCCCTATGTTCTTTATCTAGAAAACAAATTTTAAACAAATTTGTCTTTGAGGGTAATTGAATCATTAATTGCTGATTCTACTGTATTTATTCAGTAATTTGATCTTCATTACTTCTCTTATATACTTTTTAAAATGAAGAAGAGATATTTCCCTCAAATAAATTTCCCTTCCCTACCTCCTAACTCCCAATTTCATTTTTCATTAAATTCACAAATTTCATGAGAGTAATCTTCCTCCTTTTCAATTTTGGGATGAGTTCACTATCTGCAGCACCTGTTTAAAATATACACCAATGTTCTAAATTAGTGGCCTGCTCATCTACCTACAAATAGCTATCTGAGCAATATGCTATCTCATTACAACCTTGGAAAAATAAAAAACACAGGTCACCCATAGGTCAATGTGAAGATGCTTGTTAGATGAAAAAGGGATATAAAATATCACTGTCATATATGACTAAAAATGAGATAGATAATAAATGCATATGGTAATAAGAAACATTGAACTTGCAACCACAACATATTAAAATAGCCCAAGCAAGGTCTCACTGGATCATAGAAGCTTACATTTAGAATTAGAAAGGATGTCTGAGCCCATCAAATTCAACTTTTTACAGAACAGGAAACTGAGGCACGGGGTAGTGACATGGCTTGCCCTTGGTTGCTTTTGCCCCTGTTTAATAACAATTTTTGCCCATGTTAAAAGAATGGAGAAAACATTTTTAACAGCACTAAAATACATAGAAGAGTTTCAATATATCCTCGATATTGTTTCTAAACAAATCAGATAATAGATACATTTTCTAAAGCTATCACTGACTCTGAGCCTTCATATCAATCTGTAGTAATGGATAACTGCAATAGAGAGACCTACAAGAAGGGAGAAGTGCAGATTACTACTGCCATGAGACATATATCATGAGAAGTTTCATACATGGTATCATCAAAGAGATGGGCTCTAAAGCATGGGGCAGGAATTCACCAAGAAAAGGTTAGAGAATGAGCATTACAGTCAAAGGAATATAACTTTAAGGAAGCCTTAGAGGGAAGAAAGTACAAAGAGTGGATGAATGACCATACACTGCAATTTACCTAGAGTGATGAGCATATGGTAGGAAATCAAAAGACAAAGCTGCAGAATTATACATTGATAAATGCCTTGTACACCTTGCAAAGATTTACAACTTTACTCAATAGGTAATTGGGAACCACTGAGTATCTTTTAGCAGACATGTATAGAAGGAAGGTTGACCTGTCAATGGATAAGTAATAACAGTGATTTGTAGTTGTTGAGTGTGTCTTAGGATTTATGAAGCTCTTTTCTCACAATCAACCCATGAAGAGACTATTGCATGTTAGGGTGGAAGGAGTGGAAGCTGGAAGCTGGCATGATTTTCTGGTTTATGTAACTACTTCATTATAGAACCATACCCTCCTCTGCAACTTCTATCTCAGATTAATTGTCTAAAGGAGCACTATAAGTTTAAGTGACTTACCAGGATCATCACATTTCCTTTGTATGGTAAAAGTAAAATTTAAACTCAGGTGATACTGCTTCTAATTTCAATTCTATTATATGTTATTCACGAGGAAATCAGAACTCCAAAAAGGGAATGTATTTGCTTGAGGTCATACAACTAATTAGTGTGTTGGTTTTGAACCCAAGTCTTTCAGGGATGTAGGCCAAGTATGTTTTCCAAGATATCACAATAGAGTAGAAAGGAGAGAATATGGAGGTGGGAGGAGTTTGGGGAAATTCATTGCTTTGAGGAGACAAACTCTGTAGCTTTTGAGGACAGTGAAAGCCTATCAAACACAGCCAATAAATCTGAAACTCATTATGGAGATATAGGAGGAAGACAAGACTGTTCTTTACTCATCTTAACCACTGGATCAAATACAATCTAAGCTTACAGATAAAGGAATTTACTAATATAACTAGTAGACAAGTTACTTTCATTTGCCTGATGCATAATAGATTCTTGGACAACTATGTGACTTAGTGGATAGACCACTAGGCTTGGATAGAGAAAGAATCATCTTCATGAAGTCAAATCTAGCCTCAGATATTAGTTGAGTGATTCTGGGCAAGACATTCAATCCTTTGCCTCAATTTCCTCTTTTGTAAAATGAACTGGTGAAAGAAATGGCAAATCATGCCAAGAAAATTCTAATTGCAGTCATGAAGAGTCAGACATACTAAAATGACTCAACACTACAATGATGGGTATTTAATAAATACTAATAGACTGGATGATCTCTTATTTATGCATAGACACAAAGGCATACAGATTGGATTATTGCAATTTAAGTAGTTAATTGCATGAGACACATCACTGATTAAAGAGAAGTGATAGACTTCAATTGTCTTTACCTCTCCTTGACTTGTACCTCTGCAGAAAAGAATTTTTGGGAGGGGGGTCTGGATCTTAGTTACAATCTTAATGTGAAAATAAAGTTCAGTTGGCCAGGGCTCAGATGCTTACATAATTAGTGTGATATTTTCCTCTGTTTTAGAATAAAAATTTTCTAGAACTGAGAAAAGGAGAGGAATGTAATAGACAGATGTAGTGGTATTATTACAATTTAATATTGCACTAAAATGAAGTGATAAAAATATCAATCAGGGCAATTCATTTTTGTTTCTTCAGCCTTAGTGTTTTGTGATATTTTCCTGTAAGGATTTCCTTTAGCATTTTATATATCTCAGACTTTTTTATTTTATAGAGCATTGAGATATACAACTGTCAACTCAGTTTTTGGAAATTTTTCTCATCCATTTCCTTTTAAAAATAAATAACAGATTTTTACCTTAAATATATTTTCAAAAATTAATCTTTCACTTAATCTTCACCAAAACTGGATAGTAGAGACAAAAAGTTTTATTGTCCTTATTTAATAGATTCCTTTTATAACTTTCAAAATGGAAAGCAACAGTTGAAAAATATATTTTCTAATAGGTGGAATCCAAGAAAATATCCATTTTGTCAACAGACAAAATATGAGAACAAAAAAAGAAAGACAGAGCAGGTCCAAACAAGAGCAATCTTCATGGAGTAATTATAAAAAGGTTTAGAGATTGCAAAATACTTTACATGTATTATCTCATTTCATCCTTTAACAAGAATGTTGTGAACTAGGTGGTATTATTTTCATTTTACAGATGTAGAGATCAAGTCTCTTAGAGGTTAACATAAACTCAATAGAAAAATATATATGCTAAATAGGAATTACCCTAAACCCTTCTTGAAATTAAAATAGTTCAAAGAAAGTATGGAGTTCGGTGCTCTTTTCTTTTTTTTCCAAAGGAAGCATAACTGGAAACAATTTCTCAAATCTATGCTAAGCACTCACTTTTTCATAAACATTCAAAAAATTTAGATACTTAAGAGATCTTGATCACCAGAGCCTAAAATTAAAATGTCATGGTATCTTAATATAAACCTTAAGAAACTCAGTATTTGAAACAGATTTTTATTTTATTATTTGACTCAGAAACACTTTGTTAGAAATAGAGTTCTATCTAATGAATATATAGAAAGAGAATCTAACCTTGAAAGGAGCAAGGAGAGGTACGTGTGCTAGACAGGGAGAAGAGACTGATTTTGGCCCTAAATAACTGCCTCATTTCTTTTATTTTAGCATGCTTTATTCATTTAGTATTCCCAACATACCTCTAGAAAAGATCAGAAATGGATTACAATATTAAATAATGCAAAATAGGATAATCAAGGACAATTAAAACATGCACAAAAGTTATTTTAATGGACTAGAGAGTGTCAACATCAACAGGTAGTTGAGATGGCCTTGGACAATTTGGCTCTTCGGACCCTAGCACATTCCAAAGAGACCAATCCTACTCTACCTATAACTGAGTAATATAATGCTTGATGAGTTTCTTATGGTGCAGAAGTTAAAGGATTTACCTAGAGTCATATGATTATCATAAAGATCAGTAGCAGGATTTCAACATGGTTTTTTGACTCCAAGGTCAACAGTCTATTCAACATATTAGTCTATCTCTACTCCAAGTTATCTTCATATCAAAAAATGTACATTTTACAGAAAACAGGCTATAATTTCATTTGTAGAGATAAATAATTTGTTGGAATTAATTTCAAAAAGAAATAAACCCTGCCATATAGCTATGAGGTGCATTAGGGGAAATAGTGGCCACCACCTTACAAAACACATGAAAATGAGCAAATAAATGGTTCGGGTGGTTCTTTAAAGATTGAAGGAATAAAATTAAATTGACTTAGAGAAGGTATTTTCTGGAAGTAGACAATATGATTCAAATGCTTTACATTTTGGTGAAGTAATAAAAATAATTCAACACAAAATTATTTGAGGAAGGAGAAGCTTACCAGAAAAGGTTTCACCTAGGCTGAACCTTGAAAGAACCTCTGGATTCTGAAAAGAAACAGAGGGGAAAGAGAATGTGGTCCAAGCCAATGGAGTAGTCTTTGGCCAGGGATGGATCTCTGAATTCACAGGGAGCATCAAGTCCAAATGGCTCATTATACTAATTAGGAAACCCAAGTGTGGAGAAGTATAGTGATTTGTCAAATAAGTAATAAGTTATAAGTAACTAAGTTTATTTAGAACACAATATAGGGTTGCAAGTCTACCACAATTTTCTAAAAATATTTGGAGGAAAAATATTCTCTTTGTTCCAGTAAGAATCACATGCTTTTGATATCAAACTTAAAAGGAGCAGGACCATCATTCTTCCCTTTAAGCTTAAAAACTTGACTTTTAAAAATTCCTCTTCCCAGAGGCACTTTTGGGGGAGGGCAAGCCAATTCAGCACAGGTGTCTCTAACAGATGCAGGCAATATGCACTTAGAGTAGAAGATGGGGTAACAAGCAGAATTTGAGATCCTTTTCAAATTCATCAAATTTCAGTGAAGACTTCAGTTCTATAAATAACAAAATATTTAGAAAGGTCTTTGTTCAGTATCTGCCCCATTTGTAGGCACTTAATAAATGTTCTCTCTTTCCCCTACACAATATGGCAAAATAAAATATTGTTCTAATTTAAATTCTGTTTTTCCATATCACCAATCTACTATGTTCATCAGTGTAGAAAGAGAAGTAAGTAACAATATGGGTTTTGAATTCAGCATCTCTAATTCCAAACACATTACTTTTTCCACCCCTGTCATTTCAGTAACTAGACTTCTAGCGAGGAAAGCATTTATAATTCATAAAATGCTATAGAAATCAAAATAAAAAGTTTAATTATAGGGCAAACTGATCATCTAATCCTACAACCACTTACTAAATCATTATTGACATAGGAAGCAAAACACACCTCTAATAATTTGAAATAATTGACCCATTGAATGGGGATATATTGCAGATTATCCATGTAAGGACTGGAAAATCACTATTAAATTTTGCTTATCTTCGTAAGACCATATTTAAATTTATTTTAAGTAACAACAAAAGTGACATTAATTTAGCATTGATGTACTATCTTCCTCATGACCAGCACACAATATAGGTCGTATAAGTAGATACGTAGATAGATACATAGCCACATGGATATATAATTATTACCATATGCTTTTTAAATGTGAAGAAACAAGTCAATGTCATGTAATTCTGTAACTTTACACAAAGTCACCCAGATTATGTGTCAATGCTGGTCACTGAGTCTTCTAAATTTAGTGATTGCCACTCAAAATATGTCCAGTGCTCTTTACCCCTATATTATACATCTCTCACGGGGCCTTAATTGGTACTATATATAGTGCCACAGTCAATTAACTATTTAAATAAAAATCTATTTTTAAAGTCATAACTTTAGATCAGATGTTCTTAACATGGGTCCATGAAGTTTTAAAGGTTATATTTGTATGTATATGTATTTCTATATGTATACATATATAGAGATAGAAATATAGATGTATTTAAATATAATTAATTTCCTTCACAGGCCTATATCATGTTAGGTCATTTAAAAACATTATTCTGAGAAGGGGTCTGTGACATAAAACAAGTCAATGACAGCTACTTTACATTCTCTAAACTTCTCAAATTTAAATTATCTGGTATTTGTGAAAGATATATGACTCCATCAGATCACACTTTCTAAGTCCCCTGTTATTTAGTGAATAAATCCAAGGTATTCACCTGAGGCAGACAAATATGAAGCGATTTAATCATTTTTGAACCCCTCTTTTCCTGGACTTCAAGCCTAGGCCTCTATCCACTGTACCAGATTGCCCCCTTGGTCTTTCAGTATGAACATTTGTCTGACCTCACTGGTCCAATTTGATTTCTGCCCACTTGATTTACAATTTGGCCTCAGAGAGGCCCAAGTTTTTGGCTTCATAAGAATGTCTTTATCAATACCAACTGATAGGCAGAACCAAGAACCTGAGGCAGGAAATTCTCTTATCAAGGAGCTGACAATGACCAATGCATTTGACTGCTGCAGGGGGAATCCCTGCAGAATACTGAACAGAAAAACTGCTAGAGGCATTCCTTCAAAATCTGGAGGTACTGTGATGTGGAAATAGTTTGAAAAATAAACTAATTTGAGAAGTAATTGTATAAGTAATATACAAAGATTGTGGTGACTATTTAAAAGAATAGAGTAAAAAGGGTACTTTGAGATGCCCTTTCAGAGACTGATGTACTTTACACAGTACTAACCATTATATACATTTTTGAATATTATCTATATAAATATGCATGCTTACCTAAAATAACTATTTACAAGAGTTAAAGAATCTCAGATTCAGATGGCACCATAGATGATGCCTAGTCCATCCCTTACCTGAATAAACATACTCACTCCAAAAGATGTAGTAAATGGTTATTCAACATTTTCTTGTGGACTTCAACTATAAAGGAACCAATACATAAAATTGGTTACGGGCTACTTTGTTTAGTTCTAATTTTAGTTTGCCAAGGAAATCCCAAATGTAATCACAACAAATCAGATAAGACTGAAACAACCGAACACTAATTGTTAAAAGATTGTTCCATAAATCACACTCAAATATACCACTCTGCAGTTTCCACATGCTACCCAGAACTCTACCTTCTGATGCTAAGCAGTACAAATATGATTTCTCTTCAATGTGACAGTCATAGAGATACTTAAGAATAATTATTATGTCCTTTAACCCCCAAATCCTGTTGGTTATAATTTAGTTATCTTACAAGGATAGACTCATATGGATAGACTCATCAATAATGCCATTTGGAGCTCATTCATCCTTTCTCATCTATGAGCCCCCTGTCAATGTCCCTGCATAAATTCTCCATTGAGAGTCCACTCAATGTTAAGGACTTTCAATATGTTGCAGCATTAAGTGGGCAGCAGTATAGCACCTGGGCAACGCATCTGTTATCTCTGGTTTTTACTACTTGACCGGTTTATTTTGCCCCTAGTGATCAATTCATTCTTGTTAACATCCTGCAGCTTATTTGTCCGCCATATGTCTTTCTGTGCCTTCTGGGTGATCTATTGTCTTGTTCCTTCTTAATTAGTATAGTAGTTTTTTACCTGTGCCTATCAAAAAAAATTAAAAGAAGAAGAAATTGGCCTTGGATTCCTGAAAGCATAGAGAAATCCAGTTTTGAAGACCTATGAAGCTTAACTGATGGAAAATCAAGTTTTAATGGTCTGTGGTTCAAGTTGCTATTTAAGGTTAGTTTTATGTAACGGTAGTTCATGTGTAATCAAATATGTATTATGACATTTCATTTTAAGATTTGTCATTTAATATATTTTGTTCTAGGGAAGAGAATTGAATGATAGATAATTCTTCTAGAGAAGAACTGAATGATAGGAGGTATTTGAACTTCTTAAAAAAATAGTTGGTAACAGAAAAACCTAGGGTAAAATCTCAAAGATCTGTGTTCTAGTTCCAACTCACTGTATTATTATGGGATCCTTGTTAGTCATTACAGTGAGTCTTAGGATCTCACTTTTAATCATTTGTAAATATGGAAAGGATAATCTAAACATCTCAAGGTCATTCTTATTTTGTTTTTAATAGACTTTAACATAACCCCAAGGCTATAGGTATCTATGTGTTCTAATCCTGACTACTGTCAAAAACTATCCCTCTCATTCTCAGTTTAATGTAAATGCAGAAGAAAGGGGCATTTTTGTAAGAAATAAAAACATGAAACTTGAAAACCACAAATTATTTTAAATTATTAAAATTATTTCTTTGGAAATAATGCCAGAACGAAAAAGCTACAAGATTTAAAAAAGATGTTTATTTGTAGTGTAAGTGTTCCAGGGATAAATAATCTATAATATATGTATCATGGGTTTTGATGAACAAAGAATTTATCTCCTTCTTTGTAGAAATCCTCTCTAGACTTGATAGTCAGATCTTTGGAATGCAAGTAGATTTTTAACAGGGCAATACAAAAATTTCATAATACATTTTTTCAATATTCCAATGATTTCTATTCCACCATTAAGCTCTAATAGAGAAGAGTTTCCATGTGAAGAAATCATCCAGGAACCCCAAATTTTTCATTATCCAATTTGCTCTCCCAACTCATCCTGTGAGTGGTCAGACTGTGTCCTAATTATTCAGGGCAGCATTCTGATGAGATAAGTTCTATCTAACTAAAGAAATTCTCTGCCTACATCAAGCCCTATGATGGCTATGTGGATATATTATTTGCCTATTCCCAAATTGGTGACATTGTTTGATCTGCAAATCTTAGAAGATATATGAAATTTTTCAACAGAGTTTTGTAATTTGTTGTTGCAAAGTCATAACTGGCTCCAAAATCCTAAAATATCACAATGAGTAAAGGAAATTGAATAATGCTATTCTTCCTATAAAGTACAGAGGTTTGACTTGGGTAAAAGACATATTTGCATAAATATCAAGCAATCAATCTAGTTTTGGCTACCAAACTATTTATGGGTGTTTTGATTTGTTTTTAATGTAAATGACTACGAAAAGTAATTCTTATACATATTAATCACACTCATACCAGGAAAATGAGTTCAAAAAATTCTCAGGAATTTTTTAGCTGTGAGTCTCTTGGACAACTCACATAATCTCTGCCTCAGTTTCCTCATCCTAAAATGGGAATAATAAGACTCTTCTGTCAGAATTGCTGAGAGGATTAAATGAATATTTGTAAATAAACAAATATAAACAAATAAGGAATTTAAAGAAGTGTTAGCTATTATCATTAAATTGACTGAGGTAAGTGATGTATCTATACTTAAATAACTTGTAGCCTTTAAGGAGATAATGATGTTGATGATGATGCTATTGACAGAAATGTTTCAGTTTATGTCTAATAATGTCCACATCCTGTGTTCTCATTTTCCTATAGAAACACTGGTATTTAAAGTCTCTTTAATAATGATGGTACTAAATATGATACTATATGCACATTTTAAAAGACTTTCTGAGTTCATTTACTAGAGCAAACCTAACACTATGACTGGGGAAAATGCCACTTAAAGCAAATAAATGTACAGAAGAAAGATGGAATAAAATAGAGGCAATAATAATAAGTAATAAGAATAATATCAGTCTGGTATATTAATGAATATTTATCTTTTCATTAATTATATGATATATAATTGCTAATTATGACATATACTTATTATTAACTAATAGCAAGCTGATATCAAATTATTAATAATTGTGAATTTATATTACAATTTGTTGTTTATATATGATGGTTTATCAGTTTTAGAATTATAAAGGTTATCTACTCCAATGCATTTCATGTAACATTTAAGAAACTAAAGCCCTCAAAGACTTCCTTGAAGTAATACAGGAAATAAGGAGTGAGTCTCTGACTTCATTTCCAAGTCTCTTGACAATATAACATGTGCACTTCAGGACTATGGGCAAGTCACTTAGCACACTTGAAACAAGTTTCCTAATTTGCATGAGTGTGTATGAGTCTGAGTGTGGGTTCACATTCATGCATGTGGGGGATATGTACAGTTGACTATATATATGTGTGTGTGTGTGTGTGTGTGTGTGTGTGCGTGCGTGCGCATACATGTATGTGGATACATAGATGTGTATGGATGTGCTTGAACATATGTATAAGTGCATATATGTATATACACATTTATATGAATATATGAATATGCAGTATATATAATAAGCATGGATAAGGATATCTGGATGTATATATATATATATATGTGTGTGTGTGTGTGTGTGTGTGTGTGTGTGTGTGTGTATAAAGAGAGAGAGAGAGAGAGAGAGAGAGAGAGAGAGAGAAAGTTTTGTAAACTTTAAGTCATGATGGAAATTCAGCTATCATTAGAGATGCAAGACTCCTTGTATACTGGCTTTCCATATATCCTACCTGGACCAAACTTTTCAGACATCAAATTCAATAATTAGACAATTAGAGTAAAAAGGAAATTTTAGTCTTTTACAGTTGTATTTTTTAAATTGGCATGTAAAGATAACTTTACACTAGATTATTCAACATTATGGAAATTCATCCAGAGGTATTTAGTGTATAAAGAGGAATTATCTCACTATTATAAGTAAGCAGTGCCAATTTTGCCTGCTGGAATAATTGGAGGAGTCAATCCTATAAAATGTACTTTTCAGTTTCCTGGAGCAAGCATCCCATCATCAGACTTTTCTATTGTACACCCAGTCTTAGAAGTACACAGTAGGATTATACATTAAGCAGAACAGTTTTTGTTCTTAAGAATTGCATGAAAATTTAAGTCACAATAATGCCAGGCTACTTGGAAAATGAATACTTGATGGGCATTGCTTTTGTTAGTTAGGCAACAAGTAAATTTTCTACATCCAAAGTATCCCTATAACTGTAAGAACAAGGTTAGTGGGATCTGATTGCAACAGTCAGGTCTAGGAGAGAAAAGATTATTACCTCTGAGAGTGAGACTGTCAAAGCCAAGCCCACTGGCCAGAAGAGAAAATGAATTCTTTAATACCTAAAGAGCTTGGTTTCTTAAATTTCTTTGAGTGATAATGAAACTTATAACAGAAAAAAATAATAAAGCTATTTCAAGTAAAGTAATACTATAGAAGAAAGATAGGGAAAACAAAAAGAGAAACAAAAACCCCTTAGAATTGTAATTTGAGCTCTGAATTCCAATTCTATCTCATTTGCTAAATAGTCATGAGGCAAGACATATGATTCCCTTTACTTCAGTCTTACTTTCTTCTCCTGTTAAATTTCTTCTTTTACAAAGACTGAATTAATTCAATCAATTAACAAAGATTAATCACCTTTTAATGGAAGACATTGAGTATACAAATTTGAAGAATAAAACAATCTCTACTCTTCAAAAGGCTCTCATAACTCTCAGGTCCCTCCATTTTCTCAAGTGATCTTAGGGGCAGCTAGGTGGCACAGTGGATAGAACACACACCCTAGAATCAGGAGGACTGCTGTTCAAATCCAGCCTCAGGTGTTTAATAATTTCCTAGCTGTATGACCTTGGGCAAGACAGTTAACCCCATTACCTTGCAAAAAGAAAAAGCCCAAAAAACTAAAGTGATCTCAAATTATAATTAGTATCAACATGATTTAAAATGTGAGTAACTTTAAACTAAATTCTATTTGTACATACACAGACCAGGATGACATTTGTAGACTGTACTTGGTTCCTGTTATAGGTTCCCTCTCCTGTTTCAGGCTACAAAGTTGGTTAATTCCTTGATCTCTGAGGAAAGTATCTATTAATTTTGCCCTGGATTATCATGGTAATTTCATTCTATATCTAACTCAAGTCTTATTAGAATTATTCACAAATTACATTATTTGTTAGCTAATTTGCTGGCATAAAGGGAAGACTAATAATAAGTATAATCTGAAAAGGTCCTTTTTAAAAATGAGATGGCTTCTGAAATCCTTAAACTTTTTATTATGCCATTATGGAAAGCCAGATTCAGATTTAGATGACTCTTTTATGTTAAAAAAAATATTGAGAAAACAAGCAAATTCTCTAAAAATGACCTATCAAGTATATATGAGGAAATCCGCTTCATTTTGTTTTGTTTCTATAGAAGTCCCTTAATGTGGTTTGAGAAAATAAAAATCCAATTCTTTAAATCAAATAAGTGGCTTCAAATATAATATTATGCAATATTGGATTTGTTCAAAGTATACTGGACCTTGAAACTGATTATTTGACTTATTGAATTAATGTCTTATATGATAAGTTAAGTGGTAACAACTGAGTAGAAATAGGTTAGGGGCAAAAATCACTGTATTTAATCTTGCCTAGACTTGTCCTAGTTCAATAAGTTATAAAAACTCTAAGAGAGTGAGCCTAAAATTAGAATTCTTCTTTATTCGGGACTGACCTCAGAAAGTAGTAAAACTTCAGGAGATGGAATACGCTTAGATCACTGGGCTAGGACCATTGCGTCATGGGTCCGGCATTCGGGGCTTATGGAAAGAACAACTTTAGGCCAACAGCCTGTCCCTTTACCACTCCCGAGGACAACTGTGGCTATTCAAATCATTTCAGAATCCAGTTGTTGAAGAGCTTTAAAAAAAAACAAAGGTTGATAAGGACAATCAGGTAAGAATAGAAAAACAAAAACAAATAGGAAAGGGAGATGGGATAGAAACATGAGCTGGTGACTAAGAGTGCATCATATGTAAACCATTTCAATGTATCACAATGGCGGCTAGGTGTGAATGTATTGGCGGAATGGAATTTGGCGTTGGATTCAAGTTTCCGCATATTGTATCTGCAGGATTAATTGAAAAATATGAATTCATTTATGGCATATATATTAGAGGAGTGCATAGTAGTAGTAGTAGTAGTAGTAGAGTATACTATACTTTGTACTTTATACTTTATAGTCTACTTTAGCATATTAGAATATATGTATATGCTCTAGTAAATTAAAGTCACACATTTTTGTGGCATGGTGATCTCAGTCAACCATGTCTTATCTCTCTCCAGGCTTGACTTTAGTCTTTCTCTATCATTCTGCAAATTTGTATGTCTTCCTTCACCCCTCCATTTCATTTTTATTGTATTCATTAAATTTAATCTCACTGAGGACTAAGACTATCATTCTATTTGTATACCCAGCACTAAATATTATTTGAGTGACATTTAGATGTGTCTTTCTGACACCAAGACTGACCCTGTATTTGAAAAACAGTATGTATTTAACATAATGTGCACTCTCCATTAAAGGAATTGCAATTTGTACATAATAGGTTCAGATCTTTTTTAAAATTATACTATGTTTTGGAAATTTATTTCAGAAATAAAAATTTAAATAAATATTTTTTTAAAAAATCCAACTCCACCAAGATACGTTTGGAGTTTCAATAGCTATGCCAGAAGACTACAAGTTCTGTGAATTCCTATCAAGTTTGAACGGATTCACATATAGGCTCAGGGAAAGATGACGTTTGGCATCCAAGATGAGTAGTGCTTATTTCATTGCCAGAAAGCACCTGAAGACTGATCACCAGAGGATAATTTCTTCTGTTCATAGCATCTCATTAAAACTGTGATTGTGGAAGGGTGGCAATTGTTGGTGAAGGGACTCCTTTCACTGAAGAAATCAAGGGTCTTTCAAAATAATGAATATTGAAAAATATTGCAATTTAAGCTTTACCAAATGATTTTCCTTATATAATCTCATTTTAGCATCACAGCAACTCTGGAAAGAAAGAGCAAAAAATGTTTTCCCTATTTTATATATATGATAAAATTTTATTATATTCACCATATAAAATACTAAATGGAATGATTTTCTTTTGAGTTAGTTTTTGCCACAAATTGAGGTCTTTTGTTTATTTTGGTTCTTCACTCTCAAAATAATAGAATTTTAATTATGTCACTTACCCCATCTTTCTTATACTTTTAAGGCTAGCTGAACAATAGATGAAATGTCTAAGTGAAGTCACCACCCTGACAACAGAAAACCATTAGAAATTTTAAATGGTATGTACTGAAAAGACAAAACACTCAAAGATCAGGTACTGAAATTTATCTCTGTCATGCTTTCAATGGCAGTATTAAATAGACTTAAGGAGATAGTCATGAATATGAAGAATGTTTAATATATGTAGAGGATATCAAATTTTAGGTTTTCTTTCTAAATCTTTGAGAGATGACATAGTAATATTAATTAGCTCTAACTTTTGAAATTCTCTTGAAATTCATGCTGGAGAAGGTTCAGATGGGAGAAAAAAAAGGGTATAGCCATTATACCCATAAGGTCACTGATATAGGGCATCTTAGATGAGGAATCTAATTTTCACAATTTTCTTCAAAACTTATAAAGTCAGAATCTAAGAAATTAACTTGGGATCACTGAGAGCTTAAGTGATTTGTTCAGTCACACAAGTGAAAGGGAAGATTTGAATTCATATTTTTGAAGAAAAAAAGAAAGACACTTAATTCACTATGTTTCTAAAAGTATTTGTCCAAGTTTTGCCTTTATGATCATTTAATCCTTACTATTTGATGGTACATTTTTCAGGTTACTAGAACCCATCAAATTGTACCATAGTAGCAGTATATTAACTGAAATCCTTGTGGTTTCAAAAGAATGGGCTTTGGATAGTAGATTTTGGTCCAATATAATCACAGGGGCATTCAGATTCTACATAAGTAGATGTGTTTTCCTGAGTAACTCAGAATGACACTACGGGCAGTGTCATAAAATCTTAATAATAAAAGAGAGGATGACATTAAAGGTTTTACCACAAAGGCATTATAAGTGTTTCCTAGCATGGAATAGAAATTTTATAAATTCTTATTGTTTGATGGATATTATATATTCATTTATATACCTGTACATATATATTCATATATATATACACCCATATAACTTACATAAATACCTATATGTTTATGTTTGTGTTTGCTTTTACACACACACATGCCATTGAAAGATGTCTGGAGGATTAGATTATTTACAACATACACTAATTATGAACTTAGCAAAAGTCTGACATTCTATTATGTTGTAAACATATTTCCCACTATGTTATGTAAGTTATATAAGATCGAATTATAGATGAATTGCCAAGAACTAGATAATAATTTTGTTCCTTAATTAATTGGCACTATTTAAAGATGACTCCAAAGAATTGAATCACCAGTCTTAAAAGCAATAGTATGGCCAGAATTATAGTATTTAAAAGTCTGGTATCAGTAAATTTGTAAATTAAATTAGACTTAGTTCTCTGACCACTAGACAGAGACTTTCAGTATTCAAAGGAAATCAGTAAATCAATGATTTGGTTAGGAAAGAGGATATACACAATTTTCTTCTAAGCCTTTAACAAAGATGAAGCATTTCCCTCTATTTGAAAAACCTTCAGAATGAGTAAAAAGGATCTATCACCTGCCACTCTTATTTACTTTGTCTTTTCAAAGCTGCCAACTTAGAGTGATCTTCCAAGTCTTAGCCCAAAAATATCACAAATGAACAAAAGGAAAAAAAAAATCATAACAAGTGATTGTGTTCTTTTCAGGGAGAATGTGAATGAGTTCTATATAAGTTGCAAAATCTAGTGGTCATCAAGGTTGACTACACTACCCTGGCCAGAATAATGCCACATTTCTTCTAGGCTGTCTACATAATTCACTGTAATAAAGCAATTCAACATAAGAGAATATATGAAGCACCTTTTCTTCTTTCCTTCAGCTGGCTCAGCTATAATGTCATCTCTGAATGACTTACACCATGCTGACAGTGTCTAAGTGAGATTATAAAAAGCTGTCCTGCCCATTGTAGATAATTGTTTCATTTTCTTTCATGTTTACACCAAGTGCCTTGGAATATTTCCCTTAACCCTTTTACCTGCCAGACGTTAAAAAAAAAGGTACTGACATCACTTGAGATCTTGTGCAATCTCTGTTATGAAATTTGCCATTGGGAAACAGGAAAAATCTTGGTGTTAAAGAGAAGAAAAACTTATACACAATTACACTTGAGAATTTTGGAACATGAAATCACTTGATTCAAATTCTGGTTTTGATACTTATATGTTATATGAGCTGGGAAAGATACTGAACTCCTCAGTCTCAATTTCTTCATCTGGTAAATGGTAATAATGACAGTTACACTATAAGATCATAGATTTAAAACTGAAAGGGAAGTAGTTTACAAAAAGCAAAAAATATTAATTAAAGAGAAAGAGTCCAATCTTAGAATGTCTGTGGTGAGGTATGGGATGGGAAAGTTGACATTACATGCATTTTTGCATTCTGAAGAATTGCTGTTTTATTATGGGTTTTTTTTAAGGTTTTTTTTTTGCAAGGCAATGGGGTTAAGTGGCTTGCCCAAGGCCACACAGCTAGGTAATTATTAAGTGTCTGAGGCCGGATTTGAACTCAGGTACTCCTGACTCCAGGGCCGGTGGTCTATCCACTGAGCCACCTAGCCACCCCATGTTTTACTATGTTTTTTTAAGAATCATATCCAAGTATAAAATAAAAAACTGAACTCAATACTTCCATTTTTCTATTCAATCTGTCCATATTTTCTATTTAATCATGGATAAGATTATGATGGAGGAAAACATGAGAACAGAATACATAGTACATACCAAGGGATGTGTACAGACCAACTCTTAATATCTATTAAATAAACGAAGCATGATCTGACAAAGAGTTTAGAGTTAAGGAGGCAGAAATTTATTACGTTGGCCTAAGTGAAAAGGGGAGAAAGAATACGCTCTACACTATTCCACCTCTGTCCCCAGAAACCTTCTTAACCTGGAGATGCGTTTGTCTTGAAGCTCTCCCTGCTAATTGGTGAGTTCCTGGCCTGGACCACCAGTTCATTAGCTCCCTGGATGATGCTCACTTCACTCCTGTCACTAGTCCCTTTCAAGAATTTTTGATCTTCTTCCCAGCTGTTCTATAACAGGGGGTGACACAAACAATTTTCACAGTTCCTTTATATGATAACTTTCCCTCATTTGAATGGAATCTCCTTTAAGATAGGGGTTGCCTTTTGTACTTAAATTTGCATTTCTAGGGAACAACACAGTACTTAAAAGCTGACTCCATCTCTGTCCCTGTCTGCCTCTCCACCTCCCCTCCACCCAGTCTATGTCCATCTGCCTGTCGCCTGTCTCCTTCTCTCTCTCTCTCTCTCTCTCTCTGTCTCTCTCTCTCTCTCTCTCTCATCTCTGTCCATCCTGTCTGTCTCTCTCTCTCTCAATCCCATCTCTCCAGCTCTATCCCTCCATCTCTCTCCCTGTCTCTCTGTCTGTCTCTCTCCATCTCTGTCCGTCTGTCTCTCTCCATCTCTGTCCGTCTGTCCCTCTCCATCTCTGTCCGTCTGTCCCTCTCCATCTCTGTCCGTCTGTCCCTCTCCATCTCTGTCCGTCTGTCTCTCTCCATCTCTGTCTGTCTGTCTGTCTCTCTCCATCTCTGTCTGTCTGTCTGTCTCTCTCCATCTCTGTCCGTCTGTCTCTCTCCATCTCTGTCCGTCTGTCTCTCTCCATCTCTGTCCGTCTGTCTCTCTCCATCTCTGTCCGTCTGTCTCTCTCCATCTCTGTCTCTGTCTCTCTCCATCTCTGTCTGTCTCTCTCTCTCTCAATCCCATCTCTCCAGCTCTATCCCTCCATCTCTCTCCCTGTCTCTCTCTCTGTCCCTCTCCATCTCTCTCTCTGTCTCTCTCCATCTCTGTCCGTCTGTCTCTCTCCATCTCTGTCTGTCTCTCTCCATTTCTCTCTGCCTCATGGGGTATACAAGTGCAAAACAAGAATTAGATGCTAGAGACATTGGGGAAGTGAAATAGATAACACAGAGAAAGGATCTGCTGGCTGAGGGGTTGGGTGTGGCAGCAGAGGGCCACTCTTTAGGGACCACAATGATGGCAATACAAATGAATTAAAAGAGATTACTTGGGAAAAGAGCAAATGAGGTGAACTTGGGCTTGAGTAGGTACAGGCATCACATTTGCCCAAAATATAAACCACATTGCTGTGCTAATTGGTGGCGGAGGGAAGGAATTAAAGGCACTTTAGACTCAATAAGACCCAAACTCAAAATACTCATTCTCCACAATTCTGGTTCTCCTGACAGCATGCGTTGTAGCATTATTTGGTAGGAATGCATTGGAACCTTGAGCGAGAGTTCCAATGAAGTCAAACCATCATCACCTCATAACTACCATCTCTCCTCAGTTCCCACCAGGAATAACTCAGGATCCTGAACCCAACAGTGTCAATGTCCCAACCCAACAGCCATAGATCCAGTCCACCTTCTACAGTCACCATTGGAGGGAAAAGAGGGATGAGACATATTTCTCATCATCACTAGCAACAATTGCTAATCAACTAACATCAAAAGGCTAAGAGGCATGGGAACCCTAGGTGTGGCAGCAGCCCTCCTGCCAAACCATCATTCCTGTTTTAAGGGAGGCCCCTATAGCTATCTTCCAGGGAAGCAATTCCTGTGAAGAAAGCATTAAACATTCCCACCAATTACCAATTATCAAACAAAAGGAAGGCAAGTCAAACTAACTAGAGCAACAAAGCATTCTGAAGAAGGGAACAGGAGGCAACATGGGTCAGATAAATGAAACCACCACAAGTCTGTCTCTCTGTCTCTGTCTCTCTCTCTCTCTCTCATCTATCTGTCTGTCTGTCTCTCCCTCTATCATATCTGTCTCTGTCATGTCTGTCTGTCTCTCCCTCTATCATGATTGTCTGTCTGTCTCTCCCTCTATTATGACTGTCTGTCTGTCTCTCCCTCTATCATGTCTGTTTGTCTTTCTGTCTCTCTATCATGTCTGTCTGTCTTGCTGTCTCTCTCTCTCTCTCTCTATCAATCATCATCTCCCCTCAAACACTGCTGGAGACAGATCATGAGACTGAACCCAGGAGTCTTGAGAAAAGTGATGCTTCCATCCCAAGTGCCTTCAACTATCAAACCAGGAAGCAACACTTCTGGGGGGGGGGGAGAGAGGGAGAGGGGGAGGGGGAGAGGGGGGAGGGGAGAGGGAGGGGGGAGGGGGAGGGGAAGAGGGAGAGGGGGAGGGGGAGGGGGAGAGGGAGGGAAGGGGGGAGAGGGAGGGGGAGAGGGAAGGGGAGGGGTGAGGGAGGGGGAGGGGGAGAGGAAGGGGGAGGGGGAGGGGGAGAGGAAGGGGGGGGGGAGGAAGGGGGAGGGGGAGGGGGAGAGGAAGGGGAGGGGGAGGGGGAGGGGGAGGGGAGGATGCATATGGTCTGGGAATTGCCATTACAGAGGTTAAAATACAACTATTGAAGACCTGGAAAGAACAGCTCTAGCCACCAAAGTCTTTGCAGAAGAAATATATATCATTCCTTTAAATTGCATCAGAGAAAAAGCATTATTAATAGCTTTACCACTATGGGACATTCCTATATGAATTTCAGAAAACTTCCATATGTGTTGCTTCTCCCTAGTAATATATGAATTTTTAAGAAAAGGGACTTTCTTACATTTTTATTTTCTAATGCTAAGTACAATGATTTTCAAACAGTAAGCATTTCATAAATTCATTCATTCATTCATTCATTTGGAGTCAAAGACCTGGGCTCTATTTCAACCACTGCTCTTTAATACTTATGTAATCATGGTTGGAAAGCTACTTAACCTCCCATGGACTCAGTTTTCCTCCTTTGTGAAATGAAGGTAATTTTGCTGGATGAAATCTCAAATCTTTTCCAATTTTAAAGTCCTCTAATCTCATGAAGAGAATCATCATGCTTGCCTATAGAAGGGAGTAGGTCAAATTTCCCTAAGTGGAGTTTTTAGTGTCTTAACTGTATTTTCAAATCTCTCTGCTCATTACTCTGATCATTCTTGAAGGGAGAATGGGGGAGAAATAGTGGAGGCAAAAAAAGGTTCCAGGGAATTATCTCCACTTGACTTTAACATACCCCATGAGAAATTAGGATGAACAGAAAATGTGAAATTCAGATTTCTTTGTCCAACTTGTTCCTACTGCCTGATAGTAAAAATGGGTAAGGGAGAATCAGAGAGGACCTTCAAGTCTGCAGTAAAATAAATAATAGCCTTGAATGACAAAATCACATGCTTTACAAATCTCAAATTAAATAGCCCATATGAAGAAAGATGTATAGAATAATTTTACATATGTGTGTGTGTTTGTGTACACCTATTTGTGTCTAATGGCAGTCATCTGGGAGGGGAGAAAAAAGTAATTTACATGATAATTATATATTTGAATGGAATGGCAAGTTGTGCATAGCAGATTTGTAGTTTCATATAAAATTGGCCTTTTTATTGCACTATTATGGAAATGTTCATTTTATTCCATAAATTAAAAGTAAAATTTTAAAAGGGGGTGGCACCAGATGAATAATAGATATCCCACACCCTAAAATAGCATCAGGGCATTTGTTTTTCTGACCACAGAAGCTCATAATTAGCATGGTAAAATTGTGTCTTGATTACAAAATGCTTAAGGCCAAATATGACATTAAATACAATCTTAAGGATTTAAGTCTCTGTATTGTGTTTTATATGGCAATTTAAAATGTGTTTCTTACTGGGTTAGAATAAGATTTGTCATGAAAGAGATATAAATGTGAGTCAGTAAAAAGCCTATGCAGCAGTGTCCAACTAACCCATGTGCTGCCTCCTCTTTTTAAAACATGTATCAATATGGTTCATTAGATATTTTTTCCACACTGCCCTTATCCATGGACTAGGAAAAGAAGTTTTATTGAACCCAATCTGCAATGCATGAAATAAAACATTTACTACAAAGGGATAAAACATGGTAGACATTCCTACTCTCTGGATTGCTTGGGGACTTTAGCTGTCATTTTTAGCTGTCACTTCTCTATCTACTTCAGATGGGAGCCAATTTTTTTTTAAATAAAATTTTCCCCTTTCATCCAGCAATCCATTTCTACCCTTAGATGTTTGCTCTAGAAAAATTTCCTTATCATTGGCCTGTGAGAATATTCTTCCTTTGGTTTGGACCCCACTGGAGTGCATATTCACCCTGATAGCTATCCTGTTTTTCTTAATGTGCACATTTCTCTGAATTACTATCCATTCCCCAATTTTTTCACTGCTATCATGAGCATCCTCCTAACTGCCAATGAATCCATGCTGGGTCTTTCCACCTCCCTTAGCACTAGTCTCTTGTTTATGTAGTTGGTTAAAACTCCTGAAGCTCCCAAATTCCCATTTTAGGGTGATAGATAAGAGTGAATCACTATCAGAAATTAGGGCTAACTGAACAAAAAACATGAATAATATACTATGTTCTTGGAAAAAAAGTAAGCAACACTGAAATTGTGGGTAGGTTTTTGGCCAGAAAAAAAAAATCAAATAAACTTCAGCATTAGCAAGTAACTCATTATTATCCAGAGGATGATTTCAATAGTGATAACTACTCAACCAGAATGCAATGATGGATTTTTCTTTATAGAATCCTAGTATAGCAGATGATAGAAAGATAAAAAGTTAGAAAGATAGATATGTATAGATAGATGTAGACATATGAATAGATGATGGATAGCTGGAAAGAAGGGAAAAATAGAGAGAAAGGAAAGAAAGGAGGGAGGAAGAGAAGGAGGGAGATAGGGAGGAAGGATAGGGAGGGAGGAGGGAGATGGAGGAAGGAAGGAAGGTGAAGGGGAAGGAGGAAAAAAACCTATTTCATCTAGTAAGCCTACTATTCAGAGTATCTTAGTATCATAGACTGAGAACTGTTAGGAAATATAAAGATTAAATAATTCAACCCATTCATTTTATAGATGAGGGAAAAAAGACCCAGAAAGGTGAAGTGACTTGCCCAGAAGCACTATGTTAGCAGAGTTAGGATTTGAACCTGACTACCACGTTTCCAAATTCATTATTCAATGTACTATACTATACAATTTGGAATATACTAAAATATATTCAAATAAATTATCCCAAAATTATAGGAGCAAGCTGATGGAAAGTTGATCTGGAAAACTGAACAGATGAAAGTTGTTAACATGGAGATTATTGTACTTATTTCATTTTGATCATAAGTATATTATTGAGAATCTGTTGGATACTACTACTTAAATATGGAAGCTATGTAATAATAAAATATAACACAATTACCTAAAATTGACTATAAATCAGCGTATTCTAGAAATAACTAGAGACGTAATCTTATGATCTCCAGATTTATGAGATGTATCATCAATTTAAAATTATGCATCATTTAATATGCTACTGTTAATAACTATTGAAAAAAGCTTTCACCCCTTTTTATGAGTCTTAATAATGGATCTTTCAAGTGATTCTAATTTGCCTTAATAGTACAGTGTTTCAGCAAATTCATTCAAACTACATTCCTGAATATAAAAGCAACCTGTTGAGAAAGAGAAATTCACAATGCTCATTGAGCATTGTGTTGTTTAAAAAAAAAGCTGTCTAACCCTAACTAGCTGCTTTGCTACATTTTCTATTTAGTTATTTATTTATTATTTATTATTTATGTTTTTCCCTTTGTAGTAAATGTTTTATTTTGTGCATTGCAGATTGGGTTCATTAAAACATTATTTATTCTATTTATTTATTTATTTTTACTGAAAGCTTGTTGAAGTGTTGCAGAAATAAATAGTCTTTACTATCCAGTACTTAATAAATCCCAGAAAAAGTTTAGAGAATTCACAAGAGAGAAGAAAAAGATCAAGTCTGAAAGCATTTATGAAGCACCCATTGTATGTCAGACATGCAAAAAAAGGAAAGAAAAAAATAAATCTCTGCTCTTAAAGGGATTACAGTCTAATAGGGAAGAAACTAGGCAAACAACTCTGTACAAACAAGATAGATAAGATAAAATATAGATAATCAACACAGGTAAGGCATTAGGAAAGACTTCTTGGAGATAGGAGGATTAATACTGGAACATCACAGAAGCTAAGCAATCCAGGAGACAAAATACAAAGAGGGAGAAAATTTTAGTTCTGGGAGTAGGAATAGAAATTCCAAAGTCAGGAGATCTAGGGTTATATTCAGAAGAAAACATTCAGTACTTTGAAAAAAGTGAATAAGGGACAGCAGTGGATAGAGCACCTGGCCTGGGGTCAGGAGCACCTCTGTTCAAATCAGGCCTGGGATACCTGATAATGCTGTGTGATCTCGGGCAAGTAGTTTAACCCCATTGCCTTGCAAAAACCAAAAACCAAACAAAAAAAGAAAACCAAAAACAAAATAAAGTCAGTAAAAAGAAGGGTAAAACAAAAGATGGGGAGTAATAGGAAGGTATGCCAGAAATAGATGGCCTTTCTATTAGTACTGCTAAGGAGGCTGATGCATAAGAGAGAGAAATGACCTAAGGCAGGGATTCTTAAACTTTTGGATTGTTATAGACCCCAATCGGGCTACCTAGGAATGGACCTCTTCTCAAAATAATATTGAAAAATGAAATTAAATCTACCAAAATAGATTAAATGTGGTATGAAGTTGAATGAAATTAAATTTTTATTTTTCCCCATTCACTTTCAACAGTCCCCCTGCCCCCAAAATCTATTAATAGACCCAAATTTAAGAAATTCTTGTCTAATAGAAGGAAAATTGGCATTTTAGAAATCTGTAACCAAAACCAGCCAAAACAAACCTCAGTTATATTTCTGGTTCTGATTTCCAAGGAGTAAATGATTAATTAGCTTTATTTTTAGAGAGGAATAATAGCTTCACTCTGTTCTGTTTGACTACTCCCACATTTCAACATACATTCCAACATAATTGGTGGCTTCTCTAATGGTAACACATGTTTACAACATAGGGAGGAAAAACCAGACCATCTATGCAATATTATTATTTCTCTAAACTAATCTGAGACGAGATACAGGTGCCATATGGAACATCAGAAACTTAATATGTCATCATTAGGATAATAAGACATGGCAATTAGCATGAAAATAGCTCATACAATATGAGAATCAATTATTTTACCTTACTGCTCATTTAAGGAACAATGGGAAAATTTGCAATTTTTAAAGATATTCCATCGCTTCTCGGCCTTTTGGCTAAGATCAAGTGTATTAAAGATATTACAAACTTTATCAAGCAGGGTAAAATGAAAGATTATATAGTCAATTATATGAATGAAGCCTTTTAGAAGACTCTTCCCCCACCTCCTCAACTAAAGAAAAGGAAACAAAGATAAACAACAACTTAAGATAACATTTCATCAAAGCCTCCTCTACCATCCAATCTGTCCAGGCCTGATCAGGAGGTAGAATGAAGTTAGAGGATAGCAATTGGAATAGAAGATTCTGAATATTCCAAAGTGTTCAAAGCCAGCATATTAATGCTCCTTAAACAAAATTTCAAGCTATTTTACTCATGGCCCAGTCCATTTAATAGTGTCCAAGAAAAACTCACCAGTCATTAATGTGTCTACATAACAATGAAACTTCTGAAAAATAATCAGTTAAAAATGACCAAGTTACAGAACATTCTCTTCAACAGTAAGAGACAGAAGAATATAGCTGAAAGAACACTGGCTTCAGAGTCAGACAGCTATCCTCTTGTCAGGTTTAGTCTATAGGATCGTGATTTAGTCATACTTGCCTTCCTTGGCCTCAGTTTTCCCACTTTTAAGATGAAGGGATTTGATTAAATGGCTCCAGGTGTCCAGCTTAGAGCAAGCTCTAAGTTTCTTCAATCTAGATAGATATTCAGTTCTTGAATGGTTAATGAAATAAATTATTCAGAGAAATGACGAATTAAAGATTTTCTGAATGAGAAGGGAGTATGTGTAAGTGAATAGCAATGAATTTGTAGTAAGCTTGATTTCTATTGTAAGAATTTGGACAAGTTGGCTTCTCTCAGTTTCAGGGTTCTTGATAAAATATGGGAGTCAGACTACATGATTCTGATGTGTCTTTCAGTCTAAAATTTTTGATGCTGAGACTTACTAATGGGCAGAGTTAAAAGAGACTTTTGTCTTTGTTGTTGTTCAGTCGTTTCCAATATGTCCAACTCTTCATGACCCAGGCTTAGAGCCCTATCAACCACATCAGTTACTGAGAAATTATTGTGTTCCTTTTGCCATCAAACCATCATAATTAATTCATGTCAGATGAATAAGTATTTAATCAAGGATACAGTATGATAAAATGGTTTGAATGTTGCTTCTAGAGACCAAGGATCTGAATCCAAATCCTGCCTCTGGTATATTAACTTTTATGATAGAAGAGATGTCCCTCAAGTACCTCAATTCCCTTAACCGTTAATGAAAGGGGCCTCTGGAGTCCCTTCCAGCTTGAGATTCATGATCATACATATTTAATGAGTGAAGTTACAGATCTATACTAGGAACAATGAATCTGACAATTATTTTCTTTAAAAATGCCTTATGAAAGTGCTATCTAACTCTAGAAAATCTTCAAAATATCAGCTTACTTAGCCAAGAGACCTAGGTTTGATGGGTAGGGATGAGGACTCCACCCATCAGAAGCAGAGCTTCACAGGCATACATTGGACACTTCTACTTTAATGATTGTCAGAAAAGCTTTTCATTCTTAGCTTTTCACTAGGCTATTCCCCATCACTTTTAAATTTTACTCCATTGAAAGAATTGCAAATTCCCCTAACAAAACTAGTTGAAAGGTTTGAAAGCACTGTGATTTTGAAGTAATCCACTGGTGAATTTTAAGGGCAAAGACTTGCCCCCAAAGTAGCCTTATTTCCTTTTTGACCACCTGTGCCTGGGGCCAGAGCATCTGGGAAAAAAGAGAAGACTGCAGATTAACTAGAAGATAAGAAGAAAAACATTCCATTTGAGTGTGGAGCTGCCTTTCCTGATCTGCAGAGCTTGCTTTGAAATTTCCTAACTCACCTTAACTATCAGCTGAAAGGAAGTAGCAGATGTAATCAGAAGCATTTGAAAATAGCATTTGAGGGAAAAGGGGCTTTAAATCCCATTAATGATGGGGAGAAATAACCTAGCAAATGAAAGAAATAAATGTTTTCTACTGAAGAGCAACTGTGATTTATTTTGGCCAAAGAAGTAAATTATCTTAAAAACATCATATTGACATACAAGAGATATAAACATTTTAGTTTCAACAAGCTATTTTCAGTAAGAATTTTCTTCTTTTTTCTTCTATTACTGCTAAAGGTATACTTGCCAAAGGAAGTCTTGTTAGAGGTGTGAGAAGTTTAATTCTTTGTTTTTTAACTGATTCTATCCTAAATACTACTCCCACTGAATCTCCAACTAAAAACAGTCTAGGAACAGGCAAGGGAAGTTGTTTCCTGGAACACCAATAATAGTATTATGCAGTTTTATAGTTGCAAAATAATCTCAATCAGGGCTCATAATAGTCCTGTGAGGTAAGTGACATTTTATAGATAAGGAACCTGAAACTGAGACAGAGCAAATGACTTGACTTGGGTCTCACAGAAAGTTTTCATTAATCAGGAACAAGTCAGAGGTTTGAAGATGATCGACTATTATTGTAGTTCCAACCTTCAATGATTCAGGTAATGTTCTGGTGGCATTATTCCCATGACATTCTTCGGGACAGTTTCTGGGAAACCAAAGTCTTTGGATTCCAGGGCAATTGTGGTTGTAACATTAAATAGAATCAACCTTCAAATTACAGTTAGTTTTATTATACTATCCTAAATTTGTCACCATAAATTTAGACCATTGAGAGATGGATTAGCTTTACCCTACTGTTCAAAATTTGTGGTTTGACAATATGCTACTACTGAAGAGCCTTAATACAGAAAGATCTGACTCTAAAAGGCCAACAACCATCCCGATCTTATGATGTCAGGACATTGAACTCACATGGAATGGGGTTTTTTCACAATACATCCGCACTTAAATCAATCTTATATGTCTTGGCATCACTTTCCTGATGTCATAGTCTTCTAGTTTCAAAGGACAATAACTATTATTAGCTAACAAGCATTTGAGATAGATTTGAACACAATTCTTGCTGATTCCAAGTCTCAAACTTTATCCACTGAACAACCTAATTGCATTTAGAAAGAATTTGGATATAAAGATCATTAGTCATGAGATGTGAAGTAAAATCCTAGTTTGGTTCTTACTTCCTTGGTGACTTCATAAATCTGGAAGCTAATTCTAACCCTGGACTTCCTACATTACAAGAATCCTCTACCCCTATGGACCCCTCTTTCAGATTGCCTGGTTTCTGTCAGAACCCTCTACTTTAAGGAGGATACACCCAGATTTATTCTTCTCTCAGTTGCAATTTTGACTTTTCTCTTGGGTCATCTCTCTAATACTCAACATTGCAAGACCTTCAACTACCTTCCGTTCCTTCAGTTTTCCATTAATATTGCACTCCACCGTTAAAATATATTATTCTTCAGGGCAAGGCTTTTCATTTGTATCCCCAGTGCTCCAGAGTGTCTGGCACATAATGTTTCATAAATGCTTCTAGACTTGACTTGATTAAACTAACTTCAGTTTCCTCATCTGCAAAATGAGAGATTTGAGCTCAGTAACTAATTCTTCAACTCTATACACTTTAGGAAGACTTCAATAAAGATAAAAAAAAAGAACTAGCACTTTCTTTCTTTTAGATGAAATTTAAATTCCAGAGGGTTAAAGGGAAAAATGGATTGCTACAAAGTAAACTTGGCCTTAGGATTTTGAAAAGACATGCATTTGTATCCCCAAATCTTAAAACACTGACTGCCACTCAGTAGGTGTTTAATAAATCCTTGTTTGACTTGATCTGATGATTAAAAGAAATCAATCCAGGATAATAGTCCTGAATAAACACTTCTATAACTCTTTTGTAATTCCAGGATGAGAAATACCCATTATAGAAAACATTATTTCCTAGATACTAAAAAATACAAGAAGGTCAAGCAGCAATGAGGGAGAAAACATGTCAATAAATTTAGAAAATAGATATAAACTATAGAAAGTGGATCAGGTCAAATCACTTACAACCATTTTACCTTTAGGGTATTTTAGACATTTGAGTTTCCTAGTATCAGAGCTTGAAAAGACATTAAAAGGTTATCTAGCCCAATCTCTGTCATTTTATAGATGGAGGAAATTGAGGAACAAAGAGGCTATGAGACCTACTAATGGTCAATCAGATAATTAGTGGAAGAGATGGAAATCAAGCCCAAGTCTTCTGATTACAAACCAAGATCTCTTTGTCAAGACTCCTGTTAACTTCCTCTCTTCTGGCCACCTTCTTGAAATTTGTAATGGAATTTAGAATAAAGAGACTAGTCTGTTTTTGAATGACTTGAAATCTATGAAGCTCTTTTAACAGATAAGAAGGGAACAATTATGTCTTTGTATTTGAATGGCTCCAGATTTAGTACTTGCCTATGAGGAAGTGAAGGCTGATGAATGAAAATCTGAACAGTGGATCTAAAACTATAAGGTTCACAAAAATGGAGGAAAAAGGGAACCTGATGATAGCTCTCCAAACACAATGGATAATACTGTCACCTGCTCCTATAAGACAATATTAAAATTGGAGAAGAAACTGAGAAATCATTACATTAAAAGGAAAAATTACAAGAGTTCATGTTTTATAGTTCTTTAGAGTTTCCAAAATACATTACCTACATTACATTATTTCATTTGACCCTCATTACAATGCTGTAAGGTAGGAATTATAAGTATTTTCAACCCTACTAAATAGGTTAGAAGAGATTAAGGACCTGATCATAGTCACATGGTTATAAATATTAGAAGTGGATTTGGGACCCAGGTTTTCCTGATTCTAACTACCATAAATCTCAGTTAATATTTGAAACAACTAAACATTTCAAAAATTCAAAATAGTTTAGAAATTTCAATTTAAGATGTGTCCTTACATTGACCAGAATAAGCTTTTTTGTTCATCTGCTGCTCTGCCTGCTTTTAACTCCTAGGAACAAGATTCACCTTCCAGGAAAAGCTTGTCACTTTTAACCAAATTATTATATCCCTTAACTCAAGCCTTGTTTAACTCAACTGCTTCTCCCCTCTGAATAGTGGGCTGGAGGGCAGAGTATCAAATTTCTATAAAAGCCTTCCATTTAGGGGCACCTAGGTAGCACAGTGGACAGAGCACCAGTCCTGGAGTCAAGAGGACCCGAGTTCAAATCCAACCACAGACAATAATGATTGCCTAGCTATGTGACCCTGAGCAAGTCACTTAACTCCATTGCCTTGCAAAAAACAAAAAACAAAAAAAAGGCTTCCATCTAAAGGACTCTCGGCTCACTCTACTTTGCATCTGTTGCTCTGCCTGATATCAATTACATACAACAAGATGCTACCAGTATTCCCTGTGTTCCCCCCTTCCTACCTCCTTTTTTATGTGTGGTCTCCACCCCCTTTTAGATTTTAAGTATTTTGAGATTAAGAATTTACTTTTTTAATTAGAACTGGGAAGGAAAAGATAAAACTCTCCCTCTTTTTCAGATGACATGATGGTATACCTAGAGAATCCCAAGAAATCATCCAAAAAACTACTGGAAATAATTAACAACTTTAGCAAAGTTACAGGATATAAAATAAACCCTCATAAATCTTCAACTTTTCTATACATGACTAGCAAGATATAGCAAGAAGATCTAGAAAGAGAAATCCCATTCAAAGTAGCCTCAGACAATATAAAATAACTGGGTGTCTATTTGCCAAGGCAGACTCAAAACTTTTTGAAAACAATTACAAAAGACTTCTCACACAAATAAAATCAGATTTAAATAACTGGACAAACATCAATTGCACTTGGATAGGTAGAGCTAATATAATAAAAATGACAATTCTACCAAAACTAAACTACCTGTTTAGTGCCCTACCAATCAAAATTCCAAAACAATTACTTTACTGAGTTAGAAAAAGGTGGTAAGTAAATTCATATGGAGAAATAAAAAGTCAAGAATTTCCAAGGATTCAATGAAAAAAAAAGGCAAAAGAAGGTGGCTTAGCCCCATCAGATCTAAAATTTATTGTAAAGCATCAGTCATCAAAACTGTCTGATATTGATTAAGAAACAGAGTGGTGGACCAGTGGAACACACTAGGTGCAATAGCAGGAAACAATTATAGAAATCTGCTGTTTGATAAACCCAAAGAATCCAGCTATTGGGCTAAAAACTCTCTCTTTGATAAAAACTGCTAGGAAAAAAAGGAAGTTAGTATGGAAGAAACTTAGATTAGACCAACACCTCACACCCTATACCAAGAAAAAATCAGAATGGATACAGGATTTAGACATAAAAAAACAATATTATGGGGGGCGGCTAGGTGGTGTAGTGGATAAAGCACTGGCTCTGGAGTCAGGAGTACCTGGGTTTAAATCCAGTCTCAGACACTTAGTAATTGCCTAGCTGTGTGGCTTTGGGCAAGCCACATAACCCCATTTGCCTTGCAAAAATAATATTATAGGGAAACTAGAAGATCAAGTAGTACTTTACCAGTCAGATCTTTGGAAAGGGAAGCAGTTAATGAGTAAGGAAGAGATGGAGAACATCACTAAAAATAAACTAGATGATTTTGATTACATTAAATTAAAAAGCTTTTTCACAGTAAAAACCACTGTAACCAAGATCAAAAGAAATGTAGTAAACTGAGAAACAATATTTACAACTAGTATTTCTGACAAAGGACTCATTTCTAAAATATACAGAGAACTGAGTCAAAGTTTTTTAAAAAAGCCATTCCCCAATTGAAAAATGGTCAAAGGATGTGCAAAGGCAATTTGCAGATGAGGAGATCAAATTGATCCACAGTCATATGAAAAACTGCAAATCATTACTTGTTAGAAATGCAAATTAAAGCATCTCTGAACTGCCACCTCACACCTCTCAGTCTGTCCAACATGACCAGAAAGGACAATTATCATTGTTGGAAGGTTGTGGGAACTCTGGAACACTAATACATTGTTGGTGGAGCTGTGAACTCATCCAACCTTTCTGGAGGGCAGTCTGGAACTGAGCCCAAAGGGCTACAAAAATGTGCATACTCTTTGATCCAGCAATATCACTATTGGGCCTATACCCTGAAATGATGATGAAAAAGGGAAAAAAACATCACTTGCACAAAAAATATTCATAGCGGCCCTGTTTGTGGTGGCAAAGAATTGGAAATCAAGTAAATGTCCTTCAATTGGGGAATGGCTTAGCAAACTGTGGTGTATGGATGTCATGGAACACTATTGTTCTATTAGAAACAAGGAGGGATGGGAATTCAGGGAAGCCTGGAGGGATTTCCATGATGAACACGATGAGCTGAACCAGAAAAACACTGTACTCCCTAACAGCAACATGGGGGTGATGATCAGCCTCAATGGACATGCTCATTCCATCAGTGCAACAATCAGGGACAATTTGGGGCTATCTGTGATGGAGAATACCATCTGTATCCAGAGAAAGAACTGTGGAGTTTGAACAAAGACCAAGGAGTATTACCTTTAATTTAGGGGGAAAAAACTGATATCTTATTGTCAGATCTTGCTATCTCTTTTACTTTATGTTTCTTACTTAAGGATAAGATTTCTCTCTCATCACATTCAATTTAGATTGATGTATATCATGGAAACAATGTAGGGACTGGCAGATTGCCTTCTGTGGGGGGGTGGGGGGAGGGTGGTAAGATTGGGGGGGAAATTGTAAAACTCAAAATAAATAAAATCTTAAAAAAAAGAATTGGTTTTCTTTTTCTTAATTTTATTTCCAGGGCTTAGTTTAGTACTAGGGCAAAGTATGAACTTTAATGAATTTAATTATTGTATTTAAATATTGCATTATATTATATTTATATATGTATTATATATTGAACATACACATATATAGGTATGACAAGATGACAGTGTAGAGACAGGAATTCCCAGAAGCTTTCCCCCAGAACACTTCAAATGTCTTAAAATCATGCCTCTAATCAAATTCTAGAGTACTCTCAGAAAGGTGAAGTGAATCAAGTATCCAGGCTAAGATAAGTTGGAAGAACCATGTGGGAAGGGTCTATTCCACCAGAGTTAGAAAGGGTCACAGCCCAGGCTGTGCCCCAGAATGAAGCAGCTCTAGCCTTCCAGGAACAGCCTGCAGGGCACCTGGGTCTCTGTTGGCACCTCAGTCTTTGGCAGCTGGCATGGTTCCCAGACCTCAGGGAGTAGGGATCAACCCAGGGATACCAAGGACAACTTGGATGGTAAGTGGGGAAAACCCAGCTGCACCAGAGTGAGAAGATCCCAGGCCAGTGCAGCCCTGCCCCGGGGAACCTATGGACCCACCCAGCAATTGCTTCCAGAGCCCTCAGCCTCAGGGATGATAAGGAGGTCAGGGGAGACTGTAGACATCTCTCCACTATCCCTGGGATGGGACTCTGCAGCTTTAGCCCATTTCAGACCCAGGTAGTAGTCTGGGGCCCCATTCTACCAAAGTGGGGCAGGAAGGACAGAGGAGAGAGATTGTAGTCATCCACAGACCATAACAAAGGCCAGGAGAGAGATCAGAGTTTCTCGTGAAACCTTGAAGGTATTAAGGTCCCTGGGGAGGTGTCTCAAAAGCTTGGGAAAGTGCATTAAAATCAGGTCAGAAGTTAGGAAAATGAGCAAACAACAGAAGAAAAATCAATCTGACCACAATTGCTTTGTTCCCATGGAGGATCAAATTACACACTCAGTAGATGACAAAGTCAAACTTCTGTATCCAAAGGCTCCAAGAAAAATAGGTCTCAGGCTACAGAAGACCTCAAAAAAGACTTTGAAAATCAAGTAGGGATGGTAGAGGAAAAATTGGGCAGAGCAATGGAGGAAAATCAAGCAAAACAATTTAGCAGCTTGGAGAAGGGGATATAAAAAAACTAAAGAAAGTAACACATTAAAAACCATGTTAGGTCAAATGGAAAAAAAAGCAGTTAAAAAAAATCAATAACTAGAAGAATGCCTTAAAAAAGCAGAACTTGGCAGATGGAAAAGGAAATGCAAAAGCTCTCTGATGAAAATGCTTCCTTCAAATGTAGAATGGAGCTAAGAGAAGCTGATAACTTTTCAAGAAATTAAAAGAATGAAAAACTAGTAGAAACCATGAAATAGCTTATTGGAAAAACAACCTAGAAAACAGATGCAGATGAAATAATTTAAAAATTATTGGGCACTCTGAAAGTCATGACAAGGAAAAGAGCCTAGACTTATTTTTTCCAGAAATAATCCAGGAAAATTGTCCTGAGATCCTAGAAGCAGAGAGCAAAATAGAAATTGAGGGAATCCACAGATCATCCCCTAAAAGAGATCCCAAAATACAAACTCCCAAGAATATTGTAGCCAAATTCCAGAACTCCCAAGTCTAAAAGAAAATATTACAAGCAGCCTGAAAGAAACAATGTAAATATCAGGATACTACAATCGGGATTACACAGGACTTAGCAATGTCTACATTTAGGGCTTGGAGGGCTTGGAATATGATATTCCAAAAGGCAAAAATGTTTGGATTACACCCAAGACTCAATATCCAGCAGAACTGAACATCCTCCTCCAGGAGAAAAGATGGGCATTCAATGAAATAGGGGAATTTCAGACTTTCCTGTTGAAGTGACCAGAATTGAACATAAAAGTTTGATCTTCAAGTATAGGACTCAGGTGAAACATAGAGGGGGGTGATTAGGAAGGGCAAATTATGAGAGATTTAATGATGTTGAACTGGTTGTAGTCTTTGCATGGGAAGATGGTGTTCAAAACTATGCATGAAATTGGAGGAAAAATATTTAGTCATTAAAAATAAATAAAATTACCAAAAGTCCAGGAAAAATTTTATATATAATATATATTATAAATATATATGACACATACATATATATATATACACACATATATGACTTCTCTTTAGAAGATGATGTTTATCCTTCATTTTAAAAGAAGACCATGACATGAAGAAGTGATGCCATGACATGGATGTGAATAGAATATGAATGATGGGAGGGCTATGCTAAGTCACTACTCTTACTTTCTCCTCATCTGGATCCAGTGATCAGATATGAATCAAGATGACTGGAAATAGTCCTGGATGCAAAGCAATCAGTTGAGTGACTTGCCCAATGCCACAAAATACGTGTCTGAAGCCATATTTGAACTTAGGACCTCCTGACTTTACCTCTATCCACTATATCATCTAGCTGCCCATTTAGCTATCTAGCTTTTCTCTTCAGAAAAACAGAAAGCAGAATAGTGATAATTGAAAGAGATGATATTCTAAAGCATTTTCCTCACATTCAAGTTGGACAGAGATTTCAGGATAGGTATTTTCCCTTTTTGGTCTACAAGCAAGCAGCTGAACTAACATGACAGATTCAAAGCGGATTAGGGTCTCAGAGGCCTCCTTTCCTAATCTCTGTTTCCTGAAAATAATTTTACTATGGGCCAGAGAAACCTCCTCTTTTGTATGTAAACATCTTATATAGTATACATTCTCCTACACTGTGGCATTCCATTCAAGCTCCACTCCAATTGCTATGAAGTGACCCAGACTCCAAAGCATATCAAGCAACAAGGAATAGGTAGTCTGTTTTGGCCTGTTTGTCATTTATGACTTCTTTTGGAGTTTTGACTTCTCTTGTCATTTAAAGATTTTCTTCAGTTTATAGATTTCTCAATATCTGATAGCATATTATTTGTGAGGTCACTGTCTTTGGTTGATTTTTCAAACTCACAGTTTTCTGTGGGGAAAAAACAACTATGCGAAAGCATCTGATCGCTAACCCTGGTAGTAGCTTAAAAAAGTTACTATTGACCATAAGTAAAAATCATATGAAAGTAAAAAATACAACTAGACCCAAAATCTCATTAAATCCTCCAGAAGATTAAGAAATAATTTTATGGAGAATCAACAAATATCACAAAATGGAAAAATTAAAAGAAAAATGTAAAATATCTCTTTGGAAAAACAACGGACATGAAAAATAGATTCAGGAGAGATCACTTAAGTATTGTTGTACTACACAAAAGTCATGATCCAAAAAGGACCTGGATGACATCTTTCAAAAAATTGTCAAGGAAAACTGCCTTGATATTCCAGAACTAGAGGGTAAAATAGTCACTGACAGAATGTTCTGATAACCTCCTGAAAGTGATCCCAAAAGGAAAACTCCATGGAATACTGCAGACAAATACCAGAATTGTCAGATCAAGGGAGAAATATTGCCTACACTCAGAAAGAAACAATTTGAATATCAAGGAGCCGCAATCAGGATTAGACAGGACTTAGTAGCTTCTACATTAAAGGAGAAGAAAGCTTGTACTATAACATACCAGAAGGCAAAGGAGCTTGTATTACAACCAAGGAAAAAACTACCCAGAATTAAGCATATTTTTTCGGGGTAAAGGACAGACATTCCAAGAAACAGTAGGGTTTAAAACTGTATGACAAAAAGATCAGAGATAAAAAAGAAAATTCAATTTTCAAATATAAGACTCAAGAAATTCATAAAAAGATAAACAGGGAAAATATGTTATTCAATAAGGTTAAAGTGCTTACTACCAACAGGGGAAGACATCACTTGAAACTATTTTCTCTTTTTTTTGTGTTTAAAAATAACCTTTGTTGCAAAAGATAGATGACTCTCTGGGAGGAAGGAGAAGAAAAAGTGAGGGAAAATTTTTCAAATATTAACACAAAAGTCATTGATTTAATCTAATCTAATAAAAGTCATATTCCATGGGTTATAATGGATTTTATTCTTGAGAATAAATAATAGTTCATAAAAATGTATTATTGAAACACAATTTCAGATCTAAAAGATATACTAATAACTATAAGATGACCAAATACATGGTATTATTATAAAGTCAAGAAGGAACATGTACTGTTAATCATACCTTATACTATGTGCTAAAAAATATATGACTGAAGATCACATTCTGAATCTGAAAATTCATAGAAACTTAATACTTAACTTGGATTAACACAAATGCTCACTGAATTATTCTCTAAAATATTATGTATGCATGCAAGAGTATTACTTTACACAAAATGTACCCCATATTTAAGTCGAATAAATGGATGGAATCAGATTAACACAGAAAAAATAACATTTCAATTCAATACTTAAAATTAATGTGTATGCTGTAAACTGGACCCCATTCCAGTCTCTAAAAATAGGGACAGAAGTAAAACATCCCTCTCCTTCAAGGAAATAATATTTTCCTCCAGAGTTGGGTGAACATGTGAACATATGTAAATACATACAAAATAAATGCAAGTAATTTTGTGTAAGGAGAGAGAGCATTTACTGAGAACTGGAGGAAAGGTTTCTGGTAGGCTAGGTTAGGAAAAATTCTTAATAATGGATGTAAATTCTAATTTTAGAATTTTAGAATTTAAGATTTAGAATTTAAAAGGAATTGAGACATTTATAGTCCAATGTCATATACATGTGTATACATATACATACAAGTATTTATATGATCAAAGGACATGATAAAAAAATTCACTAAAGAATAAACATGAATTTCATGTAATCACTTTAAAAACCACTCATTAATAACAATAATTAAAATAAAATAATTAAATATTGATTAAAAGGACTCATTAATTAAAATAATTATTAATAGTTATTGTTATTGATAATAATAGCTACCATTTACATAGCATTTTAATGGTTGCAAATTGGTCTACATACATTATCTCATTCTATTCTCAAAAATTCTGTGAAATAAATATCATTATTATCTCCCTATTTTACAGACAAAGAAAATGAGTCACAGAGGGATTAAGTGATTAGCTCAGGATCACACAGCTTCTAAGTATCTGAAGCAAATGATTCAGGTCTAGCATGCTTATCCATCACACCAGCTAGAAATTAAAGAATGTAATTGAAAACTGTGAGGTGCCACCTCAGTCCTAAATAATTGGCAAAAAATAAATAAAAACAATCAAAGCTGTTAAGACTGTAGAGAAACAGATTCATTCATGAATTCCTGCTGTCAATTCAAATTAGCACAAATTGCCAAGTGGTGCTTACTTGCAAAAAATGCAACAGGTGTTTTTTTTTAATCTTGTCACTATTTTCACCAGATTTTTATCTACCATTTTACTATTAGATCCATGATAAATTCCTCCCTTGAAGTAACAATGGTTCTGACTCTTCTCTTTGATTCTTCTGTTAGAAAATCATCCCTGACATATGTCAAATATTTGAAGTGCATTTACAATATAATAAATACAATTTCCCATATTCTTTAGAGTCTGACTCTGGATCACTTTGAAGATCTGACCTGAAGAAAAAGCATTTGTCTTTTTGCATATTTATTTGCTGTAAAGCTGTTCTTGTCATATTTTCCCCTTATTCTTTACTATCTATAGCATTATTTATCTATTCTATTGACATCTATCTATTTCCAGGGCCTTAAAATACATAGAGAGGTATTCACACATATATACATATATATATATATGTAAATACAAATACATTGAGATAAACACACATTTATATGAATATATGTAGTTATTTGTAATACATATATTTGCATGTGAGAGAAAGAGAGAGCAAGTATGAGTGTGTGAGTGTATGTAATAAGCCAGAAGAGGAAGAACCAAATACTTCAAGAGGGAGTAAAGGAGATCTGAAACACTTGCTAAACAATATCTAAAAGAATTGCCACATATCAATAGTTGAGGTTGGTTATCATAAATAAATTCTGTTACTGAGGTTTGGGGATATTATCCAGTACTGTTTGACCTCTGGAAGAAGGAGAGAAACTAGAAAGCTGGAGTGATCCAGAAAATGTGAATTTTAGAGGAAAGCAGGAGAACAACGTAAGGTCGATGAGATATGAAATTCGAGGAAAGGAGCGAGACATTTTGTTGAAATAGTTAAGATTATGTGGAAAGACAAAATAGGATTCAAACAACTAAGATGAGTTGGTAGTGTAGGGAGTGATAAAGGATCCCAATGAGGCTGCAGGACAGGTTATTGGGAAATGAGAGGAGAAGATTCTTAGCATTTAGAGAAGAGACTCATTCTTTAAGTTTTTAAAGGTGGAGAAGTTTCAAGTGCTGATGTAGTATAAAGTAGGCTTACCTCAGAACAGAACCAGATCTTAGGAACTAAGGGATTCATGAAACTTAAGAAGTGATTTACAGGGAAAAATAGCACTACTATTTCAGAGAACATCATAGAGTTCAATAACATGACATGTCCCTACTATGCTTAATAAATGAATTATCTTCTAATTCAATTTTATAATAATTTAATTGATACAAATCAGTTCAAAGTGAATTATAAATGTAACAAGCATTTTTAAAGTATTCTATATGATATGTACAACAAGAGAAAAATGATACTCAAGAACATTACAATCCTATGGGAAGAGACATGTTCATAAATAATTATGATATAAGGGAGACTGAGGAAAGTGAAAAGGAGAGTTCTGGGTAATGTACTATGAGACAGGTGAGGTAGAAATGATTACTTTCAATTGGTTTAAAGAAATCCTTGAGTTGGGCTTGGAGGAAGGGAGAGATGAAAATCATGAGTTGAAGATAGTAAATGAATCATGAGTTCATTCCAGGCCTTTAAAATGGAGTGAACAAAGGCATGAAGACAAGACAGCAGAGCAAAAAGGAGGGTGAGCCCATTTGAATTAAAAGACAAAATGAGTGACAAAGTAATATGAAATATGGCTTAAGATGTGAAGGTTCAAGGAGAAAAACCAGTTGATATAATAAATGATAGTATAAAAATATGGAACTCTCAAAGGTTTTAATTAACACTTATAAATAGAAAAATACTTTTACAAATAGTTTAACGATTCTTGATATTTTTGAAATAAATTTTATTTGAAAATTCAAGATCAGATACAAAAGAAATGAAGATAGACATATTCTCTTTTCCCCCAAATAAAAATATCACACAAAACACCAAGTATTAATGAAGGGTATACTTGAAGCTGGCTCTGTGCTCAGTGCTAGGGATTCAAAGAAAAAGCAAACAAAGAAAAAACAAAACAAAAACAAAAAACAAGCAAGCAAAAAGAAATAGTGCTGGTCCTCAAGTAGGGCAAGGTGTTTTAATTCAAAGGAGGGCAAGCAACATATATGAATTAGTCAAGAAGCATTTATTGATATTTCCTATATCCTGAACACTAATCTTTAGAGCTTTCTCTGAAATCATTGAGATGAACAAAATCTTTAAAAAGGAAGGCACTAGCAGGTAGATGGACAGTTAAAATCTTCCTGGATAGGAGGGTACTTAAAATAAGTATTAAAGGAAGCCAGGGAATCTGAGAGCCAAAGATGATGAAACAGAATCAGGCATTTGCTAAGATAAAGAAATGGGCATCATTTATGAGCCAGAATGACTTGACCATATAGGCATCTAGGTGCCATAGTAGATAGAGAACCAAGCCCAGAGTCAAGGAGACAAATTCAGATCTGACCTCAGACATTCTTAGGTGTTGATGTGAATGGAGTTTTGGAGGATGGGAGTTTGAATCCAGGCTCAGACACTTGACAATGACTAGCTGTGTGACCTTGGACAATTCACTTAAGCTTCATTGCCTTGCATCCAGGGCCATCTCAAGTCACTCTGATTCCTATCTGACCACTGGACCATGATGGCTCTGGAGGAGAAAGTGGGACTGGTGACCTAACACAGCATCCCTACATCCCAATCCAATCCAATGCACATGCTTCTCATGGCATCATCTCCCTGATGTCAAGGTCTTCTTCGAAAATGAAGGATGAACAACATTAGCTGTCTGAGTAAATCATTTAACCCTGTTTGCCCTGGCTTCCTCATCAGGAAAATCAATTGAGAAAGGAAATGGCAAACTACTCCAGTATTGTTGCCAAGAAAACCCCAATGGGGTCATGAAGAGCTGCACAATAGTAAAAAAAAAAAAAACTAATCAACAACAAATGCAAAGTAAAGGAATTTAAATCTGATCTTAGTTAGCAAACAATACAGAATCACTGGAGATTAATGCATAGAAAGCTAGCATTTTACAAACATCACTTTGGCACTCACTCATTCCTGCCTTCAATGAGTGCATGTCCTATGGAGTTTGTTGCTTGATCTCCTTCTACTTGGATTTCTTGCCTCTAGTCGTTCTCACTTTAGATCTATGCTTCAAACCACTACCACATAAATGCCACTTTTTTCCCCTCAATGGTTTTTGGAAGATGGATTGGAGTGGAGAGATACACTTCATCAGAATGCATGAAGTGATTTTAACCAAAGTGTATAGAATTTGAAATTATCCATCTTTAAGTAGTACTCATTATAGCATTAGGGGGAAAATTATAATAGCTCTGTTTATGAGACAGTTTCTAATTCCTATTTTTGGAGTCAAACATTATGAAATCTGACAATGGATGAATTATCATAAATGCAGAACAGGTTTGACTGTTGGAACATTTTCAGGGCAGGTCCTTTTGGAGGTCATACTTTCTCAGGCTCCATTTCCAAGGATGTGTGACAGTGTTTTTACTAAAAACCCTTAAGATATTCTCAGTGAAATATTACTGTCTAAGACTTCATATAAAGGATATCTTAATAGAGTATTTTTTTTCTGATTTTGCATCTAAATACTCCTATCTGCTCTAAGCAGCCTTGAAGATAATTCAGGACCTTTAGATCCCAATCTTCTTTTATGCCCATAAAAACATCGATTTTATTTTTTTGTAGATGTCTTTTGTTTTTATATCACATCCATTTCCAAATAGAACTCTCTCTGACCAAGAGATCTTTCCCTGGTAGTAAAGATGTAAAAAGCAAAAGAGAAAAGCACTTTAGCGAAGGCAATGTAATGACTGCTTATGACAATATGCTACCTTAAAAATATTTCAATTGATGACTTCTGTTTTTATGTCACATATATTTCTAGAAATATACCTCGCCTCTACTGCCAGATATGAATCTTAAGCTTTTAAGGGTGTGACTTCAACACCCTGACAGGCAGATGGCTGTAGTTTAAACCCATATTCACTCTCTGATTCATTGAATTTTAAAATCAATTCATTTCACATTCCACTAGGGTCTGCATCCTTGACCATAATCTCCCCAATGTACCCCCCCTCTTCATTTTCTGAGAATTTTCCCCAGGTAGCTTTGAAACATAAACACAATAGGTTTTGTGATTCATCTTTTCTTGAGTTGCCCAACTGTAACATTCCCTGTAAAACACATTATTCTCTCACACTTAGCATTTTCTTGGCAAAGGGAGATTGTGATCTCTGTATCTCATGCCTTTTGGAAAGTTCCCCTCAAATCTTTAGGTCTTAATCAACCTAAAGACCTCAGAAACCTACAAAGCCAAGGAAAGGAAATTGCTAGATTTGGCTTCTTTTAGTGGTTCCTTCTCTGAGCTTCAGGGAACTGAGCAAAGGGAAAGGCTCTGAGTGAACACTGAGCCTCATGTTTAGAAACAGCGTCTGGCTGGCTGAAATCACAGGAACCACAAGGATGTGAGGTGCCTATTTAGAAGAGCAAGAAAAAACTTGAAAGCATCAGAATTCAGCAAGAAGTTCAAGCTGTGTTGCCCTGGAGAAAAAGCTTCCAGAATCCTGTTAAGTAACTGTGATTGAAGGGTTGGGGGTGGGGGGGGGAGAAGGGAGGAGGCTGCTTTTTCCTCCCTATGATCATCATTATTTGTCCTCTCAAAATCTTTCATCAGAAAGTGACAATTCTCTAGAGTTTGCTGCTATGACCAGGGCTGCTGTAGCAAACCTCAATTCCAATTTCTATAGAGGTGTTCAGGAATATAGGGGAAATGACAGGTCTTTCACTCTTTTTAAAAAAAAAAAAACAACTCTCTACTTTAATAGAGGATGATAAGTGGAGAGGGACTGTTAAGTAATAAAGAAATCAGAATGGAACAGTGTCCTTAAAAAGCAGGGATTTAAAGAGCAGACCTTTCAGTCTTTTCATCTGAAGGATTTAAAGAAAGAATCCTTAATTTACCAATCCTTTAAAGCCATCTTCTGCCCCCCCCCCCCCAAAAATGGTTGTTAAATCTTCCAAAGGAAAAGCTTACTTAACTCTCTCTCCTAAGCCTTAAAAAATATGTATCCCTAAGGTACAGGCAGCAATCAAGTTTTAATTCCTATGCTCATTAATGAATCTGGCCCTTGTTAGAAAATATTGTTGCAGCTATAGTGTTCAATTGAAGGCACATGGTGGGGGTTCAAGAAAACCTTTATCATTAGATCAAGAGGAATCAAATATCCTAGAGATGGCCAGTGACTATTCTTCATCTCAGCATCTCCATGGAGTTTTCTTAGATTGAGTGTTCCTACTTAACTACTTCACCTGATTCTCCATTTTACTTCTTTGTTTGTTTATTTTTGTTTTTGCTAGGCTATGGGGTAAAGTGACTTGCCTAAGGCCACATAGCTAAGTAAGTGTTAAGTGTTTGAGGCCAAATTGAACTCAGGTCCTCCTGAATCCAGGGTTGGTGCTCTATCCATTGCACCACATAGTTGCCATCCCCCACCATTTCACTTCTAAATCATAGAGAAAAATCCCAAATTGCCTGTATGTCTTTACAATGTGAATTTTACTACTAGAAGAACGATTTGACTATGTTCTAAGAATAAAAGGGTGGTGAAGAAGAAAGTGACAAAGCATCATAACAAAATCTGTGCATAAGATGATGAAACTGGGTAGTCTTGTGAAAGGATGATTTGTAGGGGGAGAAAAAAGTAAGAGTCAAAAAGATCAGGTAGAGAGACATTGTAGGAGTATAATGAAACATGCTCAGTGGATCGCAAAATAATCTTCAAAGGCTTCCCTGGACTGATCCTGAGTAAAGTGGGTAAAAGCAACAGAACACTGTACACAGTAACAGCAAACTTCAGTGGTGATCAACTATAAAAGTCTTAGCTCTTCTCAGCAATGCAGTGAGCCAAGACAATTTCTAAAGACTCATGATGGAAAATGCTATTCACAGTCACAGAAAGAACAGATAGAATCTGAATGCAGATAGAAGTAAACTATTTTCACTTCATTTTTTTCATAGCTTTTCCCCCCCATTTTGTTCTGTTTCTTTTTTAAACAAGCATTACCAATATGGAAATATGTTTTATGTGATTATACAAATATAACCTATATCTATATTGCTTACCATCTATAGGAATAAAGAGGAAGGAAATATGGAGAAAAATTTGGAACCCTAATCTTATAAAAATGTCTTTACTTGTAACTGGGAAAATAAAATACCATTTATAAATAAAAATACCCTGAGTACAAGCATGGCTTTATTTCTTTGTTCATCTATCACCAGAGCTGATTAAAAATTACTTGAAGAGGGAAGCCTGGAGGGATTTGCATGAATTGATGTGGAATGAGATAAGCAGAACCAGAAAATCATTGTATACCCTAACAGCAACACGGGGGCGATGATCAACCTTGATGGACTGGATCATTCCATCAGTGCAAGAATCAGGGTCAATTTGGGGCTGTCTGCAATGGAGAATACCATCTGTATCCAGAGAAAGAACTGTGAAGTTTGAACAAAGACCAAGGACTATTACCTTTAATTTAGAAGAAAAAAAACTGATTATCTTATCTTATTGTCTGATCTTGCTATCTCTTATACTTTATGTTTCTTCCTTAAGAATGATTTCTCTCTCATCACACTCAATTTGGATCAATGTATACCATGGAAACAATGTAAAGACTGGCAAAATGCCTTCTGTGGGGGGAGGCAAGTAAGATTAGGGGGAAAATTGTAAAACTCAAAGTAAATAAAATCTGAAAAAATTACCTGAAGAATATTATTAGTCAGATGATATATATTTCTATTTTTCATCTTTTTCCCTTTATTGTCCATCACCCATATTTTTCTTGCACGCATTCTTTGCTATTATTATAGAGGATATTCAGTCAAAAAAACTATCATGACCTTCCACCCCCCAAAAAATAATACTTCTTAAGACTAAGTAGTCAGTGTCAACAAACTGATATCTCTCAGATATGGTGGCTGGTTGAGTGGCATCCTTTTTTTCTAAGCCCTAAGACAAATCTAGACAAAGATGGTTAGTGGTACCCTAACAGGGATGTGGTAACCTACATGTTATTATCTATGACCACCATAGATTATAATGTTATACAAAAGGCAATATCACCATTCATAGCTGCTACTTAAATTATTTTTTAAAAATGCACTCATGAAAGACAACTGTGCAACATAAAACAAATCAAAATATATATGAATAAACTACCCTATTTATTCAAAGTGCCTTAATATAAGGCAAAGAATTAAAAAAAAACAGTACTTATCTAAGTGCAGACAATTCAATCTGAGGCCAACATTTATGGGCAGCTATAGACTGAAAGTTTTTTTTTTACCTTTTTTTGTTTTTTGCTTCTGATTTTTGCCTAAACTGCTGGAGGTACTTTGTCTGTTATCAGAGACTGAATGAAATCAAGGTTGATAAACAAGATACTTTTTTCACTTAAACAGATAAACAGGAATGACCAGTTATAGCTTAAGTGGAACATTCCTTCCCCAAGTAATTCTTATATTATGCAATCTTCCCTAGTGAATGAAAATGAAGAGTTCATTACTCATAAGTAATTAGTATTTATAGGCCAGATTCTCATCATGTGCAGTGTATTTTCCCACAGTTACATGAGATGACCCTCTAGCCTAATATTCTTTCTGGATATTTTTTTAAAGACAAATATGCTAGTTCAGTATCCTCTTAAAATAACATCACAGTTTCACTTTGCTCTCATCCAAGAGACAATAATCATCTTAATAGAATAATGACCTTTTTTGAAACAATTCAATTACAATGTCTATGAAAACTTGTGGCCTTTCTCTGTATGGAATGTTGCAAAGCATGCTGAATTTTGAATCTGGGACATTGGTTTAAATTCTAGCTGTCATTTGAGACTTGTGTAACCTTGGATAAATCCCAATCTCAATTTTCTCATTTTAAAGTGAATCTTCTAGGTTGAAAACTATAGTTCTAACACATAATGAAACGAGGTATGTACCTTAATATGGTGAAAATATGAATTTTTAACTCATATTTTTGAGATACAAGATTTGTTTTTCACTAACAACTCCCACTTTGGCTCTATGGTCCAATATTGTCATACTGTACTAAGTTATCATTTGGTTCCACAAAGGACATGGTAGGACACTGATGTAAATTCTGAGCTCTAGCATACTGGCCTCTTTTTTTTAACTCCTCATGATATTAAATCTGATTTCTTAAGCAAAAGAGGTGTTTGTACAGAAGTACTGAAAGAAAAACACATAATGTCCCAGACCTGCAAGCAATTTTATAAAATAATGTCAACTGGTAGTTGGTTTCTATTTTTTAATTTAATTAAATTAAAATTTTTTTTAATTTAAGGCAATAGGGTTAAGTGACTTGCCCAAGGTCACACAGCAATTATTAAGTGTCTGAGGTCAGATTTGAACTGATTCCTGGGCTGGTTTTCTACCCAATGTACTACGTAGCTGCCCTTCATAGTTGATTCTTTTCTTTCTTTCTTTTTTTTTTTTTAGGTTTTTTGCAAGGCAAACGGGGTTAAGTGGCTTTCCCAAGGCCACACAGTTAGGTAATTATTAAGTGTTTGCGAACGGATTTGAACCCAGGTACTCCTGACTCCAGGGCTGGTGCTTTGTCCACTACGCCACCTAGCTGCCCCTACTATGCCACCTAGCCGCCCCCCAGTCGCCCCCCCCATAGTTGATTCTTAAACAATCCCAGAACTGAATATTATTTTGAAACAAGATCTCTGTAGTTGTCCTTGTCAATACAATTTCTGTCTGAATAGCTTCACGGGAGCCAAAAGGGGTTCCTGAACACAGAAACTGATTCTGCCTTTATGTGACAATGTCACCAGTGATCAAAATATAATGAGACTTCCAGAATGAATCAAGAAGATAAACAAATTAAAAAAGTCCTCTTTGAAAGAAAAAAAAAGTTATCATTTCTCTTCTAGACAAAAGTAATTTGAAAACAAAGAATCTGATTTATTCCTTTGTCCATACCAGAGAAAGTAAGGTAAGAGAAATGAGAAATAAACAACACATGAAAGGATTTTCTGAAGCTACTACACAAATCTGGTTGAAATTTTCCTAATCTGCTCCTTTAACTCATACTTGTTCTAGTCACTTTGCAAGAGAGATTAAGAAGTATTTGGGTCTCACCACATCTCAAATCTGTATATTCGTGAGGCTAGAATATTTAGATAATAACCAAAAAGAGGGTCTAAAGGAAAACAATCCCAAACAAAACAATGTTCAAATTACTGGAAGTTTAATATAATGAACTAATACCTTATACTTGGTGACAGAAATTTAACTTCCCAAAAACAATATGGGGGAAGTGATTAGAGAGCTGTTTGTTAGGGGAAAAAAAGATTTTGAGGGACCTATTGGATGGCACAGTCCATAGCAATTGGAAAATTAATACTATATTGGATACATTAACAGAAGCATCGTTTCCAAGGATAAAAAGGTGTTAGTCTCACAACTGTCCATCCTTGTCAGATTTTAACCAGCTGCAGAATGTCCAGAGAATGACAATCAGGATGGTGAAGGACCTTGAGTCCATATCATAGAAGGAGGCTGTTTAGCCTGGAAGAAAGAAGACTCATGGGGGCAACATCAACAAGCCTTCAAATATTCAAATGTTTGGAACTGTCACATATAGGAGGGATTCACATTTTTTTATCTGAAACTCAGCAGAACCAGGAGCAGTAAGGTGAACATACAAGGAGAAAATTTGAGGCTTGATATTACAGGGGAAAAACAAAACATAACAAAAAAGGATGAATGATAAACCTAAACAACTCCCTAGCATTCAACTGATTCCAAAGTAGGAGGGGCAAATACAGTCACCCAACTAAACTGGTCATCGATATGTTACACATTCATGATACTCCATCTCCCATCTTCCTACATTTACACTAGCCATTGTAAATGCTTGGAATTCAATCCTTCCCCTTCTTTAAGACTCAACTCAAATATCATATTTTTCATGAAATCTATTCTGATTTCTCTCAAATGCTGGTGCCTGACTTCCTTTCTAAACAATGTCATAACTGTATTGAGCTATGTCATATAAGAAATCACAAAACACTTAGTTCAGGTTTAATATAATGGACCCTAAAACAACACTAAGTCTTTAAAGAACATAAGTATGTATTTTAAGTTTTATTTTATTCCAAATTTAAGAAATCAAACTAGCATTTCCATACCATGAAAAAGATGATTTCATATAAACATGCAGATTATATACCACTTGCTATTCCTTTTAAATGTATAATAATTGCAACTTTTTTCTTTTTTTCTCTCTACCCTGTATATCTGTATAATTAATATATGTATATATATCAGTGTATGTATATGTGTGTGTGTGTGTGTGTGTGTGTGTGTGTGTGTGTGTGTGTGTGAGAGAGAGAGAGAGAGAGAGAGAGAGAGAGAGAGAGAGAGATAGATAGATTTAGGAAGACTTGGGTTTAATTCCTTTCTCTTTCACAGACTCCTTATGTGACCTTGAGACCTAATATTGACTTCAGAATATTTTAAATAATAGGATGGTTTACAATCTGTACTGGTAAAAAAAGTTAGCACTGAACCCATCAAAAACTCATCATATTAGGTTAGTGTAGTATGTATGCAACCCTTTTCAAATCCACTCCCATTATTGTGACCTTTCTCACATCTTCTCATCTATTCCACAAAAATATCACAATCTAATATTTCTGTAATTACTGTATTCTCCTGATCTCATTTTTGACTGGAAAGTCAACTACAGTAAAGATATTTGATTTCATCAACATATGTATGAAAATTCTCTCAGGATAATGCTAGAGGAACATAATGGTCAAGTGAGTTGCTCAAAGTCACATAGTAAGGGTCTGGGACAAGATTTGAACCCACATTATTTGGAGTAATTTTAGTGTACTTCAGTTGAAAGCCTGTTAAATTTGGAGTCATAGCAGCAGAACTCAAACAGTAACTCTTGTGCGACCTTGAGAAAATCACTTAAACTTGCTGGGTTTCAGTTTTCTCATCTGCAAAATAAATACATTAGATCTCTGAGGTCCCTTCCAACTCTAGCTGTGGTTCATAGGATCCTACTCTTTATATTGCACCATCCTGCCCTTGATGCTAAGTAGTTAAAGGATTCAATTCAAAAGACCCACTTGAAATGTTCCTACTTCATTCATAATTTATGATCTGATTAACATTCTTCAACTGCAGATGGGAGGGGGCAAATGGGAGAAAAAGTCTTTTCTCTATCCCCCTTTCCCTTAACACCCATCCACCTCTTCCATTACCATCACTCTACCTGTCAACTATGTCTTTTCATATTATTTACTGTGACACAACACATGACTATTTTGACTTCTATAACCCTTCATTTATGAGACTGATAATGCCAAAATTATGGGACTATAAATTACATTTACCTTTAATCTGTAGAAAACTTTTCAACTTAATGGGACTGCTTTCACTTTAATACACGCTACATTAAACACACAGACTTGTGAAATTAGGAAAGGAATTTTCAATACCACCACCCTAAGTGAGTCACACCTTTTAGGGATGACTTAAAACTGAAAGGCAGCAGTCCAATTCAATCCACCTCAGCTCCTATTTCCTGAAGTCATGCCATGCTTAAGATTGTGTCGAAATCTCTTGCTACAGTGAGTTACCCTAAAGACAAGTGGCTATGTGAAATTCCATTCAATATTCTCCCAAATATTATATAAGGAAAATGGACCAGTATTTCTTTAGAATTCAAATTAATTTCACAGATTGACTAGTAGCAGCAGCCCAAGAGAAATAAAACAAGGGAACTCAGAAGTTCTCAAAATGGTCTGCCAAGCAGGCAGCAGCAGCTAGTACTCTAATAAAGAAATCAAATGGAGCAGTAGTGATTTGTTAATAAGTTATTGCTTTTAAAATCCGACACTTCTATTGTTTTAGCAAAATACTCCATTTTATTTCTTTTCTTATTTATAGATTATAGTCATACATAAATAGGGAGATAATCTTGAAATTTCTTTAATTGAGTTGCTAAATGAAATTGATAGAGGAGGGGAGAAGGTATAGATAGTGGATTAATTTTTGTTGGATATTTCCCCCAAAATCAATGTATGTCTGATGGATTTGTGACTTTACAAAAGGCAAAAAAGAAAAAGGAAGAGAGTGTCAGTCAGACAGAGAGACAGGTAGAGAAAGAGAGAGACAGAGGGACAGACACACAGAGACAGAGATAGACTGAAGTTCTCTGTCTCTCTCTCTCTCTCTCTCTCTCTCTCTATCTATCTATCTTGCCCTGATTCCATTTCTCTCTTTTTTGTGTACCTACATACACATGCACACATCCCTTAAAGTTACATGATATTCTTTGAATTACATGAATAACGTATGTACTTTTCAATGTTACAATTAATGTTTATTGCTAGAAATTATTCCACAGCATAAGGAGAAGTGAGTACTGGAGTTTATCATATATGGGAAGTTTCTTCATAGGTCTGTATCATTCCTATTGATTTTTCTGTTCAGACATATTTTCAAGACTCAGACACAATAAAAAAATGTTTTCACTAAGTTCATACAAGAGTAGCAAGAGCTAGATAACTAGGTCTGAAAATGGCCTCTAGGTCATGCATTCCTTTATAAGTATTTTTGCTTAAAATATATAGCAAAGAAAGAATCAGATTCTGGTAAATTTGGATATTCTTACAAATAATCCTTTAGTACTAAGTCATTTGGCATATAAGTTTTGAGATGAAGACCAAGATGAAAGAATGTTGATAGGATAAAGCAATAATATATCTGCAAAAAAAGATTAGTTCAATGAAATTAGTTTGATGACTTGGTCTGTACTGTGAATGTCAGCTGACTCTACTATTTTAGTTCAACCAAGTTATTTCCTAATTCTTTTGTTTTCTTATCTTGGTGTGCACAGATATGGAACTGAAGGCATTGTTAACAATCGCAATTTATTAAAGTATAACAGTTCTAAAGACAACTGTCTTTTAATTTCCTCCAGAAAGAATTCACTCCTTATGATGTTATATCATAAAACAGCAATATTTTTAAAATGTATTTCATTGAATATTTTTATTATAAAAGCCATTATGCTGAAATATTTTTAAATTGCATTTGGATTGTATCATGCACATATCAGTCATTACTTTGTAGTTTAATAGCTTGTTTGTAAAGAACTTCTTAAGTGAACAGAACGATTTACAAAAACTTATCACATTTAATCCCCATAACAATCTTGAAAAGTAAGTTATTATTAGCCTCATTTAACAGATAAGGAAAGTAAGCTTCATAGTGATTAAGTGATTTACCCAGGGTCACAGAGCTAGTGTATGTTATATTCTAGAGTTAAGCTTAAGTCTTTCTGATTCCAAGTCCTGACTCTATTAAACATATTCCAATAATATACCAAAATCTATTTCAGCACAGGAACTTCATCTTACTTATGTTGTCCTTCATCCAGTGCCTAATAGAGTGGATTGCATACATTAGGACATTAATTTTGTTGGAATGAATTACATGCTTTAAAATGAGTCATAAAGCAAATATCAGTGTCATCTAAAATTGGAGAAAATGATTGCAAGATTAAAAAAAACTACCTCTTTCTCAATTCTACTCCAGTAGGATCAGAAATAAGTGATGCAGAGGTAGGGAAGAAAAACAAGGAATCACTTGAAATGTCATAGTTGAACTGTCAACACTATAGGAGAAATGGGGAATGAATGAGAGATATGAAATGTACACTAAGCCTCAGATAAAGTTCTCCTCTCAGATCTCTATGAATTGGAAAAGGTCAGGAAATGACATAAGGTTTTTCATAAAAATCTGTCAATTAATTTCTAACTCTATGATATACTTTTAAGTTAGTTGTTTTAGATCTAAAGGACAGGATTTTAGAGACAGGTTTTTAATTGTTTTTATTAGATCTCAGTCAAATCATTTGTTATACTTCCTCCAAACTATCAATCCCACAACTTGATTATGTTTTCATTGATTTGAATATGAATTAAATATTTTGATTTGTATTTTTTCTTCTATGGACATCCTAAGTTTTTCAAGTCTTTCCCATTTTTATTAAATCAATCTATGACTTAAGTATTTTACAATATCTTGCAATATATTTAATGATTCAAATATTAAGAATTCTTTGTTAAAACATTTTTAAGTGAAGAGAGAGGGACTTCTACAATTTGAGTAGTTTCTATGAAATAATGAAATTAGGTCACTAGCAATACTGCTAGTGCTGAAATGTGCCATATAACTTCAGAACAATAGTAATGCACTAATGAGCCAAGGAATTGCTGTTTCAGCTAATGAAAAAAAGTCTACATTTCATCCTTTGCCCATTCGACTGGAACCTTTTAAACTATTATGAGTTTTTATCTGCATCTTTTATTTGCTCAAAATGAAAACTGATAAATTAGTCATTGAAAGAACAAATCTAAGCTTGAGAGTTTGCTCAAAGTAGTTAAATAAATGGTCTTCTTGAATAGCATCCAAGATTGAAATTATTCTGATTAGTTCACTTTTTATGAAATTAACAAAATATATTTTTGTTGCCAATCTTGTAACTCCTGCTTTACATTGGGCTATTTGGAAAGGACACTAAATTAGAAGCTAGGGTGCTGAACGTTCATACAAATTCTGTAATTTATAAGCCCTGGACACTAAGGGCAAGTTCACATGACCCACAAATCTCAATTTCTTCATTTGGAAAAACAAAGATGTTGGACTTCTGTGGTCTTGCCAGCTCTTTTGCAGAGCATTAGAGACAAGCATGTATGAAGTCCATAGTATGTTTCTAGAGCTATGGAAAATTGGCTATCAGCATATTAAGGGACAAATTCATTCACTTCATCTTGAATGGAGAGAGCGCATAAACCTTAGGAGACCAGAGCTGAGTAAGCCTCTGAGGGCACTGAAGATTGTAAGATGCACAGAGAAAGATAGACAGACAGAGAATGGGAGGGAGAAGTAAAAAGAGGGAGATAAAGAGTGAGAGAGAGGAAGAGGAGGAGGAGGGAGAGATGGGAAAAGAGAAACAAAGGAAGAGAGGAAGAGGAAGAGAGGGGGAAGAGAGAAAGTGAGAGGAAAAAAGAGGAACAGAGAAGGGAAAATGAAGAGAAAGATGGGAGGAAAAAAGTGAAGAGAGAAGATGGAGAAAGAAAGCAAGGGATAGGGAGATAGGGAGAGAGAGAGGGGGAATGAAAAAGGAGAAAGAAAGCACAGAGAGATGAAGGGAGAAGAAAGGGAAGGGAGAAGAAAGGGAAGGAAGGAGAAGGGGAGGCAGAGTCAGCAGCTTCACAATACAGCAGTTGGTATTTTTAAAGAGAATTTCATTTTTTCCCCAATTATATGTCAAGACAATTTTTAGAATTCATTTTTACAAGATTTTCAGTTCCAAATTTTTCTCGCTCTCTCCTTCTCCCCTTTCCCCAAAATGGCAGGCAATTTGATATAGATTATACATATGCTATCCTTTAACATATTTCCATATTAGTCATAGTTGTGACAGAAAAAGCATTATAAAGAAAAAAAACATGAAAAAAGAATAAAGTAAGTGACAAAATAGGCTTCAATCTGTAATCAGAGTCCATCAGTTTACTGTTAGGATGTAGATAACATTTTCCTTTCTGATTTCTTAGTGCTTTTCTTGCATCATGGTATTGCCGAAAAAACTGAGTCATTCATGGTTTACCTTATATAATGCTGTTGAAACTGCATATGATCTTTTCATGGTTCTGCTCATTTCACTTTTCATCAGTTCCAACAATTTTTTCTAGGTTTTCCTGACATCTTCCTGTTCATCATGTTTATTGAACAATAGTATTCCATTACATTCATATACCATAATTGGGTCAGATGATGGGCATCCCCTGACCTTCCAATTTTTTGTCACCACAAAAATGTTGCCATAAGTGTTTTTGTACATTTTTAATTTCCATTTCCTTGATCAAAAGTGATTTTCTTCATATGTTTATTTGAAAACTGCCTATGCATATGCTTTAACAATTTATGAATTGGGGAATGGTTTGTATTCCTTTAAATTTGACTCAGTTCTTTATATTTGCGAAATGAGGTCTTTATCTGAGACATTTGCTTTAAATAAAGATTGTTTCCCAACCTTCTGCCTTCCTTCTAATCTTGGTTACATTGGTTTTATTTGTAAAAAGTCTTTTAATTAATAATCAAATTTTCCCCTTCCCCATACATCTGCCTGGTAGACTATTCCTTGTTCTTCTAATTTGCCTAGGTCATCACAATTTATTCTAAATAATGTACCCATTTTGAACTTAATCTGGCATACAGTGTGAGATATTGTTCTATTCCTAGTTTGAGTCCTATTTTTTTTATTTTTTTACAGTAGTCAAATAATGAGTTTTGTCAAATAATGGAGTCTTAAGATTTATCAAATGCTAGGTTACTATGGCAATTGACTACTGTTTTTTGCACCTATTCTATTTCACCAATCCACCACTATATTTCTTACCCAGTACCAGATAGTTTCGATGATTACTACCTTAAAATACAGTTTGACACCTGTTATTGCCAGTGCAGATTTTTTTTTTATTTACTCCCTTGATCTTTTGTTCTTACAGATGAATTTTGGTATGAATTTTTTCTAGATTCATAAAATAGGTTTTTATTATTTTGGGATGGCATTGAATAAGTAAATTAGTTAGGGGGTGGAGCCAAGATGGTGACAGGAGAAGAGCCTCTCCTAGGTGTTTTCTCTGTAATATTTCAAAAATCTTAAAATTATGACTCTAAATTTTCAGGAGTCAGAACCCACAGAAAGATCCATTGAGGCAATTCTCCAGACCAAGGTAACCTGGTAAATAGTGGAAAGGCTCTGTTCCACAGGGTTGGGGGGGGCAGCCTCCCAGAGTGAAGAAACTTCAGCCTCCCAGAGGCAGTGCCAGGGCGCCTGGGAGCCGCAGGTCACAGCAGCAGGGGCAGTTTCCTGATCTACACCCCAGGGAGCACCGGGCACAAGGGAACCTCTTATCACAGCAAGGGTGTGAAGCCCAGGCCCTCAGGGCAGTTGCAGCACTCAGCATGGTCAGCTCAGCAGTAGCAGCCACAGGGCAGCACAGATCCAGGAAACAGAAGCAGATATAGAGCCAGTAAGCAGGAGTGGAACTGGTGAACAGGAGCCCCCAGGCAACTGAGCCTTGAGTGCTCAGCCTACCAAAGGCAGGGAAAGGAGAGACTTCACAGGTCTGTCCTCTGTACCTGGAACAGGACTCTGGGGTCTGACCACATTCAGATCCTGATTGCAGTCTGAGACCCCCATAGAACAGGGCCCCCCCACTTCAGCCCCCTAGGCAGAGGGGTGCACTTGTGGTCATTCACAGACCAGGAGGAAATTCAAAGCTTTACACACTGAGATCTTTATGGGGGAGTGTCCCAATAATATTCAAAAGCTCAGGAAACACCCCAAAACCAGGCACAGATTGGAGAAATGAGTAAACAGAGAAAAAAGAACACCATTGAGAAATTCATTATCTATGATCCCAAGAAGGATCAAAATACTTAATCTGAAGATGAGGAAGTACAAGCTCCTGCATCTAAAGACTCCAAGAAAAAACAGAAATAGGGTTTAGGCTATGACAGAGCTCAAAAAAGATTTTGAAAATCAAGTAAGGGAAATAGAAGAAAACTTGGGGAAAGAAGTGAGAGAGATGCAGGAAAAAAACATGAAAAAGAAGTCAGCAGCTTAGTCAAGGAGATTCAAAAAATTCTGAAGAAAATAACATTAAAAACCAGCTTAGGTCAAATGGATAAATCAATTCAAAAAGTTACTGAGGAGAAGAATGCTTTAAAAAGCAGAATTGACCAGATGGAAAAAGAGATAAGAAAGCTCTCTGACGAAAACAAATCTTTCAGATGTAGAATGGAGCTAAAGTAAGCTGATTACTTTATGAGAAGTCAAGACACAATACCTCAACACCAAAATAATGAAAAATTAGAAGAAAATAGGAAACAACTCATTGAAAAAACAACTGATATGGAAAACATATTTAGGAAAGATAATTTAAAAATTATTGGGATACATGAAAGTCATCAGGAAAAGAGCCTTGACCTCATTTTTAAAGAATTCCTACAGGAAACTTGCCCAGATATCTTAGAAGCAGAGGGCAAAATAGAAAATGAGAGAATCCACCAATCTTCACTGGAAAGAGATCCAAAAACCCCCAGGAATATTATAGTCAAATTCCAGAACTCCCAAGTCGAAGAGAAAATATTACCATCAGCCAGAAGAACACAATTCAAATATCGTGGAACTGCAGTCAGGATCACACAGGACTTAGCAGCAACTACATAACGGGTTCATAGGGCTTGGAATACAACATTCCAGAAGACAAAAGAGCTTAGAATGCACCAAGAATACCCAGCAAAACTGAACATCCTCTTCCAGGGGGAAAAGATGGACTTTCAATGAACAGGGGAATTGTCCCTGTTGAAACAGCCAGAGCTGAACAGAAAGTTTGACCTCCAAATACAGGACTCAGGTAAGTATAGAGAGTGGAGGAGAAGGGTAAAATATGAGGGACTTAATGATGATGAACTGCATGTATTCCTGCATAGAAAAATGATACTGATAATACTCATAGGAAACTTCTCATTTAATAGAGCAGGTAGAAGGAGCTTTTATAGATGAAGCACAGGAGAGAACTCAATTTGAAGATATGATATATTGTAAAAAATGGAGTCAATGGCTAAAAGGGAAATGTAATGGGAGTAAGAGAAAGGAGAGGTGGAATAGGCTAATATATTTCATATAATAAGATTTTTTTATTGCAATTAACTATTGCAATGATATGAAAGTGGGAAGGTGAGGGGGAATGAGGGAAACTGCTCTCATCAGAGGTTGCTAGGAGAGGAAAAAGCACATACACTCAATGGGGTATAGATATCTAGAGTAAAAAGGAGAGAAGGGGGGCAGGGAGAAAGGGGGGATGTGAGTGATAGAGGAGAGGGTGGATCATGGGGGAGATTGGTCAGATATAACACATTATCTTTTTTTTTTTACTTCTTGCAAGGGGTTTGGATTGGGTGACCTCTCTGGGACCACAGGTCGTTGGGGGGGCGGTATTTGAACTCGGGGTCTCTTGGCCCCAGGGTCGGTGATCAGTCCGCTGCACCTCTCAGCTACCCAAAGCACATTTTAGAAGAGAGACAGAGTGAAGGAGAGTGAAATATATAGTATATGGTTGTGGGGAGGTATGAATGGAGGGAGTTGCCATCAGCAAGGGCTAGGGTGAATAATATGGAAGTAGCTTTTGTGATGGACTTATCATAAAGAATGTGATCCATCCACGACAGAGCTGGTGATGTTGGAACACAGACTGAAGCACATTTTTTTTCTCTTTCCTTTACTTTATTTCTCATGAGGGTCTATATGTTTTTGGGGGAGGGGGTATTATGTTTACTCTTAAGAATATTTTAGTATGTATAGAAAAGCATCATTTGTACCAAAATAAAATTAATTAATTAAAAAAAGGAAATTAGCTAGACAAAAGTGGCATTTTAATTATATTGAATTGTTTTATCCATAAACAAGGAATATTTTTCTAATTGTTTAGATCTAAATATTTGCCTGAAAATTTGCATGATAATTGTGTTCATAGAGTTACTGGGTTTATCTTGACAAGTCTCTCCCAAGTTTTTTAATAGTGTTGGAACTTATTTTAAATGCAATTTCTCTTTTTATCTTGATGCTGGACTTTGTTGGTCATATAAAGGAATACCAATGATTTATAAGGATTTATCTTATAACCTTCAACATTGCTAAATATATTAATCATTTCAGGAGTGTTATAGTTGATTTTCTAGGGTTCTCTAAGTATAACCTCATTATCATCTGTAAAGAGTGATAGTTATGTTTCCTCATTGCCAATTCTAATTCCTTTGACTTTTCCTCTGATTACTACAGTTAACATTTCTAGTGCTATACTGAATAATAGTGGTAATAATGTGCATCCTTGTTGCATAATCGATCTTATTGGGAAGGCTTCTCACTTATACCCATTACAGATAATGTTTACCAATAGATCTTACATAGTAGTATACACTGCCTTCTGATAGATTTAGATAGTGTTACATAGATACTGCTTATCATTTTAAGGAATGTTACGTTTATTTCTATGCTCTCTGGTATTTTAATGGGAAGGGGTGCTAGTATTTTGTCAAAAGCTTTTTCAGGTTCTTTTGAGATAAACATATGATTTCTCTTGGTTTTGTCATTGCTATGGTCAATTGTGTTGATGGTTTCCTAATACTGAAACAATTCTGCATTTCTAGTATGCAACCTACTTGGTAATAATGTATTATCATGATAAATTTTTGTAATCTCTTTGCTAATATTTTATTTTAAATTTTCACATAAATACTTATTAGGTAAATTGATCTAACATTTTATTTTTCTCTTTGGATTCTTCCTGGTTTAAGAATCAGCACCTTTTTTCTGTCATTAAAGCAGTTTGATAGAATTCTTTCTTTACCTAAAGACATGAATGTAGTGGATTTGAATTTAGAGGATGTGCGTTCAAATACCCCTGGACAAGTCACTCTTTGTGAGGTCTTAGATCAGTTTAAGAAACTTTCATCCACCATTTTTTAGTAATGTAATCCAAGAGAAATCTCTCTGATTTATGATATCATTAATCCCAAAGACAGAGTTAATGGTGTCTGAATACAGATGGGAGCATATGTTTTTTACTTTATTTTTCTTGACATTCTTTTGTGGGGGGCTGGGGTTATGGGTACTTTTACAACTTTAAATATGTTGGGCATAAAGGGCTTGTTCGATTATTAAGATGTTTTTGATTAGCAACATAAATAAGGTTTCCAATACAGCCTACAAAGTCTATTAAAAAAAAAGAAAACTTTCATCTCTAATTCTTCAGTGTTTTCAAGTATACTCTATCATATCTATACTCTATCATAGTAGTACGTAATTTCTCTATTAGAAGATAGCTAGGAAAATCATAAGATAGTAGATGAAATATTATGAAGGCATAGAAATATGAGGGAGTCAGTTAGAAGCTCCTTGGCCCCACATCTATCTATTACAGACAAGATTTGTAACAGGGAAAAAACACATACCTGAGTTGAGAACAAGGAATGAACTAGATCAATCCCAAATTTCTGACCATTCTTTTCCACAAAGCATTTTAAAAGACATATGGTAAAAAATGCCAACTAAGAAAAGAAATGGGATGCAAAGATAATAACTAAATAATATCAATCAGATAAGAAGTATGTAGAAAGTGCTTACTATGAGTCAGAAACTATGCTAAGAAGTGGAGAAGCAAAGAAAGGCAAAAGTCAGTTGCTGTCCTCAAGGAGCTTCCAATTTAATGACAGAGACTACCAGCAAATGTGTAAAAATTAAGCTATATAAAGGATAAAAAGAAAATAACAGGGAAGGCACTAGATTTAAGAACATTTGGAAATGACAATATATAAAACACATAAGCAAACACTACTGCAACAGCAGCAATTTTATTTTGCAAAAATTAACTAGAACATTAATATGTATTTTAGGATCCCTGAGAAGCCTAAATAGTAGACTAATGGACTGTTTGTGATCAATTTAGAAAATACATTTAGACAATTTCCTCTTCATTTGAAACAAGTGAACTAATATTTATTTTATACTTGCCATAGCCAAGTGTACAAATTATATGTGATGGCAATGAAAGAGAATAGAAGGCAAAGCTACCCTTTACACAGTTTATGTAGAAGGCATGCCCTGTGACTGAGCTCCTCTTCTTTATTATCAATAACCTTATTATTCATCTCAAATCTTCAACCATCTTCAAAGTAGCTCCTACCCATTCTTCCTCAGCTGAGTGGTTAGTGAATTCCAAAGATCATTTCTGGAGTCACTATGAAATACTTACTTCACCAAAGTACTTTCTTATTAAACTTTCATGAAAGTGAAATTGAATTTTTAAAATGCTGTTTTAAAATCTTCAGTGTTTCTTCATGTCTTTCCCAGGGCATTTTATAAAAGCATGTTTGGTTGCTGCAACAAAGAATTTAACAAGTAGAAATTCAAGTACCATGAATTTGTTTTACTTTTCACACTCAAATCCAATTCATGTGCTTGTCATGGCATCACCTCTCCTGCTATTGTGGTTTTTGAGAATGAAGGCCAAAACCTCATCATCATCAGGCATATAAATGCATTTAAAAACAAACTAGATTTTTTTCTTATTATATAATGATATTAATCTCACCAAATTGACTTTTTTTTTACTTTATCTTCTAAATCATATTGCCTACTAAGTAAATAAGAAGTTTAAAATACTTTTGGTTGGTGTTTTTCTTATTTTAAAAATGAGGATTTTTTGATGTCTTATGTATAAATAAGGATTTCAAAAACCACTAAAGCCTCTCAATGACATTTGTAAGAACAAAAATCCCACCTGCAATTATCATGAGTATGCATATTTATTTGTTGCCAACTAAAATTAAAAGTTCGCTCAGACTACTGGGGAGATTTTTTTTTCAGATAGGATAAGGATTTTTTTCTTCTCTCTCTCAAATAATCTGCACAGAAAAAGAATATGGAGGGGGGAGAGCAATAATGTTCAGTGAATTTTTAGATATGGCTAATTACAAGTGTTTTTGCCTTCATCTTCCATTAATTCATTTTCATAGACTCTAAAACATAGTAGTTATTGCAAGAGATGATGCTTTTACTTGTCACATAATTACTTCCATCAGGTTAAATAATTAAAGCAGGCATGGACAAATATTATCTGCTTTGAAAAACAGCTATATCTGTATCAGACATTAGTAACTGAATCATCTCAACCATTTCAACTCCAGCATCTAGGTAAAACTACCTTAGTTTTACCATGAAATAGCTTTATTATAGCTTTCCCCCCCCCCTTTATTTCCTCTATTGTCTAATCTCATTTTATAATTTTCACATCATCATAATACTTAAGCAGTGCTTTAATGTTTGCAAGGCACTTTACAAATCATATCTTTAACACAAAGGTTGGTATTTGATTATCCCCATTTTACAGATAGGTGCTTCATTATCCCCATTTTACAGATGAGGAATCTAAAGGACACAAAGTGTAAGCAACTCACTTAGGATCACAAAGTTATACTGTGAAGCAGATTTAATTGATTCTTTCTAATTTCAGATCTAAAGTTGTATAAATGGGACCAAATACCTATTTCGGGGGATATAGGGACTTTCCTTACCTTGAATTCTTTATATGAATAAAGTCAGAGCTCTAGTCTCTTTCTTTGTGCTCTAACATGGGTTTCAATACATTATTATTTTAATATTAAGATTCACCACTGAGAATCAACCTATAGATTACATATTCCTTCTATGACTTTCAAGTTTTCATTGGTATGACTTGATCTTTCCTGCATAGATTTCTATAGTAGTTAATAAACTGTTTTCATATAGTTATATATATATATAATCAAAATATGAACAGATTAGCAATTGAAAAATAATTCAAACTGAGTATGTAAAGGGGAAAAATTGCTATATACTTATATTCACTGGGGTAAAAACTGAATCCCTAGCATTAAACTTCAACCTTTTCCCATGTTATTACCTAAAATTGTGGCAATAGACTGAAATTATTTTATTTGAAAGCTCTTTCATTAACCAATAATACTAACTAGGCTAATTTTCAACTCTTCCTTCTTCCAAATATAGACCCTCGAGGCAAGTAATCACTTATTTAAAAACCAGGCTCCATTTAGACATGAATTTTAAGAGAGAAAAGATTATGAATATTGGAATTAAAGGAGAAGCTTGAGTAAAAGCAGATCTATGAGAGTCTACCGTGGGTACAACAGGGGCTCAAGAGGAGGGATTATAAGTGCTCTTTTTGGAGTCTAAATAGAAATTTAAATAAGATCCCAGTTTTGCTATTTGCTTTTGTTTTGACTTATGGTAAGACACTTTATCTCCCAGTGAAGGTTTCATGAAAACACTGGAAAATGATTTTCAATAACCACAGAGATATTCAGGAATTCAAATTAAAAACAAAACTATAAAAGAGTTTTCTCCAGGCCAACTGGCTTCTTTAATATTTCTGTCTTGCTCTCTTTTTTTTCTTAAGCCAGTCTTCAAAAATGTGAAAGGATGCTTAAAAAATTATTCCATTTCCTTTAACAATCACTAATTAAGTTGCATATTTGAGTATCTATGGACTGTTACTGTTTCTCTTCAAAGGATAACTGGAACTAGCTCATCTTTCTACAAAAGAACAATGATTCTACTTTTATGAGCCTATATAATATGCAAAAGCATATCCAAAGGTATAGCATTATTTGATCACCCTTCATATAGGTTCATAAATAATTTATGTCATGTGATACAGGGGAAAGAGAAGGAACGTAAGATCTAAGGTCCTGGCTTCAAGTCTTAGCACTGTATCCTGCTAACCATGTAACAATCTTGAGCAAATAATTTAACATCTCTAAATTTTTCTTTTGTGCAATGAATACTGCATTTGGAATCAAGGAAGACCTAGGTTGGAATTGTATCTCTCAATCTTACTAGCAATGGGAGCACAAATAAAACACTCAATCTCCATGAGGCTCACTTTTCTCAATTGAGAACTATAAAATGTTACTGAATGTATGATACAATGATGCATATAATAATAATAATAATAATAATAATAATAATAATAATGAAATTCTATCAGATACTTTGAATCACTGTATGTATATATTAACAGGGCTGAATGGCTAGATCCAGTAAAAGTAAACATGGGAAAATAATGCCTGTAAAATAAAGAAGCCTTAAAGTCTAACCTAAATATTTACTATGAATACTAGTGAGAGGCAAGATAGAGTAGTCAAAAAAGACAGTCAGAAAGAGATGGGTTTGAATTCCACACTTAACATTTATGAACGTATGTGACCTTGGAGAAATCAATTATCCTTTCTGTCTCAGTTTCCTCATCTGTAAAATGAGAATATTAGACTACCTGCCAAGATAATGGTTTGAAAGTGAACCCTGGTGAATAGTTCACCTCAGAAACACTCCAACAAAACTCTGACATTACAAATCCATAAGAAATTATAATAACTATCTTTTTTTTCTTAAATTAAAACAAAAAAGTCAGTTAGATAGGAAAGGGGATAGCTACTGCTTAACTACTCTCTGTTCTTGGATTTAAAATCTCCTACCTCTTTGCTTTAAAAAATTTGTAATAAACTCTACTCCTTCCCCTCAATTTCACCAATTGGTCTACTTCTGTGCCTTTGAAACCCAACTTAAGTCTTATTTACTCCCAATGACCTAATTCCAACTAGAAATGATCCTTCCCTTCCTGAACCTTTCAATGAGCTCTTTCTCTTCTATGACCTTAAATTTGTAAGGAATTCCAACCTGTGTGATTCTATTGGTGCTGGAGGTCTCCTAGGATTGAAAAAGACTTCACCAATGCAGTGACTTGCAACTTTGACTCTTACTTATACTCTTTCTGGGGAACTGGGAGGTTAAGGAACCTAACCAGGGTTCTAAAGTCAGGAATAAATTACATGTTATTATTGGATAAGTTGCCTAACCTTTGCTTCCTGTAGTATCTTCATCTGTAAAATGGACATAATAAAATCACCTATCTTCCTGATTCCCAACTGGCTTGTTTGTTTACACCTCTTATTTCTTCCTATTAGATTATAACCTTTTTTGTGGGCAAAGATTAGCATAGTGCCTTGCAAATTATATTTTAAATCAGACTTGTTATTTCCTTGCTATAGGGAACTCCAAATGAGAAATCTTTCTCTATAAATAGTACTCTCTAGACTGTATTTTAAATAATTGCCCAGAGTCACATAGTCAGAATATGGCAAAGGATGAACTTGAACCAAAGTTGTCTGGATCCTGAGGTAGGATATCAATTCACTCTGCCTTAAATATAGTAAGTACATTTAAAAAAAAAAAAAGGTTTGTTCCTCCGATTGGACCACAAGCTATTCACGAGATAAAATACTGGAACCAGAACTCAAAAAACATCACAAAATAATGACATGACACTAAAGTTCCCCTGGCTAGCTTATCTATCACTCCTTTCTCAGCTCACAATCTTTTTTTTTTTTCTAGGAAGACTTTAAAACTAACAAACCAAAAACAAAAGCAACAAAATCCCCATATCCATACACTCTGCTGACATCTGTAGAAATATGAGGTAAGGATGAATTGGTAGTGATAGTGGTCAGAGAAGTTATATAGGAGCCTTTACCTTTGGATGAGTCCTCAGAAGAAACATTGGCACTATAAGAATGAAGAAGAGGTGTCACTAGTGGTCTTGCTGTTTTTCAAGTCATCCTGGGATATGGATGAGGGATGAATTGATTAATATTATTTATTTGAAACCCATCTCTATACTGGATCTTGAATGACATATTTTGATTTCACTGAATCACAAACTCTCAGAATAAAAAGGAATCTCAGGGGTGGTCTATTCTAACCGGAAATTAATCAGGAATTGTTTCTGTAGCATTTTAAACAATATGGTAGTTCAAATATCAGTGAATACCTAGGTGAATATGCATCCATTACATTTTCCAGGTAGCCAATTCTAATGTTGACATCTCTAATTTTTAGAAAAGAAAATTTTAACGTTATCCCTTTCCAGAGAAAAAAACTGATCGAGTCTAAATGTGGATCAAACTATATTATTTTCTTCTTTATTGTTCTCACAGAGAATTTTGGAATGCTTTTTCTTTCAAAACATGACTAATATGAAAATATGTTTTGCATGACTGTACATATAAAACCTATATCCAATTTCTTGCTGTCTCAGGAAGGGGGAGGAGAGGAAGGGAAGGGGACAAATTGGGACTCAATTTGTTTTTAAATGTTAAAATTATTTTACATGCAATTAAGAAAAATTAATTATTATTTTAAAAATGTTTTCCCTTATGTTGGATGAAAGTATGTCATAAGCACATTCTATTCTGCTAGCTCTGCCCCAGGAAGAATAGGAAAGCAAAGCTAATCAGATGTCTTTCCAACTGAGAGCCATTCAAGTGTGTAAATGACCCCACCAGGAACTGATCTTGTTCTACCCCAATGGTGTCAAACTCAAATAGCAATTGGAGGTACTAAGCAGTACACATGGATTCCTGGTTTACTGCATGTTGGAAAGTTACATATAAACACTATGTAATTTCTATTGTATTTTTATCATGTTAAATATTTCCTTTTTATATTTTATTCTGATTCAAACAGCACTATGGAATTTATGTAAAAAACCTTTCTAGAAAGATGTAAAACTTCCAGCTCCCGGATTCTTACTTTTAAAATATGCAGGTGGTAGGTAGGTGGCACAGTGGATAGAGCAACAGCCCTGGAGTCAGGAGGACCTGAGTTCAAATCCAGACTCAGACACTTAATAATTAACTAGCTGTGTGACCTCGGGCAAGTCACTTAATTCCATTGCTTTGCAAAAAAAAAAAAAAAAACTAAAAATAAATCCAAAAATTAGGTTCCACCACAGAAACATTTTCATGGTTTTTCCTCTTAAATCTTTTTTGCTAAATCTTGAGAGATCAAATTAGAGCAATCTAAGTCTAGATCTATAAGATCACGACTTGAAATGCCACTGATTAGCAATTCAGAACCGACTACATTTCTTAAAGAAATAAAATTATGTGTTTATCTTTATGTGTAGTTATGCCAACTTCTCACTGTCACTCCCCCACACTCCCTCCAACTGAACATTTACAGTAAATCAAAAATATCCAATGAAATCACAACTTCTCATAGCTATTATGCATAAACCAGGAAAATAATTTCCCAAACTTACCATGTTCAACAAGGGATGATAACCACTTTTGAGCATGAAATAACATTGAAAGGTGAGAAATACTTTACTCTCTTTGGCCTTTCTCCTTGAAAAATCTGTTTCAACACCTACTTAATAATTTGTACCAGAGTTTCATTGCAGTCATTTGTTTAGGGATGATGTGATATGAGGATGAAAGCTTGCATAAGTTTCATGTCTACAAATGCAGGAAAATAGAGACAGGCTGTCTGAAATGATAGCATCTAATAATCTGAGAGCAAGAATTGACTGGTTCAGAACTGATAGCTGCAGCAGATGTGTGGTGATTCTAGGAAACATCTTATACCATGTTGAGGATTTGACCACAATTAAGGAATTTTCAAATTATTTCCCTCTACTGTAAAGTTTAATTTTTTCCCGTACCCAAGTAAACTGCCTCCAATACCTCTAGGAATAGACAGAAGAAATAGATAAAGAAGGTCCTGATACCATAAATTATAATCTATTACTAAGGTATATATAGAGTTAATACTAAAGCCAATTATAGCTTTACAATTTAATGATCCTATTAATACTATTATTGAAAATATATTAATTCTACCCATCAACTGGGGAATGGATAGACAAGTAATGGTACATAAATACTATGGAATATTATTGTTCTATAAGAAAATATAAATGATTGGACTCTAGAGAAGCACGGAATGAGTTATAGGACCTGATGCTGAGCAAAGGGAGCAGAACCAAGAGAATGGTGTATACATTAACAACAACATTAAGAGATGGTCAACCCTGATGGAAGCAAGTTCACAGAATTTAGACAACCGCATTATAGACTGGCTATGGACAATGTTATTCCCATTAAGTGGAAGAAAAACAAAATACCACCCCCCCAAAAAAATCAACCCCTCAGAATCGAATGAACACTTTATAAAAATTGTCTCTTATGTATTTCTTTCCCTTAATCCTAATTCCTCATACAGAAAATGACTAATCTGTAAACATGCTTATCAAAAATATGTATATGCAATGTAAATCTGACTGTTTACCACTGAGGGGAAGGGGATGGGAGGGGAGGGTGAAAGGAAATTTTGTATTTTAAAAATATACATGTGCATATGGATGAAAAAAATAAAAATATTTTTAAAACAAAAAAAGGAAATATATTAATTCAAAGAATCCCATTATTGACACTTAAGGTAAGGAACAATTGGGGGGTGAAAGATATGCCATAAAAATAAAAGTTATATGATAAAAAATGATGTGAACTGCCGACAGTTCCCTGGAGTTGAAGGAAAAGGTCTAATGAGTTTCAAATGGCATATTTGCTCAAGATGGGCCTTCTTACTAAATCTGCTCTCCATATCACTGAATTGTTATTTTGCCTATGTGATCCTCCGATGATTTAGCAAGGATATCTTAACTGATGTTCAGATAACATAAATGTGATTTTTTTGTATTTTGCTAACTCCATTAAAATGATTCCTCTAGGGGCAGCTAGGTGGTGCAGTGGATAGAGCACTGGCCCTGGAGTCAGGAGTATCTGAGTTCAAATTTGGACTCAGACAATTAATAATTACCTAGCTGTGTGGCCTTGGGCAAGCCACTTAACCCCATTTCCCTTGCAAAAACCTTAAAGAAAAGATTCCTCTACCTGAATTTCACAGAAAAGAGTTGAATTAGAAACTGGTCATTTAATTTCTGTGACACTCAGTGATGGAATCTTGCCGACAAAGGTTTTGTCTAGGGTTATTAGAAATTTTATTTGTATTAGAGGAGCCTCTAGTGAATTCCAAACATAGATTTTTTGCAATATGAAATTGAAGATATTCTCCAAATTACAGTATTAAGACAGATAGTAGAACTATGTGATATAGGCAGCAGCAGACTCAATAGACTGTTGGATCTATTAGTGAAATTTAAATCTCTGAAAAAAACTTGTGATTGAATGTGTTAGAGAGAAACTAGGCTTCACTAGTCCCAAAAGTTCATCAAATGTTTGAGTTTCAGATGAGACAGGGATGGTGAGACATCTTACTGTGACATGTTTGACCTCTGAAGATGATAAGTACAAAATGTTTTCTTTAAGGTCCTTCAATGTTGGTTGCTAGAAAATAAAAGAATTGTAGTTCCAGGGGTGCAGCTAGGTGGTATAGTTGATAGAGCACTGGTCCTAGAGTCAGGAGGACCTGAGTTCAAATCCAACCTCAGAGACTTAATAATTGCCTGGCTGTGTGACCTAGGGCAAGTCACTTAACCCCATTGCCTTGCAAAATAACAAGACAAAACAAAAGAATTATAGTTCTCTGTTAGCAAATTACTTGATATTTGTCTTTCATTCTCAAAGAAAACCCTGACATCAGACAGGTGATGCACATGAATTGAATTTGAGTGAGAAGGTGCTATGCTAAGTCACCTGGTTCATTTTTTCCTCCAGAGCCATCTAGATTCAATAGCCAGAAATGAATCAAGATGACTAGAGGTAGCCCTGGATGCAAGGCAATTGGGGTTAAGTGACTTGTCCAAGGTCACACAGCTGCTAAGTATCTGAGACTGAATTTGAACTCCCATCCTCCTGACTTCAAGGTCAGTGCTTTATCCATTGCACCATCTATATGCCGCAAAGCACATATTTAAAATTTGGGAATAAACAGCCTGTGCAGTATAAAACAAATCAGTCCTAAATATTACTTACATATACATACAAATTGTGACTACAATCTAAAAAAATAGTAAAATTCTGTTTCCCCCTCTCCTTCTCTTACCCCCCTCCTAATTTGGCCAGCTAACCTAGGACCATTTCTTTATTGTGATGGAATGTTTTGCTTCAAAACAAATTTGAAAATACATACATATATATACATATAAATATATGTATATATATCAAACAAAATTTAACATGAATGTAGCCATGTTTTAAATACTTTCTCACTAAGAAATCAGTCTATGAACCTTAGTTCTTTTAATGTCTCAGCAAGACTAATATTTACTTTAATAAAGGTGTAGCTAATTCAGCAACTTCTATGCATAAATAGTCTGACAGTTATTAAGCTATTAAAGCAAAAAGTTCTCTTATTTTACCTCTGCTTTCAAAACAGATATTTTCTTAAAATATACAGATTAAATTCATCTATTATTTACTCTGCACCCTTATAGGCATGGTCTCCCTCCAAATTTTCTCCCCACAATTTTTCCTAAAGTAAACTAATGCAAAATTTACAGAGTATAAGGTAGGAAGCTGATAATTACTTAATCCGAAGCTAAAATAAAATGCATTTTCCTCAATTACACAAATCAAGAGATGATTACAGATCTAATTTCTTCACAATGAAAATGAAGTGGAAGTTCAGTCATCCTACAGCATACTAACATTTTTGGGATATTTTCTAATCATAGTGGATGAAATACCATTTTATGGCTTTTACAGCGACTACTATAAATAAGTCTTGAGCAGGTGTGTCCAACCTACAGGGGGTTTCTATAGCCCTCAGGGTCCCAGTCAAGTAGCTTTGTTATATTTCTTGTTATGCTCCTTGGTCGTGTGGATTGTACAGTACTAAATACTTTTTTTTTATATTTTTGCAAGGCAATGGTTAAGGTCACCCAGTGGGGGCCCAAGGTCATACAACTAAGCAAGTATTAATTGTCTATAGTCAGATATGAACTTGGGTCCTCCTGACTCCAGGACCAGTGCTTTATTCACTGCACCATCTAGATGCCCCTTTCCAAATTCATTATGTAGCCCGAAAGAAGTATAAGATAGAATAGCCCTGCTCTAGAATTATTACTAACCACATAGTGGTAAAAAATGGTGTGAATGGCAAAGAATCAGTACTTCAGGAACTTCTATGCCCAGTACTACAGAAGTATATCTACTTTTTGCAGTCTTATCATGAATCTAACACCATGCTAGTTGCAAACTCATTAAAACAGGGGTGGAGATAGAAGGTGGAGGGGATGCCAATAAGTTGCATTTGAGATTTTTTGATGGTGGCAGTAGACAATTTTATTGAAGATAAAGCCTCCTTTTTTCTTTTCCTTCCTTTTTTCCTATCTCATGTCTTTTCTATATTTTTACATGGAATCATAGAATTTTAGAGTTAGAAAGGACCTCAGAAACCATTTGGTTCAACCCTTGATGAGATATTTCCAATAAGTCATTATTTAACCTTTGCTTGAAGGCTTCCTGTAGAAAGATACAAAATACCCTATGCTATGCTTTTATAACTCTACTTATTAGAATTTTTTCCAGATATCAATAAAAAATTTCTTTTTGTAACTTTATATTTCTATATTTCTACCCTCTCCACACAATTACACAGACACACAGACACACACACGGACACACACACAGACACACACACAGACACACACACAGACACACACACAGACACACACACAGACACACACACAGACACACACACACACACACACATTATCTATATCCATTCCAGAGGGCAGAAATAGGAGCAATAGGTAAAAGTTGTAAAGAGGAAAAGTTATGATTGATGAGAAAGAGAGAAACAATGAAGGGGGGCAGGGAGAGGGGGGAAACAAGGAGGGATACACACACACACACATACATACACACATACACTAACATGATCCTTCTTCTAAATGACACACCTGACTTCATAAACTTGAAGATAAATATCATGTCCTCTCTCTCCCCCCAATTCTTCTTTTACACCAGCATCACTGGCATATCCTCATAAAGTCTAAATTCAAGCCACTTACCATTTTGCCTCCTTTGGACACCCTCTAGTTTCTCATTATGTTTCCATAAGTATGGTTTACAGCATTATTTCTCAGATTTAGTAGGGTTATCATGTTCTTGTTATTGAAAATCTTGTCTCATTTAATTGAGATTTTCTTTTATTGTTTGTTTTGTTTTTGCTGTTTTTGGCTTCATACCACTGACTCATATTTAACTGGCAGCAGCCAATAAAATTTCTGGATAGTTTTCAGATAAACTATCTTGTGCAATTGAGGGTATAAACAGTGTAGTAAGTATCCCAATTAAACTTCATCTTCTTACACCCAAATCAATGCTCTAATTTGTCAAGACTTTTTTGGATCTTTGTTTTCCAGTGAGGTAGTTACTTGTCCCAGCTCAGTGTGGTCGGTAAATTTGTTAAGCATTCTATCTATCCTTTTTCCAGGTCAGTGACGAAAATGTAAAACCAAATAAGCCAAGTACTCCTTGGTCAACTCCAACTTCTTTTCAAATTGACATGTATTCATTCATAACTGCTATTTAAGACTGGCCATTTATTTTTTATTATAATTGTGAGATCATTTAACTTACATCAATGTATTTTCCCACAAGAAAAGCCTGAAAAACTTACTATCAAATGCTTTTTAATTAGCAGGTAAATGACTATCTAGGTGCCCCCATCTATCACTCCAGAAACACTGTTTAAAAAATAAAATGAATAGAGCAGAACTTTGCTCTTCCTAGTTCCATTGTTATTTCCTTATTCTTGTACCAATCTATTGAAAGTGAAGGTGCTGCTCAAAGGTAGCCACAGACAGTACTCCATTGTTGCTTGCTTGCTTGATTCAATGAAGATATTTTATAAATAGTCTTTTTCATTACTTCAATGAGCTCCGCTACTCCATCAATCAAGTCAGAAGACAGTCTCTCTGTAACTCAAAATAATCATCAAGAGATATAATACAAAATTTCATTATTCTGTGGCCAACCTAGCAATGAATTTGTGAATGTTATTACAAAGACAATAAACACATAACTCTCACCAGATCCATTTACATGTAACAAATATTTATTTGAATTGAAATGGCCTTCCCATATATGTGAACTTGAGAGAGTTGGGTAACTTCTTCAAGTCTTCATTTCCTCATCTAGAAAATGAGGATATTTAGGCTGGGTGATGCCTATTGCCTTCAGGATCAAATACAAAACACACTGTTTTGCATTCAAAGCCCTTCATGACCCAGCTTCCTCCTACCTTTCCAATCTTATTTTTTTTAGGGTTTTTTTTTTTTGCAAAGCAAATGGGATTAAGTGGCTCACCTAAGGCCACACAGCTAGATAATTATTAATTGTCTGAGGCTAGATTTGAACTCAGGTACTCCTGACTCCAGGGCCAGTCTTCTGTCCACTATGACCCCCAAATCAACTCCCTTTCCAATCTTATTAACACAGTACCTTCCCACCATGTTATCTTCAATCCACTGACACTGGTCTCCTTGCTGGTTCACAGATAAGACACCCTATCTCTTGGCTCCAGAAATTTTCTCTGTGGCTGGAATGGTCTCCCCCAACTCATCTCAACCCTGGCTTCCCTCCATTCCTTTAAGTTTCATCTTAAATTCCATCTTTTGCTGGATGCATTCCTTAGCTCCTTTTACTTGTAGTGTTTTCCTTCCACTAATTATTTTCTGTTTATCCTGTACATATATTGCTTAATATATATTATTTACATACAGGTTCACTCATTAGATTGTAATCTCCTTGAGGGCAGGGACTATCTTTTGCTTCATTCTGTATCCCCAAAACTTAGTACAATCCCTGAAACATCCAGAAAGCTTAAAACTGATTGATTTCCTAAGGTCATTTCCAGTTCTAATAATCTATGATTCCAATCATCTATGTAAAATTTCTAATTTTCATGGTAAACACAATAACACTGCAGCTACGATGTGTTTATTATTATATGAAAATTATGTCTAGAAAATCATCTTTAGTATAAAAAGTGCAAAAAAGTGAATTAAACAAACTTTTATACCATTTTCAACATGATTTTGTTTGCTTCTTACATTTAAAGGCCTTGTAATCATGAAGAAATGTATATGCCACTGGGCAGTAGTCTAGGCATACAGACAATAAATTGTTCGTGTTATTGACAAAGGCAATAATAATAATAATGGTGATGATATATTAAACTATTACAGAGAAGCAGCACCTTTAAATAAATTTAGTTAGGGGGAAAATAATCTCCAACACTTTATGGTCTTTTTTTAGACAACTCTATAGTTTTCTCATGAATTTCAAAGTTTAATTTAACAGAGTTCTACTGGGGTCACAAACTTGATGTTCAGATCTGAAGGCAAAAACCCCAGGATATTACGAAAGCCTTTGGAATGCACTGAAGCTTCAGGTTTTTTAATCACAAGTTCTTAGGTGCCTGAAATTTAATATCCAGAGGCAGGAGGATGGTAATATTTGATGTAACAAAGTGAAAATCACAATGTTTAGAGGATGCACTAATGAACTGTATACATATAGAAGATTAAAATTGATTAAAAATTCATCTGTGGGAAATTCAGGGTGATTTAGGGGCATGCAGAGAAAGACCTAGAAATTTAAAAACCAAGTTGAATCTCTAGCCCTGAGGTTGGATTTAAGCCTATTTAGGCACTCTAGATTCAGCATACTTTGCCAAAACTGTATCTTAGCTTGAGACTCTAGGACATCTCTCTTGCATGTTGAACTCAGTTCATCTAAATGCATAAGGGAAGAGTGTATATTTCTTTTTTTTCTTTTTACCACAATAATTTCTTTTTTTGTTTGCATTTTCATCATCAAAATGGATTGATTGGCAATGGTAGCTTTGTAACTAAAATCTCATATTCATAAAGAATTGTCATTCTACATGGAAAGCAGACAAATGGTATTGAAGACCAAAAGTATCGATCCAATAATGCATTAAAAGAACCATCAGAAAGAGAAAACTAGGATAAATAAGTAATATATAAAATACTTGAGATTATTAAGACTGCTAAGGATCCACATGTGACTGCTACCAAGACAAAGGTTTAAGGCTAGGGCAATATGCAGATTACAATCAATACAGTATATCACCAAGAATGGCAGTGTTACATATTGGAGAGAGGGAAGGCTTTGCAGTGAGCAAAACCTAGATTCATGACCAATGTACCATCTCTGACACTATTAACTGAGTAAACATGGAAAAGTCATGTGAAGTTTCAATTTCCAAGGAAACTCTAAGAATTGGTAAATTGTGTATCAGTCATCATAAAAGGTTTTCCATATTAGGAGATTTCTAAGTGATGAAACCACATTCTACTATTCAGAACATATCAAAAAATCTTGGCATGCAGTAATATCAGACAGAATTATGCATGCTGTCATGTTAAAAAGAGGAAATCTAAATGATAGAGATAAATTTCCAGATAATCTGCAAAATTATATGACAGCTTATTTTTCATATGATAAAATAAAGTTCTACAGTTGATGGTCAGAAGTGGGACCTACAGGAATCCTGAATGGAAGAAAGAAACTCTGACTTTTTGAAGACTATTTTGTCCATACCCTACAAATTTAACTATCTCTACCCTATAATTCAGTTTTTTCTTCAGAAGAATATTAACTGGGTTAAATGCAAATTATTGGGATTGATTTAAATTACAGAAAAACACTTACAATTTATCAGATGATAGTATTCTAAATCCTGCAATATAAAGCAAAATAATAAAGAATCATCTTTTATATTAACATATATTCTGCTAAGTATAGTAAATCTAATGCAAGTTTGGAAACACAACCCTTAAAACTTTGTCTTGAGCAGAGACAGAATTAAATTAGTTGGAAAACATTACTTAGATATAAAAATACTAAAATCAATATTGTTATATTTTTATTAGGAATATTTAGCAACATAAGTACATGCATGTACCTTAATTTAAAAAAAATCAAAAAGGAATCAATCAAATAATTAACATTTTTAAAGACAAATGGCAAATTAAGATATCAGATTTTTTTTTCTTCTTAGGTCTTTTTGCTTGACTCTAGGATTAAATGGGCTTTTGCATTCAAATCATTATTCGTTTATTGGCTTTTGACATCTGTTATCTGGCTTTTATCAGCTCTTAGATGATAGTAACGACATGAAAAGGTTATATCTAAACAGAAACATTCGATATTCTAGAAAACAAAATAAAATTATACTTTTAAAATATATAAGCTCTTATCTACCATTCAGCCCTCAATTTCATTTTTTTTGTGATATATCATCAGGAATTGTTTGATATTTACTTAAATATTGTCTCTAGGGTAGGATAACAGAAATACATACATATACTTATATATTCTATATATCTATTTATATCTATATCAACATATAGATATAAGATCACATATATTAACTAACAAGGGAGAGAATTTTGCAGAAATAAAAATATAGATATAATGAAATATAATACATATGAGAAAAATAAATATCTTTCAATTTTAAAGTTCCTTCACCTTATTATAAAGAGTATGTATATATGTACATATATATATAATTATGCATATATAATTATAAATATGTATGGATATAAAATGAGCTCATATCTAGAATTATAAAAGGATTCCAAACATGAAGTTCCTAAGATCATTCCTATGATATGTGTACAAAGAACTATTAATGTCCAATTTTTTAAAAATTAGCTAATATACAAACTGTGTTTCTGTTTACAATTCTATTGTTGAGGATAGTTATTTAAATAACAAAGTCTGATCCTATTAACATGAATGCATAACAATTCCTTTCTAAGCTTCAGTCCTCATATGAAATTTTAAGCTGTGAAATAGAAATTCACATGCTTTCATTAATGTTACTGTAGTAGACTCCTATATATAATTAGTTTTTCCAATTGGAAGTAAAATTGAACATAATTCACTGATTTGTCATATGTACTTTCTGTCTATGAATAGAAATTAGCTGGAGCTCAGGATATAAGCTTTGTTATAGAAAAAGTACAACCCTCCAGGTCAAAGATAACTTGGAAGGGAGCCTACAAAAAGTGAAGTAATGATGAAAACTTTGGTGAAAACCATTTGTCAGAAGGAGTTTGAAAGATAACATGGCATAATTAACTGGTAACTCCTAAAATCTAAGATCTCAAAGTTCTGTCCTTGTATGACTTATTTACTCTTTTTAGGTCAAAGTTTTTTCAACTCTGAAATAAAAGGATAGTGTCTTTTCCAAATCTAAAATGTTTGTAAAATATACTTATTTTACTACAGAACAATTGAATTTCTATCCAAACTCACCATTTCTTTTTTCCATACTCAGATGCTAACAAATTATATGAACTCCACCCCTTTGAAAGTTAGGCAGACATTACTAAAGTTTAAGATTACAGAACTATTTACAGACAGAAACCATCACCTCAATAAAGCTTTCTATACCAGTACATCTCTCAGGACACAGAGGAAAATGTTCTACAGGGAACTGAGAGTGTCAGAAAAATGAAAAGGCATGCCCTGAGCAAATATTTTCTGGGATTAAGTAAATGGATATGCAGTATTTCAGTTTACAAAGCAAGGAATAACCAAGTTTTTGTTTCTGGATGTGACTAATCTATGCCAAGTCACTTTAAAATTGCTCTCCTAGAGAAATATGGAACTATGCCCAAAGGGCAACAAAAATGTACATACCCTTTGATCCAGCAATACCACTACTGGGTCTATACTCTGAAGAGACAATGAAAAAGGGTAAAAACATCACTTGTACAAAAATATTCATAGCAGCCCTGTTTGTGGTGGCAAAGAATTGGAAATCAAGTAACTATCCTTCAATTGGAGAATGGCTTAGCAAACTGTGGTATATGTATGTCATGGAACACTATTGTTCTATTAGAAACCAGGAGGGATGGGAATTCAGGGAAGCCTGGAGGGATTTGCATAAACTGATGCTGAATGAGATGAGCAGAACCAGAAAAACACTATACACCCTAACAGCAACATGGGGGTGATGATCAACCTTGATGGACTTGCTCATTCCATCAATGCAACAATCAGAGACAATTTGGGGCTGTCTGCCATGGAGAATACCATCTGTATCCAGAGAAAGAATTGTGGAGTTTGAACAAAGACCAAGGACCCATTCCCTTTAATTTAGGGGGAAAAAAACCTGATATCTTATTGTCTGATCTTGCTATCTCTTATACTTTATGTTTCTTCTTTAAGGATATGATTTCTCTCTCATAACATTCAATTTGGATCAATGTATACCATGGACACAATGTAAAGACTAAAAAAATTGCCTTCTGTGGGGGGTGGGGAGAGGGAAGTAAGATCAAGGAGAAAATTGTAACAGTCAAAATAAATTTAAAAATTTAATTTAATTTAAAAAATGCTCTCCTAGTCAACTCAGATTGTTAAGACTTTTGAGGGCCTAAAACATTCCTTCTCTGCAAAAGAAAAGCAAGGTAGGGAAAAAACCCATCCAGATTTTGCTGTTTTGGAGAACATTAGACCTCTTCAGACTGAATTTAGGAACATTCAAATATATGACCTACCTCTAATTATCTTTCCAATACTAAGATTATGAGTGTATAAGGTCCCTTTTTTTAATACACTGAGCAAAAATAATACACTAGAAAAATTCAAAGAACTTTTAAGAATAAACTATTAAGCCATTGCATCTGTTAATAAATTTGGATTCTGGAGCATGTGGGGTTAAAGCATTAATGAAGTAAACAGGAGATCTACAGTTCGAATTCCAGTAAGGTCATTGGTGATTTTTTTTTCTTTCCTTCAGGAAATGAACTAGAAAATTCCTTCTCCAATAACTTGACCCATTTAATCGGTAATAATTAACTATTTGCATTTTTAAGGTTCTCTTTGTACTAAAAAAATAATTTTTTTTAGCAAATCACTAAAAAGTCTAATTTTTATTTCCCTTTTCTTGTTATTTCTCAGTGTAAGACCCAACTAAGACCAGCGATGAAATATGCAAAGTCCCATTTCTCCTATTAGCTAACTGTGTAAGGCAAGGCAGGCCACTTAACTTCTCTGGCCTTGAGTCCCTCATTTGTAGACTGAGAAAAATGGATAAGATTAACTCATAGCATATTCAACTCCAAACTGAGGAGCCTTCTTAAGAATTAAGGTTCATAATTTTTATTTTTAAATATTCTCTACTTAATAGAGTTCTAGTTTAAATTTTTCAGAGCAGAGGATAACAGCCATCAATTAATTAAGAACTATTCTTAACTGATCTTGGCAGCAAAAGTTTCCAATAGCAGGTATATTGTTGGGTTCAGGAGAAGCAGTTAAAAATAGACCACCACCAGGCTATAAAGGGGGATCTCAGAGCAATCCATTATAACCCATTTTAAATTTTACTTGAATTCGAAGGAGCCTGTTTTCAGTGTTCACAATATCATAGCATCCTCAACTCTAAACCTTAAGAATACTAGTAGCAATGTCATATCAAAACCAAAAACCTCTTAACTAAATGGTTTCAGGACACTGCCTGGGAAATAGGAAGATACATTTGGATGGAGAATTTTGTTATTTCCTGATACTCATCTACTCTTTGCAATCCTGACCAAATGTAAAAGGGAAATCAATATTATTTCAAGGAAACCATCAAACTTACCAAGGAAAGAACATTATAGATCAAAAATAGAGAATTCTTTTCATCTGTTGATTTATCTGAACACTAAGCCCAAGACAATTGCTATAATTACCAAATAATTCTCAGTTTATGACTTAATTAAAGCTCTTCACAGGTTAGCTATTCTTCAGACCCCAAATATCCAAGACCATGTGTTTAATTTACAGAAGGTCTTAAAGTAAATGGTACAAGCCATTAATTTCACACAGCAAATGATCTATGAATTAAATAGAATTGCTAGGTAGTATATATGTACACAAGAAAATTAACAACTCACTATTGGCTATTATTTCAGTCATTGATTCTTCAGAAGTAATTCTTCAGCAATTTGGCATCACTTTATCATAGTAGTTTTGATATATCAATTATTAATTCAGAAATCTTTTTTAAAATGAAGTATTTATTCTGTATTTATTGATCATTTGCAACATATTTGGAATTGTACATAAGACAAAGGAGGTAAACATGGCTCTGCCTAGCCTTGGAAGACATAAATTACAAATACTCATATGTATATTATAACACACACACGCACACATGCAGACATATATGTCTTCACCGAAGTTCTCATGTGTGTCTCATCCTAATGTTTGAAAATGATGCTATTTGAGCCAAAATCCCATTAGAACCTACCAAACTGAGGAGCCCTCAAGTATGCTTTGGGCATTGTATGATGGACATATCTATAGTGCATATATCTATATCTACATCATCAATGATATAGATATACAGATATAGTATGTCATCTAAGAATGAGTTCAGTTGAGTTCCAAGAGATATCTCATTTCATTAGTTGCTGGATGATCAAAAATTTGACCACAGTAACTCTGAAAAGCCACTTGCTAGGTTGCAGTTTAAATCTAGCTCACACTTCTTTTAGTAAATCATTTGACCTCTCTCTGACTCAGTTTCCTCATCTATAAATTGGGGTAATAATAATAGCATCTACCTCACAGGGTTGTTGTGAGGATGAAAATGAGATCATATTTTTTCAACTGAATTAGTGGAAGTATGCTCATTAACGAAAGTATAGATCTTTTCCAATTTGAAGTATACTACAGTATGAGCACAGAGAATAGAGTTCTGAGCATGGAACCAGTAAGAACAATTAGCTGTGTGATCCTGGGCCAGTCACTTAACTCTATTTGACCCAGTTTCCTCATTTGTAAAATGAACTAGAGAAAATGACAAACCACTCCTGTATCTTTGCCAAAAAAAAAAAAAATCCCTCAAATGGGGGTCACAAAGCATCAGACACAGTTGAAGTAACTGAACAGTGATTAATAAAGTATACAGAGATGATATGGTAGAGTAAGTAAAAGGCTGACCTTGAAGTCATGAAGACCTGAGTTCCATACCTATATCTGATATATGGCTATATAATAGTTTTGTGAGCATAGAGAGGGAATTAATCTATTAGCAAGATTACCTGAATGTAAATCCTGTCTTGTATATTAATAACTATGTAACTCTAGACCTGTCATTTAAACTGTCTCAGTTTCTTAATCTGTAAAAGTTAGTATGAGGATAAAAAAAGAAAAAATGTATAAGCATGTCTAGGTGGTCCAGTGGACAGGAATTCCCTGGAGTCAAGAAGACCTAAATCCAAATATGGCTTCAGGCACTTACTAGCTACATAATCCTGGGCAGGGCACTTAACCCTGTAATAACCTTAGTTTCCTCATCTATAAAATGAATTTGAGAAGAAATAACACACCACTCCAGTATCTTTTGCCAAATGGGGTCACAGAGTTGGACATGACTGAAATGGCTGAACCACCACAACATTTCTAAGCTCTATTGAAACCTTAAATTGCTATGTAATTTCTAGGCAGCTTCAATATCATTGTACACATGGGTCATAGATCTATAGTTAAAAGGTCATTTTGTAAAATTTAGCAAGGACAAAAATGGGCCCATGATAGTTTCAGTGACCTACTCTGTATTACTCAACTATCGTCAGACATGAAATTTCATACAGATCCTCCGACTCCACAGTTAGTAGGCTTTCCACTGTATATATTTATCTGTCATTGTTGCATTTCTTTCTATTTTTTAATTAGTTTACCAGATTTGATATGTAAGAAATGTTGCTAAACACGAGATTTGGGTTACAGCCCCCGGGGAAGATTTTATAAAACAATTTAACCTTTATTATTAATCAAAATGTCACTTCAATCTAACAAGCATTCATCAAGGGCTTACCACATACAAGGTCTTGCACTAGAAGCCCAGGGAAATGATGACAATGAAGAAACAGTCTCAGTCTTCAAGTAGATTCCTTACTATTATATTTGGAAAATTAGAAACTAATATTGTCAATTCCCTCATCCCTCTTAAATAAAGTTCAATACTAACGATGTTAAAAATCGCCATAAAGCTTTGACAGTATGAGAATATATCATATTCTTGGAACACGGAAATTAGTTTGATCCCATAGCAGAACATAGAAAAGTGAAATAAATCAATTCTCCATTAACCTTTAATCAAAATAGTTGTCATTAAATGAAGAGAATAAAACAGAAGTGTTTAGAGAATTAAAAAAATTTTGCAAGGCAATAGTGTTACGTGACTTGCCCAAGGCCACACAGTTTAAATAAGTATTAAGTGTCTGAGATAAAATTTGATCAGATCCTCCTGAGTATCCCAGATCAATATTTACATGCATTTCATGACATTAGATTATTTTCTGTGGTCAATATCATTTGGCTGATATGTTCTGGAATTATCTAAATCTGGAATGATATAATGAAAAGCATCTTTTGCAACAGATTTTAGCTTTCCTTGATAACAACTAAACTCCCCCCACAAAAAAAACCCCAAAATGGTAGCAATACTTCCTTTCCTACTTTATGGATGTTTTAATTTATGAAACCAAAAGCAAGAAGAATAAATCAAACACAAGAATAAATCAAATACAAGAAGGCATTATTGATTACCATCAATTGTGCAACTAGTATAGTACATAAATTTGATCAATGTCACTCCTCTACTTAAAATCCTTTTTTGCTCCCTATTTCCTCCTGAATGAAATACATATTATTGTAACTGGGATCTAAGACCATCTACAATATTGTGTTACCCTACCTTTCCAATTTCATCTTTTGTTATTCTCCAACAGCTTTCCTTTTAATATTGGCTATACTTTCATAGCACCATGCATTTGCTCCTAATATATCTATTGAATGTCTGCTTATTTTGGAAATTTGAATCACTTTGAATGCTTTGGGGGCAGCTAGGTGGTGCAGTAGATGGAACACCAGCCCTAGAGTCAGGATGACTTGAGTTCAAATGTTATCTAAGACACTTAATACTTACTTAGCTGTGTGATATTGGGCAAGTCACTTAACACCATTGCCTTGCAAAAACCAAAAGATCAAAAACAAAACAAAATTTGCATGGCTCTTAGGACAGAGGTTTTTAATCTTTTCACATGTCATGAAACTCTTAGGAAGTATAATGAATCTTATGAACCTCTTTTCATCATAATTCTTTAAATATATAAAATAAAATAGGTTTACAAAGAAAAACACATACTGAAATAGTAAACTTTAATCTTCTCCTTCCATATATATATATATATATATATATATATATATATATATATATACTTACACTCACAAACACATGTAGAAATATTCACACAAATAAATGTATATATAAAGAACTCATATAAAATATATATATATATATATATATATATATATATATATTAAAAACAACTTCCTGGGTTTACATCTGGTCTCAAACACTAACTAACTATGTGATCCTGGGCAGGTTTTTTAACCCTATTTGTTTCACTTTTCTCATCTATAAAATGAGTTGGAGTAGGAAATGGCCAACCACTCCAGCATCTTTGCTAAGAAAACCCCAAAAGTGATCACAAAGAATTGAACATAACTGAAAAACTACTAAATGACAACAACATGCCTACAAGCACACAAAAGTTCATATACCCAGATTTAAGAACCTCTTTCCTATAGGAAGCCTTTACAGAAGTCCAATATAACAATAAGCCCCCCTCCCAAAATGAAATGGTGCTTTATTTTATAGCTCTTTAAAGAATCTATATATTATTATGTATTACCAAAATATGAATTGGTATCATCTCCTTACTCAATTACAAGCCTCGAGGAGAGGGTCTCTGGCTTATCTATTCTTTGGGTCGCTCTCAGCACCTAGAGCAATTCTCTGAACACCCTAAGCACTTAATAGAAGCATTCCTTTGTTCTTAAGCTATTGCTATAATACAATATGGATAGGTGAATATAGACTCTTTAGAGAGCTGATCTGAGTAACTCAAATAGAAATACTATAATTGAATGTTATATAAAATAAATCATGGCTTTTATACAAACTGAATGTTTTTATAAATATTTAAGGACCTTAATCCCCCTTTCTCTCCTTCCCTGTTCATACAGACATATCAGAAAATCAACCTGAAGTAGAAAATGGCATTTTTGTTTCTTAAAGCCTCGTTTTTCATGCTTTGTCATAGTCTGAAATAGTCCCTAGATTTTTAGCAATTATACAGTGGAGCCCAAGCTCAGAGAGATGCTTTTAATATAGATAAATTTAGGAATATACACTAGCTATGTGCTGACCAATCAGAGAAGACTATGACAAAAATGAAGTCAATCTACAGGGTCATGTATCATTTATTTTTTTTTGTTTCTTAGTCAGTTTTACCACATGAGACCACATACAAAGGCATGAACAAACTACATGTTTCATTCATATAGCAATCATAGAATCAAAGATTTAGAGGTAGAAGAGAATTTAGATCAAATCTAGTCTAATCTCCTTAATTTATGGATTAGGAAACTAAGATCTAGTGATTTAAAGTAAATTACCTGAGGTCACAGGCTGTACAGAGAAAAAAGGATTTAAATCTAAGTCTTTTGACTCCAAATTTAGATACTCTCTTTACCATTATGGGAAAAAATACACACAATGACAAAATCATGAGCTGTGAAAAAAGCATGAGAGTTAATTACCTATCTTATATCTTCTACTTGATTATAAAGGGGAAAGCAAGGTACATAGCAGACAAAACAGTGGGCTGAGAATCAGAAAGGGTCATCTTCATAACTTCAAATCTAGCCTTAGACACTAAATAGCTGCATGGTCCTAGACAAGTGACTTAACCCTGTTTGCCTCAGTTTTATCATCTATAAAATGAGTGGGAAAAGGAAGGAATGTCAAAAATTCTAGAAAACCCTAAAATGCATTCACAAGGAGCTGGATATGACTGAACAACAACAAAAAACTGGAAAATACTTGAGGGTAGACATTTTGACATATTCAACTGTGCTTAATATTTGAGACATTGACTTGAAATATAGGGGGAAGTGTTAAAGTTTGCTGGCATTCTGGTCTGCATGGAACAGGATGATTTATAATATTTATAGTATCGTAAAAGCACATCTCCCCAGATTGGCACTGGACAAGAATTCAGGGCAAATAGCAGAAATGGGCCCAAATAGATAGGATTTTAGAGCTCTTCTCAAAACAACCAATGGTGAATGAGAAATCACAGAACTAAAAACCTACAAAAATCAAAGAGTTCTGGGAAGAACACTGTCTCAAATGTTGTGGAGAACAAAATTGACTTTAAGATTTGGCACCTGATTCTGAAGAGTTCTTTTAGATATTCGTGGATTTAGAGCAGAAATTATCAGGTCAACTTCCTCATTTAACAGGTATGGAAACAGAGGCCCAGGGACATGGAGTAAACATCAAAGGTAAGATTAGAACTTAAGTCTTCTGACTTCATGGTCAATATTCTTTTCCTGCTCTTTGCTGCTTTGTATATACTGTTTAAAATGAGACATGAATATATTGAATTATTAGCAAATGGGACAATGTATCATTAAGTGTAGAACTATAGGATACAAACAAGAATGGAAGCAATGTCTAAATGTCTAAAGAACATCTAAAAGTAATGTTGAGTTATCAGGAAAAGCATCAAGAAAAGAACAGATTTAAGGCTGAGCAATATTGGAATCAGAGATGTGAATCCTTATACAATATAGTATTGATTTCAATGCATTTAATTTTAACTAATCACTATGGATATTAATTAAAATGAATAAAAAGACATTTTCTATTTGTAGTCGAATTTAAATAGATTTGTTGCATTTTTAAAGCATTGACCAAAGGATTCCAAAAGCTTGTTGTTCCAACTGCAAAGCATGCTAAGTTACAATGCCAAACAATAGCCACAAACTTCCAACTGGAGCTGCCAAATGGTAGGGATCTGGGCAGAGTCATAAGAGAACCAGGCAAACTCATATCAAGTAGCCTCATTTTCAGAAGACAAAAAAGCAAGTGGTAAACCTTTCTGCCTGTAGTAGGGCATGTTATAGCCTACTTGGACTTAGAAAATTTCTTCATTTTTTTGTGTGACAACCTTTCTAGTTGCAGTAGGTCATGTTATAGCCTAGTGGACTTAGAAAAGTTCTTAGTTATTTTGGGTGACATGGATCTCTATGGAAGTCTGCTGAAGCTGATGACCTTAGGCTTCTCAGAATGTTTTTAAATAAGTGAAGGGAATATTTAATTTAATTTAGAGAAAATAAAGATATGGGTGTTTCCCATCCAAGCTTGTGGAATCCCTGAAATCTATCTACAGATCCCTTTGAGGGTCCACGGACTCCACATTTAAAAACAATATAAACAGGATGAATGTACAGATCATATCATGAATCTTTTGAAGTATTGAAATGTGTATTATTATCTCAGTCTAATTGTGGTTCCATCAACAATTCCAACCCCATCCAATAAAGATTGCAGTTTCACCATTGCTCCTAATTTTAACTGATTCTTATCTATATAATTCCAAACACAAATACTCTATAAATCATAGAATTTTACACATATAATTCATCTAAACTTTCATTTTAAAAATACTAAAACTGATGTTTAAATACATTGTCCAAACTAATAATAAACATAGACTATGTAGGATATGAATCAAGATTAGTTGACTCTGAATTCAATCTTTTCTCCATGGAAAGAGAGAATCCATGGAGTATTACTGCTGCTTCTAAGACCCTAGGGATCATAAGGACCCACAGTATATTCACTTCATCTTTTGATTACATACATCTCAGATAAAGCAGTTTGGATGATTTGGTATAGAAAGTCTTTGTTAAGAGTGTGCCACAGTATCTTAGAAAAGGTATATCTCTATTCTCTTCTACCTCTCTCTTTCATTTCAAATTATTTGCAAATTTCATTCTTTCAAAGGAATAATTTCTAGTCATATATACTGGTCTCAAAGAGATAGACTATGTGAACATGTCTTTTTAAATTGCTGAAAATACTATCCAATTTTCTAAGTGCAATCCATGTCAACCCCCTCTTACTACTACAAAAGTCAATTCATGTCCCTCAGTTTAAGCATACATTTAAGATACATATAATAATGGTTTTATCTGAGGAGCTCCCTGCCATATACTAGTATATGTATGTGTGTGTGCATACACACACACACACACACACACAATTGCCTATGATAAAACATTTTTCATTTGTGTATGTATGATTATGTATATCACTCTCTTAAAGTCCTATTGATTTAACCAAGTAAGTTTTTGTAATTCTCAGTAAAATTAGTACAATATCACTTTTGAATTGAGATCACTTTTGAATTGGAGAAATTCATAATTAATAGGGAATCCTTTTGTTTGCTTTCTGTAAAACACATTCCATCATATAAACACACATGCACACACACAATAATACACACAAACACAATTGAACAATTGTTTCCATAGCCACAATTGTCACCAAGGCTTACACAATTTTGACATATGTAAAAGTTACCATGTTTGAGAAAGCCTCTGAGATTATATTTTATTCTACCAATATTAGACATTCATTTTGGAGAAGTAGGAGAAGAAAGGAAGCAAGAAAAGACAAAGAAAACTAATATAAATATTACAAAGTTTTGCAAAGTGCTGTACATGTAATCTTCACTTCTCCACAAAATAATCTTGCAAGTTATCACCATTTTACAAAGAAGGAAAATAAAGGCAAGAAGTTAAAAGACTTGCACAGCTTCACACATAGTGAGTGGTAGGGGAAGGAATCTGAACCCCAGTTTTGTCGACTTCAAGATCCATGCTTTTACACGTCGAGCCATCTAGTTTCCAAGAGCAGTGGGAGGAAGAGGCAAAGAATTTTATTTAGATATAATCTAAAAGAAAAACTTTCAGAAAGTTGGGGACCTTTAAGCCAAGGTTAGAAGAGCATTCTCAGTAAGGTCGAAGAGGAAATCCTTAGTTACATGTGGGATGGACTGGACGCTCTTTTGTGATCATGTCCAATTCTGAAATTTTGTGTTTCTATGATTCTATATTTTTAAGTCAACTTGTTTACAATAACAACAGCAAGAATTTGATGTGAATCAGAGCTATTTTATTATTATATTCTGTAAGTCTCAAAGTCATTGATGACAATAAAAATGTAGGTTAATACAAAACAATTAGTTGTAAGAGTATATGTGGTACTTGTTTTTTACTATGGAAAGCACTACCAAATAGGAATTGTCAATAAATCTCAAGCCTTCTCCTCCCAAATTCTTGACTTACCAAAGTTTAAAGAAATCATATATTCCTATAGGTAAGTCATTAAAATTTACTTCACCTATGAAAAGGGTATTTTTCAGATGTTTTTTGGAGCACAACATTTTCTCGATACACTACTTTTGAAATGATTGCTTTGCTAAAATTCTTTATTTGAAGTGTGTTTTCAAATTATTATTTTAAATCTGATCATAATTAAAAGAACTCCTGAGTATGTCCATGTTCCAAAGAGAATAGAGAACAAGAAACAGAACCAATCTGTATAAATTTATTTATAGCAGCTCTTTTCACAGTGGAGAAAGAATTAAAAACTGAGAGAGTCCCCAGCAATTGGGGAATGCCTGAACAAGTCGTGGTATAACAAGGTAATGGAATATTATTTTTCTAATAGAAATTTCAAATAGGATGGTGTCAGAAAAACTTGCTAATACTTGTATCAACTGATGCAAGACAAAATTAGCAGAAGCAAGAAAGTAATTTATATAATGTCATAAAGATAAGTAACACTGAAACACTTAGAAACAAGATTTAGTATCAAAATAATGGCCACCCAGAATTCCAGAGGGTTCAAGGTACAATGTTATTCATCTTTAGAATAAAACCTGATGATGCAAAGTGAAGACCAAAGCATATTTACTTCTTTTTTTCCTTTTTTAAATACACAGCTATTGAGAGAAATTACTTTATTTGATATATGTATTTGTAAAACATTTTGTTTTTTCTTGCCTTCTCAATATTTGGGGGAGGGGAGGTGAAAGGGAAAAAAATTCAGAATAGAAGGTAAAGTAACATAGAATTGAAAATTTTAAAAATGATAAGGACAGCCATGGACCATCTTTTGTGGAAGAAAAGGAGAGATGGAGAAAGAGCAAAATCAGAAAGATTTGTTTTACAATAGATAAACTTAAGACTTTGAGAAATCCTAAAAGAAATTCTTTAGCATGATGGTATTTTTCATCACTGAGAATATAATGATTTTTTTAAAAGTTGAGACATATTTGTTTCACTGACTTTTCTGCTAAAACCTCTGGAGGTTAAATACTAAATATCTTACTGGAATAAGAAATAAGTCAAACATCCACAAATGGAAAACTGTGCTTGAGGATTCATGTGAAAGTATGTGGCAAAGTCATTTGCATAGACAAATAATGATAAATGACCCAACCAGTTCAGGCACAACTGGAACAACTGCAGATGGATTCACATTTATTGGATTCATTAAAATTTCAATATGTTTTATAAAAACAAATGCATTCATTTTGGATTGTTTATTGGATTTTGCAGCAAATTACAAAGCCAAGAGTGACAAAAGAAGAGTTTATCAAAATACAGAGTAAGCTACTATCATGTATTACAGTGGTCAAAATTTTTGAATTACCATATACCCACAAAACTTAATCCAAGTCAATCTGTTCTTTCTTCCAGAGAAGCTCCCTTTCATTTAATCTCTATACATACATACACACATACACTACATGCATGGACATATATGCACATATATAAATATATATACTCGCAGAGAATATATAATACAATTTACTAGGAATCTGAAAAATCAAATTCACTTTTCAATTACTATTTCAATTCTTGCTGAAGCAGTTGCTTAGTATTTTTTTAAAATCCACAATACTCCAGAATGTTTTAGACTAGAATCTGGCAATCTGCACAAATGCTCACTAAGTCATTTCAATCCTCTTTACAATTTCACAAAACAATCATTGATAGAAACTGTGATTCACCTGGCCTAGCAAGCAAGGCACTTAGAAATGCAATGAAGGCTCCTTTGCCAAATCATAGTTTCCATACTAAAAAGGAAATTTCAGTGTTCCAAAAAAAAAAAAAAAAATAAGGAAGAACTTGATCCTTCCTACTTTGAATTCCTACTATTTCTTTTTAATTTTTTTCTTTAATTTCATTTTTTATTTATTTTGAGTTTTACAATTTTCCCCCTAATCTCACTTCCCTCTCCCCACCCCCCACAGAAGGCAGTTTACTAGTCTTTACATCATTCCCATCGTATGCATTGATCTAAGTTGAATGTGATGAGAGAGAAATCATATCCTTAAGGAAGATATATATAGTTATAGCAGAACTACATAAGTCATTTTTTAAAATAATAAAGGTAATAGTCCTTGGTCTTTGTTCAAACTCTACAATTCTTTCTCAGGATGTTGGCATTCGTATATGCACATGATGGAACACTATTGTTCTATTAGAATCCCTACTATTTCTATTAAGCTTGGGGAATGTTTTCTTCCTGTTTTATAAAGACAAGTCTAATGAGCATTTATAAGCTCTTCATAAGTCAGTGTTCATTTCATTTGTAGATTATTTGGGGCTTGCCCTATTCCAGACTATGGACATCAGAATCAGAAAATTTAAGAATATTGTAAAGATCATACCAATACAATACTAGAAAGTCTCCACAACATTCAATATTACTGTTGTGCACAGAAAAGGCTACAGAGGATGGTAATGTGCATAATGCAATGATTTAGTATAATAAAAGCTTTAAAAATATGGAGTCTACAGTTCAACAGCCCTTGGATTTTTAAATGATAAAATTGTTTTCTCTGCAATACAGTTGGAGGAGAGTAAGAGGACAGAATGATGGAGTGAATAGTGAACAAGCCTCAGGGTCAACAAGGCCTGGGTTCAAGTCTCAACTCTGAAATGATGAGCTTTATGATCTTGGCCACTTAGGACTGCGGTGTTCTAGGTAGTTCTCTGAGACTATAAGCCACAGAGAAAGTACTGACATGCAATGGCAGATGGATTTTCCTCACCTGGGAGTTTCTTTTGCTAAAGAAATAACAAGTAGAAACCCTATCTACTCTAGTAATTACAACAAAACTACCCTTAACTCCTTTCTCATTTGGGGGTTCCTTGGAATTCAATGAAGGTCTGGCAATGCATCAATACCATTTTTCTACCAGAATGCAATGCAAGCTTTGCTCTTTAAGTATTAATTTATGAAACTGAAGCTTATTTTTAACATTTAATATCCTTTCCCTCTAAACCATCTATTGTTTCTTGCTAGAGTATCATTCCTAGGCAATCAAAATACTACCTAACCCTAAACTGGTGCCATGTTCATCTCAGAGCTAAATTCTCTACCCTTGTAACTTTATGAGTTGTCATTCTTCAGACTTACCTACCTAAGGATGAAGAGATTACCCTTTAGCCTCAGCCATTTGGATAGATATCATAATAATTTCCATGCATATAACAAAATAAACCCTGCCCTCTCCCCCAAAAATTTAAGGTGCTTTGGGGATCCACTAGACCTTCCTTTCTGGAGTCAATTCTACCAGCTTAAATTTCTTATATTTTGAGCACATAAGTACTTTCAAAGTGTTGGAGAATATTATTACCTGCTACTCCCAATTTTTCAGAGCAACTAAATTTCAGGACATTTGCTACTTAATTCCCCAACATTTCATTCAATGCAATTCAAGGCTGTTATTTTAAACAGATCTGGCTTGTATCGGATTCTCCTATTTCACGAGTTATACTACTGAGGTCAGTTATGCATTTTTGACAATTGCTGCCAATTTGTTAACTGATGTATTAATTTACTTAGTGGTACCTCAAGGATTGATCTCTCCCTCTCTCTCCCTCTCTCCCCCCCCCCACACACACCCTTATTAAATACAGGGCAGTGAACAAAATGGTTTCATAATCAGTTTTATCACAGACCCTTTTCCCACCACCAGGTTCCTTGCCCAAGTGGTGCACCCCTCCCCTAAACATTGCAATCAGAAGACATAGGTTCAAATCCCCTGACTCAACAACTTCAGGTATGACTTTAGATCAATCATTTTCATTTCTCTGTGGTACAATTTTCTGACATATAGAATGAAGACTTTTAAGATCATAAGGATAGAACTAGAAATGACCTGGAGGTCTTCTAGTTCAAGCTCCCCATTTTTCCAGTGAAGAAACTGGGACTCTCAGATGTTGAATGACTTTCCCAGTCATATAGTAAGCAGTAGAACTGAGAATGGAAGTCAGATCGTCTAACTCCAAATGCAATGTTCTTTCCTGAAACAAGTCTTCCAAGTCTTCAAGATTTCTTTTAGCTCTGAATTTTATGGCCTTTTGTGCTCTTGCCCATACCAGTTCTTTCCCCCACCCGAAACTATAAAGAGATATACTGGCAAACAGCAACTTGGAAGCCTTTGCTCTCCAGGCAGAACCTGAATGCGAGATCTCCTCAGCATCTCTCTGTCTCTACTTGCCTCCCCTCCCATCTACTGATCTCTCCCCCTCTGCCTGCCCTGCCCTTCCCACTCACAGGCCAGATTCCACTACTGATCAGCATGGATGTTTGTCACCTTTTCTTTTCTGACCTGGAGTACTTCACTCCTCCTTTCACAGGTCCCAATATCCAAATGAGAGCATGTCCTAAAAATAGTTTTTATTTCTCACTTCTATTTACCTAATTCTTAGTTCATTTATAAAGATGGATCTACTGACCTATAACAGCACCCAGATAAAACATGGTACAGGTACTGTCCCAATTCTAAAGTAGATCAATTGGAGAAATTTGTGTGCCCCCACTTAATAATATTCATTACCTAGAAAGACTCATTTAGTACAGCAGAGAAGACTAGTTTGTTCTGATAAAGTTGGTTCATTCACCTGGGATTATCAGGTCAATGTGTCATTCTTCCGCTTACATCAACTTGGATAGTCCCCCAGGATAAGAGTCTGAATCTCCAGTCACTAGCAAGGAGAGAAACATGTTTTAAGGAAGTTCTTCTCTTTTGGAGCATATGAGCTGCTTAAAAAGATTGTCAGTTAAGGGTTATTAAAATATGAATTCTATTGTCCAAACCAAAGGTTGCTATTGCCTATGGTCTCACTTAAGTGAAAGATTTCTGGAAGGGAAAATGCTTCACATTCCTACACGTGGAAGCATAGGTCAGAACTTGTTGGTGATGCTGCACAGACAGATTAGATGACTGTAAGTAATTTAGTGTTTAAATGGAGGGGAACAGTTATTTCTTTTCTTAAATTAATAGGGCAGCGGAAATTGCTAGGCAGCACAGGGGGGAGAGAGTGCCAGACCTGGACTTGGGTAAACCTGAGCAGATCACTTAACCTCTGTTTAACTCAGTTTTCTCATCTGTAAAATAGAGATGATAAACACATCTACCTCCCAGGGCTGTTGTCAGCATCAGACGAAATAACAGTTATAAAGCACAGAGCTTGGAAAATAATGCTAGTACTCTTACTAGTTATAGTACTAGTACTCTTCTAATTGTAGTACTCCTTCAACTCATTTTGCAGATGAAGAAACTGGGACCCTCAGAGGTTAAGTGACTTTGCCAGTCACAAAATAAGCAGTAGAACCGGGAATGGAAGCAAGGTCTTCTAACACCAAATGCAATTTTCTTTCCTGAAACAAGTCTTCCAAGTAATAGTAGTACTATTACTAGTAGGAATACTAATGATGAAAGAAGATCCTTCTAACTCTGCAGCAGCAAGACTCAATTATTAATAATTACTGTAACTCCAGTTTGTATTCTGACCCTTTAATAATATCTCTAGCCATGGGAAATGGTAGTATATAAATTATTAAACTCAATATATACATAAATCCAGAACATATATATGCATAGAAACATCCATAAAATAAAATTTTTCCTTGCATATTAGAAATAATAAAAACATTAAAATAAAATGTAATGTTTAGGAATAGGACCAGAATCTTTGATTTCATTGGTATAATGAGGTGAGTGGAAGAGAGGAATTCACACTATCAGTGCTTGCAGGGTGGTGCTGCCTCTACAATTTATGTTCTTGTTAAATTGCCTGGAGCAGAGAATTTATATGATGCAGTCTCAGAAGTTCAGCCCAATTGTGAGGCCAGCTTGCTAACCACTCTGCCTCATTGTCACTGTAATAGGTGATGTTTATGAAGTAATTTTAATGATTCACTAGACTATTCCTCTATTAAACATTGTTTTGAGGCCTTACTGTATTCATGATACTGTCATAGGTATTGCAATATCAAGCCTCTCAAAAATACATTGACAAATCTAGACAATATTCAGTTAAAAAACATGATTATTCTCTGAATGATTATTTATAATTTCCAAATTTAAAATCTTGCTGTTCAAAAGTAGAAATTATGTTTAACATAATCTAAATAGTAACTAAATTCTAAAATCACAATGGAAACACCAGTTTCTTGAGTACTATTCCTATGCATCCAAAACACTACCTAACCCTAAACTGGTACTTTAATAATAGTAATGGTAGTACATTTCATATACTGGTAGTATACTGGGGTGAGAGAATCAGAGAGTGAGGAAAAGGAATGGAAAATAACATTGGGAAAAGATTAAAACTGAAAAGCGTAACCATTCCCAGGCCTTCAACAGTTCCTATCCTCCCTTGTAACTCCTCCATTAGACTGTGAAGTCCTGGAGATCAGGAATTGTCTTTTATCTTTCTTTGTACTCTTAGAGTTTGAATCAATGTCTGGACATAGTAGGCACTTAATAAATGATTGATGACTGACAATTCTTCCAGTTCAGTATTGGTCTTAAGACTATTTTATACTCTATAATAGTTCTAAGACATTGTATATAATTAATTTTTTCCATAAATGATGAAATAGGTCTGATTAATACACTGCTACTCAAAAATGCAAAAACAAATAAACAAGCAAAAACATCTGTGGTTCCCTCCTGCTTACTAAAAAAATTCCAAATTCCTTACCTTGCTATTCAAACCTCTTTAGAATTGGTTTCAATCTACCTTCTAGACAAAGTTCCACAAATTCCAAGCCATAGCTATAATGAAGGACCTATCATTCTGCAAATATGCTTTCTTTCCACTTCTCATCCCTTTATTCTACCTGTGATAAGTCTACCAATCACTCATTACCTACCAAAATTGTCCATCTTTCAAGGTCCAGTTCAAAGGCTTTCTATTCTATGAAAGGTCATGTTACCTACTGATAATTTTGGAACAAATAATATGTCATGTCTTTACATTTACAAATTTTTCCTTTCCCTAATCAATTTCTCTTTACTGTTCTAAATTCAGGGTCTGTTGTCCTTCTCTGTCTCATACCCCCAAAGAAAAATGACTTCTCCCTTCTTTAACCACCGAAAACATTTTGCTGATCTAACTCTGAAGACATTATTATTTACAGTCTTGTAATTTAGGTATAAGAAGTCTATAAACTCCTTCAGGTCTGTTAAATACTTCAACTATAAACATTTTTTCATGGTTAAAGCAATACATTACCTCACAGTAGGTATTCAATAAAAAAAACAGAAACATACCTAGGCAAGAGCTTCTGGGACTTTCTCTCTTCAAAATAAAAAAAAAAAGGTCCCTGACAATATTTAATTCTTTCAGCAAGTAGGAACAGCTGAGTTTAGTTATTATTTAGCAAGAATAATTTATTTAAATTGAAATCTATGCCAAGGGATAGTATCCTTCTCTTCTCCACCTGTAGCCCCTTGCTAGCCTACCTTTCCCTGCTTTCTATTCCTGTCTCAATTGGTTCCCTGGATTCCTCTCTCCTCAGGTGGGACTTTGGACCCTGAGATATCTATATCCCAAGTAGTATATGTCTCAGAAAGTCAAGAATTGCTTTTATGCTGTTTTCTGAGGATAAATGCCTCATCTTTAGGTGAAGAGGCTGTCTGAGGGGGAGTAGAATGCTACACATTTTGAGGGCATGACCAATGTGGGAATTTTTTTTGACTGATTATGTATATTTGTTCTAAGGATTTGCTTTTTTTCTCCCTTCTGCTGGTCCCCCAATTAAGGATGAGGATATTAGAGAAACAAAAAATATTTCTTCTAAATTGAAAAAAAGATTAAAATTTTAAAAAACTCCAATTTTAAAAAGTAAATTTAAATTATTTTTAAATGTAAGTGGTCTTGTTCTGTCTGGAATTTTTCACAGTCAAAGTGGCTGGCCAAATGAAAAAGCTGGAACCTGAAATCAAGACAAAAATAAAATGAGAAGAATAAAACTCACAGTAGAGGGCTATGTAAGTAACTTCAATAATAGGAGAAGAGAAATTTTATTCAACAATTATCAAAAGCCAAAGCAAGGGAAAAGCTTTGTCAGATATTAATATTGAATCATTTGAATTGTAGATCTAATATAATCATTTTTACTTTAACAAGTAGAGGCTGCTAGTAGGCACAGCTGATAAAAGCATTGAATTTGGGAGTGAAGATCTGAGTCTAAATCTACTGCAGATACTTAGCATGACTCTGAATAAGTCACTTTAATCTCAGCCTTAGTTTCCTCCTCTGAAAAAGGGATAGAACTCTACCTTGCAGGGTTGTTGTGAGGCTCCAATGAATTAACAGGTGTCAAATATTTTATGAAACTTCTAGTTATCTGCATCTACATATATGCAAATATAAATATATTTTGTTGTTTTTCAGTTAAGTCCTACCCTTTGCGTCCCCCTTTTCTGGGGGAAGGAGGTTATTTGGAAAGATACTGGAATGTTTGTTGTTTCTTTCTCAAGCTCATTTTAAGATGAGGAAACGTAAACAAACTGTGTAAAGTGACTTGTCCTACTGTCTGTAGATGAATTTTAGGTCTTTTTGACTCCAGACGGAGCATTTTCTCCACCATGCTACCTAGCCAATAGATACATAGATAGCGTATACATATTCATATACAGACATGCATGTATATATGTGTCCATATTCAAATGATTTACTAGGTGTATCACATTTCAATAATCCATGGTTTTGCTGACTGCTCTACCAAAGCAGATTGTTTCATTGCCATACTTTAGAAGACAATCTTCACCACTTTATGTGGCTAGTGTCCAACTTTTTTGTTTTTAGGTTTTTTGCAAGGCAAACAGGGTTAAGTGGCTTGCCCAAGGCCACACAGCTAGGTAATTATTAAGTGTCTGAGAAGGGATTTGAACCCAGGTACTTCTGACTCCAGGGCCGGTGCTTTATCCACTGTGCCACCTAGCCACCCCTAGTGTCCAACTTTTAAAGAACCTCTCTAAGATACTGTAGGTTGATGCTCCAATCAATCTCATAAGATCATGCTCAAAACCCTAAATCCAATTTCACTGAACTAACCAAGACTTGTACTCTGCAGGTGTACCTTTTGAAAATGAAGGGTCATCTCTTGCCACAATGAGTCATTAGAACACGATTTTAATGGACTAGAACTAATTTAATGCTAGGTAAATGAGGTCACCCTGTACTTCACTCAATTTTTGCTTCAAATAGACAGAGGGAAAGAACTCAAGGAAAGGATTCAGAGAATAATGGAAATGAAGAAACAGGTGAGTACCACATGAAAGATGAAAGGCTGATAGAACTGACTTTGCTTAGTCTAGGGAAAAGAAAAAACTGAGATAGATTACTAATAGTTTCCTAATATATATGAAGGTTGTAGGTAACAACTGTACAAGAATAGAAATGAGGAAATTGATTTAAATAACAAAGATATTTCTTAATTGCAATCATGAGACATTGGAATACAATGACAGATCTGAGTCTCCTTCTTGGGATTTTTTTATTTTTTTTATTTTTTAAGGGTAGTTAATTCTCCACTCTTAACCACCTGAAGTTGAGGCTAGTGAGTTTTTCTAAATTACAAGCTCTTCTCTCCATCAATGATTTAATTTCTAGAAACCAGCTAGGTGGCACAGTGGATAGAGCACTAGTCTTGAAGTCAGGGAGATGAGAGTTTGAATCCTACCTCAGGTACTTTATTCGTACTGTGACACTGGACAAGTCACTTAACCCTGATTACCTCTCATCCAGGGCCATCTCCAGTCATCATGATTCATATCTGGTCACTGGACTCAACTGGTTTTGGAGGAGAAAGTGAGACTGATGACAGCATACCCCCCACACACACACACATATACTCAAATCCAATTCATGTGTTTGTCATGACATCGCCTCTCTAATGCCATGGTCTTCTTCAAAAATGAAGGATAATCATTATTCATTTCTGAAAGGTCTTTATACAAATACTTGCTGAAGGCTTGCAATATGTAGCCACTAGTCTTCTTCCTCCTGACAAAATAGATGCTAAATATATTCCTGGGAATTCAATTTGGAGCAGAAACTACTAAAGTGAAGTAGTTGAATCTCAAAGACTCAGAGAGGGATGGAATCTTTGATCTGAAAACCAGTCTGGTTCAATTCAGAGTGAATCATCAATTGAAGATTGAGCATCAAGCTATCAGTGTATGTCTATCTGTGTGTACTTGTGCACCTCTGTGTGTGTGTGTGTGTGTCCACTGCATGCAGGATTTAAGGACATACAAACATACAACACTTTTGAATTATTAAAGAACAGTGTGCAAATCCTATCTATCTAATCTACCCATCATCTTTCTATCATCCATCTGTATAAACAAATCTATAAACATTTATATATATTTACACACATATATGTAGTCAAATCTTTTGGATGGAGGTCAAAAGAGAATACAGTAAGGAAGGAATCAGTCATAGAATACTCAGAGTCAGAAAGATTCATCTTCTTGAATTCAAATCTGACCTCAGACATTTACTTAGTTGTGTGACCCTAGGCAAATCACTTAACCCAGTTTGTTCAGTTTCCTCATCTGTAAAAATGAGCTGAAGAAGGAAATGGCAAGAAAAGTCCAAATGGGGTCACAAAGAGTCAGACATGACTAAAAATGACTGCACAACAATAACAGGTGAGATCAGTGCATAATGTGACAGGCAAAAGTATATTATTGCCACCTTAGTTTTTCCAATTAATTCTTTTTTCCCCTTGTTATTTGCATACTAGCATCTTCTCTAGAGAAATCAATTTAATGAATGATCTTATTATTATCAGACAATACTGCTTATTGGATTATAAATCACTGTGTAGTAATTAAATCTTTCATGTGTTATGCCCTTGGAAATGTAATTCTGATTTATGGTGCTCCATAAATAAAAATAAGAATGATACATTTTTTCACTGACTTGGTTAAATTAAACTTTTAACATCAAATATTTTGATTTCACACAGGATACTTCCCACAATCCCTGGCATCTCAGGATTTCACATTAAGAACAAGCCCTCAAGTGAATGAGTTGGCAATCTCCAACAGTTTGGTCATCCATCAGACATATAGATAAGCAATTTAACCCAAGAGAAGACTCTAGAACATACATGAATCCAGGAGCCCAACAAGGAGAAAACTGAGCCAACTGAGTAGGGGAAATAATGGTTCCAACCTAAATTTCATGGTTTTGTTCTAGCAGGAACAAATCTGTATTGGCAACCATACCAGAATAGCGAAAGAGTAAGAAGTTTGAAGATCAACGTATAATATGAAGCTAACAAATCTGTTTTGTTTTGTTTTGGGCTTTTTTGCAAGCCTCTGAATTAAAAAGCATTTCTACAAACCAAAGATTGAGCCAATCTGGCTGTCTTCTTGAAGCAACTTTGCACTCTCTAGAGTGCATCTGCACAATGTCTTTGAAATCATGCATATTTGGTTTTTGGTTTTTTGTTAAATGTCAGGAATTAGCAGCAGATGTTGAAAAGATAATGATTGCTAAATAACAAAGATTAAGAAATAAAACAGACTGTCAGTTTATTTTATATGAGGGATGTACAACTTGGCTCAGTAAGCATGTAGAAGCCAGTCACAAATCATGTTAATATTAGGGTCAATAGAGATGTTTAAATAAACAACATTTTAGCCACAAACAGAAAATACACATAAAACTATCTTCTTTGTCAGAAAAGTTGACAAGTATACTTTTTAATGCAGCTCTCTTTCTTGAAGTTCATAATAATTATCAAAGCAAACCTTAATGAGAATCCTAAATCTAAGGGACTTAACTCTGTCCTCAGCAACCCAACCCTATCCTTTGAATATGGTTTTAATGAAGTCAAATGATATTTTATATGTATCTTTTAAATTAAGTTTCATCAGAGAATTACTACTGAAGGTGAAGTCCAACTAAATATTTATTGCTTAGAAAAAGAAATAGACAAAACACATTATCACATTTCCAGACCTTTGACTCTCCCTTATCTGTAGGCATTACCAAAACAATTTGGAATAATATTAGTATGATGCCCCTTTGCATCCTTCATTTTTCCACTAATATTTCCCAGTTGTTTTTTCTGTAGTCAAATTCTGTCATTAGAATGTAAGCTGTTCCTGTGAACTCATCCAACCTTTCTGGAGAGAAATTTGGAATTATGCCCAAAGGGCAGCAAAAATTTGCATACCCTTTGATCTGGCTATACCACTACTGGGTCTATACCCTGAAGTGATGATGAAAAAGGGTAAAATCATCACTTGTGCAAAGATATTTATAGAAGCCCTGTTTATGGTGGCAAAGAATTGGAAATTTGGTAAATGTCCTTCAACTGGGGAATGACTTAAACTGTGGTATATGTCATGGAACACTATTGTTCTATTAGAAACCAGGAGGGGTGGGAATTTAGGGAAGCCTGAAAGGATTTGCATGAACTGATGCTAAGCGAGACGAGCATGCTGAACCAAAAAAACATTGTAACAGCAACATAGGGGTGATGACCAACCTTGATGGACTTGCTCATTCCATCAGTGCAACAATCAGGGACAATTTGGGGGGTATGTGTGATGGAGAAAACATCTGTATCCAGAGAAAGAATCATGGAGTTTGAACAATGACAAAAGACTATTACCTTTAATTTAGAAGAAAATAGTTACCTTATTATGTAATTCTACTATCTCTTATACTTTATTTTTCTTCATATCCTCATATCCTTTTCATCATATCCTTAAGATATGATTTCTCTCTTATCACATTCAACTTAGATCAATGTATAGCATGAAAACAATGTAAAGACTAATAAGACTGCTTTCTGTGGGGTGAGGGAAGGGAAGGAAGGTTGGGGGGGAAATTGTAAAACTCAAAATAAATAAAATCTTAAAGGAAAAAAAATTCTGACCTTAATTAAACACTGAGTAAAATAAACATTTTAATATTCACATTAGAACCTAAAAGAGGGTTGTATTTGAAACTACAAGTTTCAATTATACACAGCTTACTTTTCTTTTTTAAAAATATAATAAATTCAATGAGAAATTTTCAAAAAAAAAAGAATGTAAGTGCCTCGAGGGCAGGGATTGTCTATCAATTCACTTGTATTTCTCTCTCAGATGCTTTGCCTGTCAGCACTTCAGAAATGCTTATTGTCTTCCTTGTCTTAAACCCTGGACAGAACAGAGCAATGGCTTCCCAGCTAGCAGCTTTCATAGTACATCATACTTTTGGCAGGATCAATTCAGAATTCTCACCTTAAATAAACATATCCAGTAGCAGATTCAGTGATCCTAGAGTCTTGCATCATGTAGCACAAAAAATATTTTCGGGTCACCAGTGCTTACATTTTAATGAGGGAGAAAAGACAAACACAGACAAACACATCACCACTAAAAACCAACCATGAGGACATCTTAACAGCAAAATATATTGCTGTTTTTCACCATGACCTATTCTATTAACATAGTGCATCAGAATCCCTACTTGTCGTTACTATATTTAATATCATTTCAATCAAGCTAAAAAAGCAATAGATGTGAAGTGTATTTAGTAAATATTTAACTGAACAAGAGAAACAGAATACGCTAAATACCCATAATATAAATTCTAAGAATAACATTGTATCAAAACACATCCAAATCTCAATTTAATATGATCTTCAAATACAAAATATCGTAACATAAACAATAAGAATACAAAAACAAAATCTTGCACAATCCCATGATGTAACTGAACAGGAAGAACAGGAAGAAGCTATTTTTGAAGACATTGGACTGGAATGCAATAGAATGCTTACGTTGTCCAAGCTTACCTCCAACTGTGCTCATAGGGATCTAGAGATGTCAAATGTGTCCAAAGTTGACAATATTCACTAAAGTTTTTTAGTTAACAAGGTCAATTTAACCACCAGGACAACTGACAAAGTGGAAAAATCTTGAGCCAGGAGATTCTTAGTGAAGAGATTGAAACAATGATTGATTTTGGAATGAGAGAATCCGGATATGAGTCTGTTATACTATTTACTAACACTGTGACCTTGGAGAAAATGGCGTAATAACTCTGGACTTCGTTAGGTTGAGTTCTTTGGGTTGCTTCCCTCTTCCTTTCTCTCTCATCCCTCCCTGTTTCTCTTTTCCTGTTTCTTTCCTTTTCCTTCAGTCTCCCTTTTAATTTTGTTCACCCCTTTATTTCCTTTCCTCCCTCCATCTTGCCATTTGCCCTCCCTCCTCTCTCCTTCCCTCAACTCTCCTTTCAACAAAGACTTAGTACAGCATGTATATGTTCAACAGAGGAAATCATACCCCAGAACTCTCCACTGAGATTAGAACAACACAGTCCAAGTTAAGATGTTAACATTAAAGGAAGGTAGTGGTGATGGTGGTGAATTTGGCAATGTAATTTCATTGATATAGGGAGCTACCAATACTAGTGACACAGTAGATGTTGGTCTCAGGGCATCTGAATGGAGGTTCTGTTTTTGAACCTGGCTCTCTAACACTATGCAAAGCACTCTCTCAGTAGAGGTAAAAGTAGTTAATTTGTAAATTAGTAAATCAATATAAATATTTGATAGCTTTGTCTTTATAACAGTGACTAAGAATGACTAAGTTGCAATGAAATATTTTAAAGGATGACAACTTTCTCCCACCTCTAGAAGTACTAATTAATCAAAGCCAGTGTAGAAACAAGTATGGTCATTATGAGAGATTGCAGATCAGAATGACCATGAAGTCAAATGAAAGAATGGCTCCTTTGTAGCCCACTCTCTTGTGGCAGGGGGAGGAGAGGGCATCCACACCAAGGACTTCATCAGGGTAGGGAGCTCCAATAGAGGAAAGGCCCTCTGAAGATGCAGATCAAAAACTGTTCTGCTATGAGGGTACTAAGGGTACTAAGGGTACTGAGGGTACTAAGAAATTAAATGACTTATCCAGTATCCCAGGGACAGAATGTGAAGAGGTAACACTTGAGCCCTAGACTCTGAGGTTGCCACTTCAGTCTATCTCTCTTGATGAATTTTATACACTTAAATCTTAGTTTATAAAATTAGACAATCAATGAAGCATAGAATAGGAAAGTCAGGCAAAACTCAATAGTATAGTGAATACCTGCCATCTAAGGTCATGTACCTACCAAGAGACAGAGCTGAAACTGCAACCCAGATTTTTGACTCCAAATCCAGTACTTCAAAAAATGCCATTCTAGGCAAAATAACAAAAATCCAGAACCAAGTAAAATAGCTGTCTGTCACTGATTGCAAAAAAAAAAAAAAACACAAACCCAAAACAAAATAACCTAGACCTTGCTTCCAAATACAGCTTCAGAGAAAAGGAACTCAATTATTCTGAACTCATCACTCTAACCCTTATCACTAGAGAAGGTAAGAATTTATAAGATAAAAAAGAGATAAACCAAAAGAAAGAAATGGGGAAAGAAAAGGCAAAAATTGAAGAAAGTGGGGGGCAGGAGAGGAGGAAGAGACAGAGAGACTGAGACAAAGAGATACAGATACAGGAAACAAACAGAGACAGAGAAATATGCAGTATCAGAGATAGAGAGACACACACAGAAACTGGGATGGTAGGACAAGAAATAAATGTCACCTCAAGTTACAAAGAAAAAAAAACTTTTGATCTTTGACAGTTCTTTCTCCAAAAAGTATTCTGTGCTTGACAAACAACAAATAAATGACACAAGACAACCAAAGGGAAGAATCTTCTGTGTAAAAGTATCACTCCTTAGCATAACTATCATTTTTTTCCAGATGGCTTCATTCACACATAACATATTGCTGGGGAGCCCAGGAGATTCTTCCCTTGGGAAATTGCACAGGGAGCAAAGATGCACTTATAATTCAATTCAACACACATTTATTTAGCTCTCACTGTGTTCAATTTGTGGCTAGGCACTTAGAGATATAAAAACACAAATGGAAGTCCTTGCCCTCAGAGATGTTACATTCTATTGGGATTGTGAAATCATATGGATTGAGGCAAAAGAGGCCTTGCAATAGGAGATGTCTGTAGACATATTAATGTATTCAGATTAGTCAAATGATGAGAAGTCTAGAGATAAATATTAATAATCTTCAGATATATCAGAGGAATTTAACACAGGAGTAGTATTTCCCCTGGAGATAAAACAGGAGAATATGAGGTCAGCTTTCATTTCAAATAATGACATACTTCCTGGCAATAGGCTTCAGACTAAGGAATGTATTCTCAGAGGTTTCCCCATGAAAAAATTGTATAGCCATTTGTCTGGAATGATCAATGGGAACTACATACAACTAGTGGCTTGATTTTGCTTTCTGGATGACTTCTGGGGCCTTCTTATTTTGAGTTTTAAAGCACTTGTGGCTCGAGTGTTTGAAAAGAGATTCCCTGCTTTAAAAGAATCCAAGAAGTAATCTAGTCTTTTAGATAAAAACTTAATGAATAATAGTATGAATATACTATGCAGTATTGTATGTTCCTCAAAATATTTTCACGCATATTATCACACTGGAAAAGAGAGAGAGATAAAAATGATAATGTCATTCAAGGTAAGATCAAGTAACATTAATAGCGAGCAGGAATTAGAATTTATGCTCACAAATATGAATTTTTGACTTATCTCAAGAAACACACAGCCTCTAAAATAGGAAACATTTTTGTGTTGATAAAATTTTTATATATTTAAATTTATAAACCTGTAGAAAGCAAAGATTTTTTTTAAATCCTGTTATGAAGTCAGAATTTCCCCAGAACAAAATATCTTTTCCTTATACATTCTCCTTCCCTAGTTAACTGGGTATTTTCCATCGTTTGCCTGAATGTTAGCATACTTAAACTATGCCAGTTTCTGAAGACAAAACTTTACTGAAATATAGATTTTCTTAATGGTATTTAGTTTCTAATCTACCTTCAGATAACCTCCAACCTAATGTTCATTTCTTCCCTAACTACCTTAACTAAAAGAAGGTCCTTCATGTCTGAGTTTTCAAATCAATAAAGCAGACTTTTGAGTATAGCTGTCACAAATCATCTGAATTAATTAACCTGTCATTCAATAACCAAAGACCATGAACTTAGCCATTAACTCACTGCATGCTCCCTTTGTAATAGCATCTTCTCTCTCCAAAATTGAAAGCCCTCTAACCTTTCTCCAGTTCCAGATACATGAAGAGTTAAAGGCTTGTAATGGTCTCGGCATGTGTCAGCTGGGGTGCTCTCAAAACAACTATTCTACCACCAAGGAATCTTTCAAACCACATATTTACTTCAAATGAAAAAGAAGCATAAGAGCAAGGGGGGAAGACAATTGACTTAAAGAAATGTGGATCACAAGGAGACAGATAAGCAGGAATACTTTACTGAGGAAGGTTGCTAGGTAGAATACTTTGATGCAAAGTTTTCTGTTGCCAGGGCCTATGATCCCTTATCATTTATATTGTTATTGTTTTAGAGGTAACTGAAACATACTGTTTGCAGCATAATGCACAGCAAGCAATAAACATTTTACGTTATCTGCAGTGTTCTTATTCCATCTTAATTCTGTATTTAATGCAAGTTTTCCTCCAAGTCACAATTAATGTTCTTATACTTAATCATACCACTTTAAACTTCATACATACATGTCTCATCGATTCAAGGAGCAACCATCATGCAAGAATAAGAATACTACAGATAAGGTAGAATTTAAATAATCAGAGTGGAAATTAATCTGATCCCCTTTTGTAAACATTATCATTAAGGAACTGTTTTGATTCAGAGACATAGGAAAAATCATTTTAGATATGCACGTATAGTCTCCTGTTCAACCCAAGAAAAATTAGAACAATAAATCTCTAAGTAATAGAGAAAGGTGATTTTAAAAAGTAATGTTCTAAGATTTTTTTTATGTGAGTGATGCCACTGATAAACCTTCTTAGCCAAGAAAGCACCTTAATTGCCCCATTAGTTGCTGAGAAGGAATTTGTTCCAGGTTACTGAGTGTATTTCACAAAATTTAATATTCAAGTGATTAATTTTATATTAAAACATTTGAAAAATGGAGCCTTTCTCCTTCCATTTATAATCACTGTTTTAAAGGCGGCAAGATGGAGTTGCATACTATTAGATGCGGAGAAAACATTGCAGGACAATTAATCTGAAAGATTTGGAAAAGCAAGGGTCTCGTTTCACAGAAATTAACAACTTCTCTGCCCTCTGGTGGCTACACAGCCAACTACAATAAACAGTATTCCTTAAAATGTCTGTAAGACATCAGGTACCTTCTCCACCTCTCCTTGCAAAATAGAATTTATTTTAAGGTAGCAGATTGCTCTTCATAAATTGTCCAAAGTATTGTCCAAATACCTGTATTTTTCAAAACGAAACTTTGAAATAAGTGAATTTCTAATCTTGGCCTAAACTTTGTAAAATCCCTTTATTTTCCTGGGGAAGGGATCCTAGGCTAATTTTACTGAGTAAAAACATGTTTCATTTCCTTTGAAACACCATTAAATACATTGTCTTAGATCGTTATTTCACATCCTATTGAAAATTGTCAAAAATGTAATAAAATGCATTATTTAATTAATTACTTCAAAGATTCCCTTTAATAATAGAAGAAATGCTCAGAGAATAGACAAGATACCTCATTGTACAACAGAGATTTTAGGCAGTTCTTATATCTTAACTTCAAGAAACAGGCAGGTTCAATTTCTTTTCTTTTTTTAGTGCAGCCTTCCTTAACTCTACATTCTTGTAAGCTGTTGAGACTCTTTCTCCCTCCCACAATTAAATTTGTAGGTCTTCTGTCAGCTAACTAGGCTTCTCTATTTTCTCAAATAGAGCATTCTTCTTATTCATTCTCTGGCCAGTCAGAATGGAATGAATTGCACCCACAGACTGGGAACTTAGACTAAATATTTTTAAATTGCACCATACAGTTGATTTTTAAAAGTAAGATATTTGTGAAAAATAAGAATTATCAGAAAGATAAGAAAAAGTTAAATATCTGCTCCCCTGTCTTCTATTTTGACTTTTTATGAATTAACTTCCTAATGTTTTTCTACACATAAGGATAAGGAAATTTGTCAAAGTTTAGCAACTCAGGCAATATTCCCTGATCTGTTAAGTTTGACTTTTACCCCAATGCTTTAGGATTGGATTATTTCCCTCAGTGCTTAATACACAGCTTTAATCAAAATGGAAATCATTATGGATTTGTTTTATTATTATAGAATTTTGAATCAGAATCTTAGAAGCAATTCCATACCACCTCCTTATTTTCAACAATGGGAAACTGAGATCAGAGAAGTGGCACACAGCTCAAAGGCAAAAGTCAAACCAGGGCTGAAATTTACAGCCAATAGCAGAGACAAGAGAAAATTCAGTTCCCTGAAGTCCAACTCCAGGGTTCTTTCCACTGTTTTCATCTTCTGCCACTATGCAATGAGTGGATACCAAGCTTAGAGAAATGATTAATTTCTTACCAGGGAATTACGAATCATCAGTAAGCAGTGATCAAAAATCTGTAAGTTCCACACTTCACCCATAATTCAAAGAACCACCAGCTGTGCGCTTGGAGAGGACAAAACCACAGTATACTGAGCAATCTACTCCATACAAGCAAAGACCGCCTTAAAGTGTCAATCAATGAACAATTATTAAGTGCCTTCTAAGAGAGGGGTATTGTACAAAGAAATGTTCTTTAGCCTGTTGATTCTTTGCGAAGTAATAAAGTGAAGAGAGATTAGGGGGATCCTAGGTCAACAACGGCACATTCATTTTTTAAACTGAAATGCTACAAAAAGGCACACTTCTACTACAGAGGTGCATGTGACTGACAAAGCTTTCACAGAAATCTTTCAAGGTCTACGATATCATCATCCCCCGTGGAAATCTATAAGAGGCTCTGCTGGGCAGCCTCAGCAAAGCAAATCGCCATCAGTTAATCACTTTAATTCCTCAGGATTTGGTCCAACATGCTAACTAACTGAGAGTCCATCCACATCCCCCCCCCCCCAAGATTCCAGCAAAGGAAGTGATGATGGCATGCCGCTGAGAGTGGATTGTTGCTTTTGCTCTGGTGCACTCCTCAGATGATCTTGGCTTTGCAATCTCAGCCAAGTCTTTTAAGCAAGAGATCCCTTCTCCCCGGCGTGACTATAGGGCATTTGTGGAAATCTGGTTGGGCTCCTGTGTTCCTAGGCAACTGGTCACTGACTCACGAGCTAGATTCCCTTCTATGGTAAAATATCACAGGTGCTTCGAACAGTCTGCAGCCCCGTGCAGCCCCGTCCAGTTTGGCCCAGGGGGTCACCTGGGGGGGGGGGGCAAACAGCAACCGCTCTGCCTTGCTTAGCAGCATGTAACCCTCTGGCCCAAAGCTCTGCCGGGGAGGAGAAAACAGCATCAGGAGGAGGGAGGTGGAGTTAGACCCAGGACCCGGGGGGCAGGGAGGGCGGACCGGGGGGCAGGGGGGGCGGACCGGGGGGCAGGGAAGGCGGACCAGGTGGATGGAGTCAACCTGGAGACACAGGTGGACGAGGAAGCCTCAGTAAGTTCCGGCTGGCCGGTAAATGAGCCCGGAGTGGACAACAGCCTGAGCTTTGCCTCTATAGACACAGCCACTCTCTGACTTTTCCCAGCCCAGGCTCCCTCATTCTGGGGAGGGTGTGCCAGGCCAGGGGAGAGCCGGGCAGCATGAAGCGGCCGACATGACCAGACCAGTGGGACCTGTTTCTTTTTTGACTCATCCCCTGGTGGAGATCTAGGCACCCTCAAAAGTAGGTGGAGGAAGCAGCCATAGCAGCCCCCCGGTTACCCGGGACAGAAAGGGCAGCCTTCAGCTCGCCGGCCCATTTGCCTTGCGAATGGCTTACCCCCTGCCACCCAGGGGGTGGCATCAGCGAAACTCAGCCCGGCACCCCCCAAAGCGACCGGTTTCCAACTACTGCCCCTTTCAGCCTGCAGCTGAAGTTTGCCCCCCCCCCAGTCATCAGCCTTAACTTCGCCCCAGGGCATGGGGGGGAAGGAAAAGGGAAGGGGTCCGCGTGCCCACGCGCACGACGGAGAAGGGGACAACGCAGCTTACCTTTGGGCTCGTTTCGGGGCGCCCCTTCCGCACATCGAAAGCGGTCCATGAAAAAGTGGCAAAGTAACAGAACTCCAGCCGCGGCCAGCTCGGCTCTGCCCAGCCTCGCCATCCCGCGGCCGCCTCCCTCTCTGCCCGCCCCCGAACTGCTTCTTCCAGAGCTTCTTGCTTTGGCGTGCAGGACCCACTGAGGAAGGGGGGGGGGGGGGCGGAGAAGGGGCCGAGGCAGGAGAAGGGCTGCAGACCGCAAGCGCCGCCGGGGCAAGTCGCCTTTTATTTGGGTCTGATTTCACGGACCCGGGGAGAGAAGAGGAAGGTGGGGGGGAGGAGAAATGGGAGGAGATGGGGAGGGGGCAGCGCCGAGCTCCCGGGACCGGCCCGCCGGGCCGAGCCGCTTTCGGGGCCGGAACCAAAGGCAAGCCCGGGAGCGTCAAAGCCGCTGCGGCTCGGCGGGCAGCGTGCGTGGCAAAGTCCCGGCTCCCCGAGCAAATCCTGGGGGTCCTCTCCCGGCTGCCCGGGGCTCGCGGAGGGGACCGCTCCACCAGCTGGCGCCCCAACAATCGCCACTTCGCAGCGAGCCAAGCCGCGGCGCCTCCTCCCCCGAACCCCGAGGCAAGCCCAGGAGGAGGAACTTTTCCCTCCCCGACCTTGGTAGTGCCACCCCTGGGAAGAGGCGGCCCCCCCCGGGGGGCGTCCGAGGCTCGGGGAGCGGCCGGCCCGCCTCGCGAGTGGCTCTTCTCGCCTATGGCCCGGGGCGCGAGCCCGGGCTGCCCGTGCTCCCCGCTGCCAAGCCCCCGGCAGCCCCCACCTCGCCGGCCGAGCTGTGTGCAAGAATCAGGCTGCAGCAGGAGCCCAGAGCCGGTGCCAGGAGGCAAGGGGAGCGGGGGAGGGGAGGAGGAGAGCACAGGAGGGGAGGGGGAGGAGAAGGAGCAGGGGAGGGGGAGGAGGGGAGGAGGAGGGGGAGAGGGGGAGGAAGAGGGGAGGGGGAGAGGAGGAGGCGGAGGAGAGGAGGAGGAGGAGGAGGAAGGGGGGGGGGAGTCAGCTCGGAGCCTATCCGGAGATACTTTCTATTAGCTGAAGATGAAAATCCGATGGCAGCAAGGGACCCAAGAGTTTGGGGGCCGCGCCTGGCCGCCTCCGGACACTTTGGGGAGTGGGGGGCGCGCGGAGCGGATGGAGCTGCCCTCGCCCTCCTCCTCCTCCTCCCCTCCCTCCGCCTCTCTGCTCCAGGCTTCTCCCACCTTCCTCCTCTCTAACGGGCTGCCGGAAACGACCTGGCCAATGGCAGCCCTCTCCCCCGGGGGGTCTGCCAGGAGTCGGGAGGAGGGGGAGGCTGGAGCCGAGGCAAAGGGAGCGCTCGGGGGGCTGCCTGGCAGGAGGAGGGGGGCGGGGGCTGCAGGGCTGCGAGGAGCCCCGGGGGGATGCCTCCCGCTCCCGGCTGGAAGTGAGCGGGGCGCCGGTCTTCTGGGCAAGGAGCTGGCGGCTGGAGATCCCCCCGTGGCCCACGCTGGCCGGGCAGCGCGGTGATGAGGGACGGCTCTGGCCCCACGGGTGGCCCCCGCAGCCTCCCCACGGGGGCTGGCTGGGACCATCTTTGGGATGGGGGCTGGAAGTCCCGCATCCACCCAAGGAGCCTTTGGGGGGGCTCTGGCGGGACTTCTGCTCTCTGCTCTGGGGTCCCGCCAGCAGCGCCGCTGACACCCCTGCTGCCGCTGCTTCTGCTCTCTACAGTGGCCGGGAAGAGCGAAGCGTGAGTCGCAAGCGGGGCCCGATCCCCTGCCTTCCTGGGGCCCCAGCAGAGCGGCACCCCTCCAAGCGGCCCCCCCCCCCCCCGGCTTCAGGAGCTACCCGCCATCAGCCTGGGAATCCTGAAGTGTGATCAGCACAGAGTTAGCAGTCAGCCTCCAAAGAGCATTTGAGCCCTCCACCTAGTGCCCCTACACGTCCCGGGCCTGCCCTGAAGCCTGCAGGACCCGAAGGCATGGAAGTTCAAAGTTGAAGGGAGGGCACACTGGAGGGGTCTGGAAGTTGTGAGGTGGGGGAGGGGGCCACAGAAGTCTCCCAGCACTCCCAAACGCGGTCTCTGAGAGCCTGCGACCCCTCTGCCAGATTGTCTCCCCCCCCAAGACACAGAAAACAAAAAGTCACGAAGGATGCGCTCAGTGGTTCATTCTTCTCTACCATCCTCCAGTCGCCCCCCCCCCTTTCTTCCTGTTTTCCCTTTCTCTTTCCCAGCTGTCAGTATAGGTAAATCACTGGGCATGCTCAGTACCCGCCAGGGCTCTATCCCTGCACAGTGGAGCCTGCAGCAGCAGCAGCAGCAGCAGCAGCAGAGGACCTTGGAAGCTTCGGCCCAGCAGCAGGTTGCAAAAGGACGGGATCAAAACTCGAGGTGGAGTCAGCGTATTTATGAAGCTTCCTAAGGAAGCCTCCACGCTCACTAGAGAGAAATGAGCTATTTTTGAAGAGTTCCTTCTTGCCCCCTTTCCCGTCTGCCTTTCTCTCTCCTCCTATTCCACCCTACTCTGTCTGTCTGTCTCCTTTCCTTTTCTCCTTTTCTTCGCTCTCTCTCTTATCTCTTTCCCTCCTTCATCCTGTCCTGTTCCATCCTCTGCTCTTCCCCCCCACCGTGTGTTTGTGTGTGTGTGTGTGTGTGTGTGTGTGTGTGTGTGTGTGTGTGTCTGTCTCTTCCTCTCTCTTGGCCTCTCAGTTTCTCTCTCTCTCCTTTTCTCTATCTTTTCAGTCTCTCTCACTCTGTCTCTGTAGTCTGCTCACTCTTTGCTTGTGTGTCTGTCTGTCTCAGTTTGTGTCTCTATCTTTGTGTGTCTTTTTCTCTATGTCTCTTTCCCTGTCTCTATCTCTCTATTTCTGTTTCTGTGTATCTGTCTTCTCTGTCCGTCTCCATTTCTGTGTTTGTATATCTGACTGTCTGTCTTCTATCTCTTTCTCTGTATCTGTCCTCTCTCTCTCTGTATGTCTGACTCCTCTCTCCCTTATCTCTCTCTATGTATCTGCTGTCTTTCACCATACCTCTCTCTCTCTCTCTCTCTCTCTCTGTCTCTGTCTCTATCTCTCTCACACACACACACATACACACACATACAACTCCCTCTCTCCTTCCCTCTTATCCCCTCCCTGTCCCCCTCTCCTCCAGCTTTTAAAGTTACAAATTGCACTTTCAAAAAGTCAATAAAAATAAAAATTTTAAAAAGTTACAAAATGGGGTCAATTCATGCCAAAGAACAGAACTGAATTGTGAAGGTTTTCTGTAGCATCTCCAAAAGGCTAATAAAATTGAGGACTTTAGTCATCACAATGTGCCTCCTAAGCGATATTAGGCACCTATAATGTGGATTGGACTTATTTAGCTAGTGGAATTTTTACTTCAAAATGACAGTATTGACAATATGATTTAAATTTTATCGTAATTTATATAATGTGAATTATGTAAATTTATGTAAATTATGACAATGTAATTTCCAGGTATGATTTTTATTCTTCTATTTCAATATCTTGTCTCTGCATTAAAAAAAAACAAATGATTTTGCTTTTCTTATTATGCTAATATCAGCCCTCCTTTCTTTCTGACCAGTAAAAGAGACAAGGATATTAAAGTTTGCAAAATAAATCAAAATGGAAGTCAACAGACAGGTATGTATAAACTAAATCAATGCATAGTACTAAGAGTGAAAGAATTATACAGGTGTATTTCCCATCAGCTATCTCTCCCCCACTCATTAGATTGTGCTATTCAGAAAGGTAGCCATTCTTCCCAATCTCCACTCAATCTTCTGACCCTTATAATAGAAGGACATCACACCTTCCAACTGAGTTGGAGATGGGAGGTTATCTAGACAATGCAAGAAAATGAAGACAACATTAAGATCTCAAATTATTATTAAAATTTGTCTTATGATTTTTCAATTTCTATTTTTTTTTTACTGCTGGAGATAGACTAATGATATGCAATGATGTCTCCTGTGTCCAAAGTATTCTTTTTCATCAGTGACAACATTGGCTAGAATTAAAGTAGTAAATTGGTTCCTGTTGTCTCCAATGGGATCCCTTGAATTATTCATCTAATAGCATAACTCTTCTAGATTCTCAAAAACTTTTCTAAACTCCTAAAATTTAAAATTATAGAGTAAAAAGAGGACATGATTATCTGTGGCATTTTTCAGAGTGGGAAAGTCATCTTATTTCTCTGAGTTGATCTTAATTCATAGAAGAGTAAGTTATCTTTACAATTTTAAGCCCCACATAGAACATGAGCAATCAGAGAACTTTTTGAGGCAATCTGAGTTTAAAATATTAGCTATACACTGGTCCTCATCCAACATTCCTTACCTATACTCCTAAGCCAAAGCCTAGATTGAGCCTTTGCTGACTTATGACAACAAGCTCAAAAGAAATCCACATCTCAGGGCAGAGGTAGATAGAGCACCAGCCCAGGGATCAAGGGACCTGGGTTCAGATATGACCTCAGACACTTAATAATTGCCCAGCTGTGTGAACTTGGGCAAGTCATTCTCAACCCCATTGCCTTAAATAAAAATTTGCAAAAAGAAATTTACATCTAATAAAAAAATGTAAGATAGTTATTGGACAAAAAAGTCTATATAGAATGGGATAATACTTTTTTGTCTCTAAAAAGTTTTCTAAAAGCTTTAGAGCTACTTCCTAATCCTTAGATTGCTTCTAGTTCATTTCCCTCATTCTAGACCTGGATATTTATTTCCTTTCCTCAGTTACCCAGGGTTATTCTTTGATTTTTGGTCTATAATTACAAGCTCCATTTGATCATCCTAGAAAACTATATATCTTTAAATACAGAAGAGATTTTAAATTTATCACAATAGAAATCTGCAAATAAAGGAAACTGAGGCAAAAACTCCCAGCATGATCAATTTATTAGCAAGGCAAGCAATATCAGTAAATGAAGGTAATGGCTCCTCAGTTTTCAGTGACAGAGAACATAGTTCAAAGAGCATTCTTAAAAGCAAAGATGAGAAATATCAGAAATGAAAGTGATTTGTTAGGGCATTTTGGGACTTTCCATTGTCATCATAGAAAGCTATCGTGTTCCAAGACAGGAAACTTCCACAGGAATGGAAAACTTTGACAGGTAAGCAACACTTAGTTCATGGAGATTTTCCAGGCCCGGATGACCTTGGTTCCTATATCTATAAGGTACAGCTTGGCTGTTAGTAGATTGAGTACCTTAGCCTCTTAGTTGATCTCTGATGGACTTCATCTGTGCAAAAAATAGAAAGCTTAGACAGATTGGCTGGAGCCAGCATCATGTCAGCCAGCACAGAATCTCATACACACTTCTTAATCTACTATGTTTTATAAGAACTCAAGTCTCTCTCTCTCTCTCTCTCTCTCTCTCTCTCTCTCTCCCCCTCTCTCAATATATGTATATATAACATAATTAAAATAAATAATTTATCAAAAGTTGATTAATATTTTACAAATTGTGTTCATGATGACTTGCACCTCACTTTCTTTTTTTTAAATACCAGAGACCTTAGTGAAGAATGAGATTTAAAACCCATCCATCTATAATAAATTTAAAAAAATATATATCACTATTACTGCCCCCTCTAAAACTATTCTTCTAACAAAGAATGTTATACAGAATATAGTACAATAGCTATCACTCTTTAGCCTCAGTCTGATGTAGTTCAAGAAAAGTACTCTGAAGAAAAACATAAAAACAAAAATAAAAACCTTGATCTTGATTCCTGACTGTTCTGTTGACAATGTGGCATAGGGCAAGTCCCTTCACTCATTTCCAAAATAACAACATTAATAATGATGATGATTGTGGTGATAATAGATTGGTCTAAAATATGATCTTTTCTTGGCCTAGTCCATAGTCCTGAGATACATTAATGGCTTTTCATACTTTATAACGAAAAAAATGAATAGGAGAGTGCCAATATGGTAGATTAGAGAAATGCCTAGTCTGGATGCCCAGAAAAAAGTTAGTATGATTCTTGACTTTGTTACTGATTATTTATGTGATGAGTAAAAGCATTTAATTCTCTTGGAATTCAGTTTCCATTTAATGGATATGATAATAGATATCCTACTGATAAAACACAAGATCAAGGGAGGCAGTAAATATTCCATAGAATAAAAATTTTTAAAGGGATCTAAGAGACCATCTGGTCCAATCCTTAAATTTTGCTGATAAAGTTCTAGAGATATCAAGATTTTCTAGAGTTTCACAATTTACTGATCAACAAAGAAGTGATCTAAACCTATAATCCAAACTCCAGGGGCTTTTCTAGAACTAGGGAGTTCAAGACATAAAAGATATATATTATATATTATATATATACTATATATGAATATAGCATTCTTATTATGAATGAAATAGTGAAATTTGGGGGCAGGAAGGCAACAAAAACTGTGTATACAATGTGGTTCAGTGGGAAAAGAATATGTCAAACTAAAATGTAAACTTTTGAAGGATTGGGGACATAACTTACATTTCCTTTACATTCTCCCTCATTAACTAAAATCAGCATTGGGCAGAGAGTAGAATTATATCATTTCAGAGTTGGAAGTTAAGTTAGTGATCAGATTGATCAAAGCTTTCCTTTTGCCAATATGCTAAATTGCTCATTTTATTAATGATTTAAATGTGTTGAAACAACTGACAATAATATGTCCCACAGCATCAAGCCCAGTGTTGAGTGCACAGCACGACTCACTGAGAGTTTATTAAATATAATATGTGTGGGTCTTAGTTCCACTTTAGTTTCTGATTAAGTGGCTAATAAAACTAGGAACCAGTCTACTTAAATGTGTCACATGCATGAACAATCTCTTTTCTATATAAATGATTGCATATCTAATTCTGTTATAACTATGAAAGTGTTTTAATTAACTCTATATAAACTTGAGGTGGGCAGAATTTGTAATGAAACAGAATCATTATAATCTACTTTTATAAAGAAGTACTGTTATGCATAATTGCAAAGCTAAATTATCTTTATGAGAAATGTTTTACCCTAATTTCTTAAAGTTATACATCAATCATAACCTCATATCTTTCAGTGGCAACTTGGTACTTTGGAAAGTTTACAATTTGGAATGAAACTTCATTTCTAGCTCACTAGCAACCCTATGTGACTCTAGAAAAGTCACTTAAAATCTCTGAGTCCCAGGTTACACAAGGGCAAAATAAGGGGATTGTCCAAGCTGTCCTCTAAGACCTCTTTCAGATCTAATTCTATGATCTTCTGAAACGAAGTATTTCCTTTATTGATAACTTTTATATTACGTTCATGAATTGTGCAGCATAAGCACATTCACTTGGCCACATATTCATCTACCACTTATTAATAAAGCTTGATGGAATATTCATTCTAATAATTAATAAATATTAATCTGGACAACAAAGGCATATCAGAGAAATGAAATCTAATTGCTTTCAGAGAAATCTGTATAGATAATTCAAATGATGCATGCAAATTTATTCTCCTATCTTGATTTGTCTTTGTTGGACGTTCTCAAAGTGGCCCCAGGAATAAAAACAATCTCTCATTAATCAATCTAATTACTATGTGTAAACAAGAGAAAATAGTATGCTGTGACATGTTGAATTTTATATTATACACCAGAAATAAAACTGTCTTTAAAGACATTTCTTCCAGATAGGTTGTTCAATTGAAATGTTCAAAATAATATCATGATATGAAAGAGAGTGAATATTTCAAGACTAATAATCTTGGCCTTAGTCAACAACCCAACTTTATTTTTATTATATGCCACTGGGGAATAATTTCACGTTACTATTAAGGAGCCCTAATCATAGAGTACATATGACTGACAGAAGCTGATATTAAAGGTCTTTTGGTCTCTTGAGGCAAAGAACAGGGCAATAGTACAAATTATGTTAATTTGCTTATTTAAGAACTGGTTTGAACAAATAAAAATATTGTTTCAAATGTAAATAGGTAACTTAAAAACATGTGTATATAGTCTAAAACTCTGTTTACATAGTAACAGAAATCCAGAAGAAAAATATGCCAATATTCCAAAAATCCAGATGTTTGTAATTACACAGCTATATTATCTGGAGAATTGACTCAAATTTTTATTTTTCCTGAACTTATGAAATGTTAAAGCCTGAAGAGACTTTTCCATGCCATCTACTTTCACTTTCCTCATCTTACAAATAAAGAATACTAAGCTTCAGTGAGGATGCTATTTACCAAGTTCACAGGACAGACCGAGAAGGCCAAAAATGTAGGTCTCCTAACGCCCTTCTTAGTCTCCTTTCTACCATTCCATATATATGATACACTTATTGCCTGTGTGAGTCCTTTCAAAATTTTTCTCAGGAAAAAAATCAAGCAAGCATTTATTTAACACCATTCTGTGCCAGACTTTTATATCTAAAGATAAAAATAAAATGGTTTTTGTCCTTTAGAAAGTAGCACTGTATCAAAGGAAACATTTAAGTAAATATTAAATATTAACTATCCATCCATACATTTATTTACCAGTGAAGATAAGGGAGGAAGGGAAGCCTTATAAGCTTTGAGGGGTAGGAACATAAAAAGCATTTGAGTTGAACTTTGAAGAAAGAGATCTTCAAAGGCATAGTTGAGTTGGAAGAATAATCTCGACTCAAGAGGGAAAAAGGGGCAATATCTTACTCCCCCATCTTCAGCCCTCCCCCACAAAGGAATGGAAATAGAATAAAGAATATCATGAATGAAAAGCTGCAAATGTTTCAAGAGAGGAAGAGAGAATGTCCAAAGGAGAGTAACATGAAATTTCTCTGGATCACTGATTTGTTATGGTAGACGGGTTTGCAAAGCCCAATGAAACTGAGCTATGATGTATAGGGTTATTCAAAATAGACAGGTCAGAGTGGAAAGTTCTGACAAAAGATGATCCCCTGAAGAAGGAAATGAAAAAGCACTTCAGCATCTTTGCCAAGAAAACTGATGTACAGTAGGGGAAGACAGAATGGGTGTTCTGTGGTCCATGGGGGTCACAAAGTGAAAACAAGTGAAGCAACAACAATATGAAATAAATCTGGAATAGTAGACTGTGATAAAAGCAGCTCCTCTCCGCAGTCCAGAGATCTAAGACAACTCTATTTGACAAAACACACAGAGAAAAAAACCTTATATATCTTCCTTAATCCTAATTCCTCGTGCCAAAAATTACTAATTTGTGAACAAGTGCTAACCACACTGTTCCTCTTGAGGAGGGGGTTGGAAGGGATGGTGGAAGCAAACATTGTAACTTGGAAATATGCATGTGTGTATATGGATGAAAATACATAAATAATTAAAAAAAAGAAAAGTAGACTATGGGCAAACCTTGACTGACTGAAAATGTCAAAGACCATAGTGCCATCAATTTGTTACCAGAAGGGATTTTAGAAGACATCAAGACTAATTTTCTTATTTTACAGGTTTGCTCACTGAGGTCCAGAGAAGTAAAATGACCGGCCTACTTGTCACACCTTTAAGTGACCCAAAACAAAAACAAGTACTGCTGATACAATTTGAATTATTTATTTTGTTTGGTGAAAATATGCATTCTTTGACATCCAACAAAATTCTCTTTATACTTAATGTTAACAAAAACTTCCGATCAAACTTGAACTAAATTCTGCTAAATTATCTGCTTGGCATTCTTATTTCTCTTAAAACTACTTAGGATTTCTACTTTGTTTTTTTCTGACTTTTCAAAACAAAATGTCATAATTATTTAAATTGCTTAAAAATTGTGTTTCTCTAAAGAAAGACATTGTATATCACTGTAACTACCACTAAATGCCAGTGAAATTTGAAAATTACTGTTGATATCATTGCAGCAACTTTTCTTAAAGAATTAAAAAAAAACCAAAGTCAGCTAGGTGGCATAGTTAGTGGATAGAATGCCAGTCCTGTAGTCAGAAAGATCTGAGTTCAAATTCAGTTTTACACACTTGACACTTATTAGCTAAATTACCTGAAGCAAGTCATTTAACTCTGATTGCCTTCTCAAAATGCAAAAAAGAATAAAAAAAACTTTCCATAGGATATGAGGTTAGTGATAAACTGCAACCTAACTCAAATAGAGTGGTGAGGTTATGTGGTAAATACATTGAAGAGTGTCATGAAAATTAATCTATCTGTACAGTGAGACAGTTGCAGCTGATGACCCTGCAATTTTTTGCATACCCGCATAAGTTGGTTAATGTCAGCCACAATTCCATAAGAACTTTCATATTCACAAAATCATTGGTGGGAGCAAAAAATATGGTAGTCTAGCTCAAAATTAAGAGGTAGCATGATATAATAGACACAAGGCTGGCTTTACAACAAAGAAAAGCCAAGATCAAGTATTTTGCTATAATCTTACACAATTCACATAATCACTCACTTCTCCAGATAACTGCCTACTATATCTTTCAATGACAATGTCTATCTATGGTTTTAGAGCCAGTTCCCTCACCTAGTATTTCCCACAACCAAGGAAAACACTGAGGTATCCCATTGCTAGATTGAAAAGAAATATACTTCGTACAAATCTGAATATGACGAATTTCTTTCAAAAATATTCTTAAATTTTAGAAATATATTGCTATTCTACTTACTCCATAATTCTTTGAAAGATATGTAATTTAAAAAACAAACAAACAGATTTTGTCAACCTAGGGAATAGCCCTTAGTTACCAAAAATAACTTTTTTGGACATGACCGAGAGGAATTTTTGTCAAAGAATTAAATAAGGTATAAGAACAAATGTGTGCATGATATACATATATTGTCCATAGAATTTTCTTAGAAAAGATACTAAAATGGTCTGCCATTTCCTTTTCCAGTGCATTAAGACAAACAGAGCTTCAGTCATTTGTCTAGTGTTACATAACTAGTAAATGTATAAGGTTGGATTTGACCTCAGGTTTTCCTGACTCCAGGCCAGTACCCTATCCACTGAGCCAACCATTTAACCAAATATTCACCTCTCTTTATACAAAAGTATATGTGCATATTTCAAGTGTATCTGTGAGCATTTATTTCATGCATATAAATATGTACAATCTTAAATTGAGGTATATGGGAAAATATATATAAATATTTGTACAAATATATATATATATATATATATATATATATATATCAGTGTGGTATAGATATAAATATATAGATCTAGATCTATCTCTCCCAGTGTTTGAAAATGATCTAATGTTTAAATCAACATAGCTGTCATTTCCTTGAAATTAATTTATTCTATATTAGAACATTTATTTTACTTTAAATATTCATTGGACAGGAAAAGTATCACCAATGGTTTATTCTTTGCCTGATTTTTTTTTGTTTTTTACAAAGCATTGGCGTTAAATGACTTGCCCATGGTCACAAAGCTAGGTAAATTATTAAGTGCTGAGGCTTATTTTGAACTCTGCTCCTCCTGACTCCAGGGTCAGTGCTCTATCCACTGCACCACCTAGGTGCCATACTATGTCTAAGTTTTAATATTGTTCACATAAAATTTCACAATGATGATAACTCTAAGATAATGCTCATTCATTCAGCCATGGTTTTTATGCCTGTTTGCTGTGTTCAAAGCAGTGATGCTCAAAAAAAATGACCCCTTGACTTTAAGGAAGTCATTTTACTTTAGTAGGTGAAAGGGTAGGGAGAAAGATAAGCATTCAAGTAACAATAGCAGCAAAAATAACAATGGAATTCTATCTTATATGAATTCAGTGAAGGTTGAGATAACAGTCATTTGGGAGATCAGGGAAGGTTTTACAAAACATGAAACATGTAGGTGGGACTTAACAGCAAGACTGGCAAAGAAATGGGGCTAGGTCAGAATTTTGAAGATGGCTGAAACAACAGTGATGGTAGAGGTGTTGGAAATCATGAGGCACATGTGTAAAATACTGAATAGTCCATATTAGTTTGAGTGGTGGGCATATGCAATGCAGTAATGACAGGAAGACAATGAAGGTCAAGGAAATTATGCAGGACCCTCACAATTAGAATAAGGAGGAAAAACTAAATTCAGTGAGCAGTGGTGAAGCCTTGAAAATTTGAGAACAGAAGAGCAATTTTGCCTGACCATTAAATAGAAAAATTAATCTGGAAATGATCAGTGTGATGAAATTGGAGGGAAATTCAGGCAAGAAGTTGTTGAAATAGTACAGGTTAGAGGTGTGATGAGGTTAGACTGGTAGCAGTGGGAATGAAAAGAAGAGAATTGTGAGAAATTTTAAAGAGGTAGAATTCACAGTCCTAAGAATCACTGAGAGCTCAAAAAAGTCTTAAACACTTGAGAAATGAAAGATGTAAAAATCTTATCAGATAAATTATCAATTTACAAATGGGTGTTGATGGATGGGAGTTGGAGAGGGAAAATAGATTTCTGTTCTTTCAAAAATAAATTTAAGTAATGTGTACTTAACTAGGATCTCAGAGATTAAAATAGTAAAATAAAGGCATTTTTTGCCCATCACTGGGGTGGGGATGAAGGTAGAAGGATACTGAGCCAAAAAGCTGGTATTTAAAAACAATATTTGAAACTCTGAATGTATTTCTTCATAGAAACATTGTAAATGATGAATTGTTTCTTATAATAGGCTGTTAAAAGTTATTTTTACCCAAAAGTTGAAATTAAACTGGATTTCACAAAGAATAGGATAACACTTCTTGATATGTGTGTATGTATGTATATATATATGTGTGTGTGTGTGTGTGTGTGTGTGTGTGTCGAGAGATAGAATGTAGATACATACATAGTACTAGAACCTTATTATTTTTATCAGCTTCCAAAATCACATTCATGAGATAGTAAAAGAGAGAAAATATTTTAGGAAAATATATTTTGATTAATAGTGCTATGAATACAAAATTTCTAGAAGCAACAAAAGCCACTTTCAGTCATAAATTATTGGTCATTTAGTGCTTTCCCACTGGGTTCTCCTGCTGTGCTTGTCATGGCTACGTACTTGTGACATAGCCAGATTTTTCTGCTTTTGTGCTTTTCTGTTAGAACTTAAATATTATTTAAATGTGCTTGATTAATTGAGCTGCTGCAAAAGATGAAGGAGTGCTGTTTAAGCCCAGATGCTATGATCTATTTCAGATGACAGTAACTCACATCTCACCACAATTTGTGAATTAAAAGGCAAATGAAAGCTTAAATTCTGTTGGAAAATCCAATGAAAATTTTCAAGCAACATCAAGGCAGCATGCTATTTTTTAAAAATATCTTTTACAGACCTCAAAGGCATAGTTTATGAAGTGCTTGCTTTTTGTAATACCTAAAATATTTTATTTGTTATTTAAATGTCCACTCTCCTGATACTGTCTTTTTAACTTTAATTTTTTCCTGACTTCGAACCTATCTAAAATATTTTCTTTCCTGCAGATCTAATTCAAGGTTTTCTGACTAAATCATCAGTCGTTTGTAGTAAGATGCTTTTTTCTCATGCATTTGTAGGTGAAATGGCTCATCAGCTTCAGGCAACTTCATTCTCAATTATTTTCCACTTTCTCTTCCTGTTACGCCATTTTCTGTACTTCAGTCAAAATTTTATGGGCTAAAGTTTCTAAGCATGGTTTAGCTTTCAGTTCATTGTTCTTTTTCTCATCCTTTGAAATCACGCTTTCCTTTTTTGTTCTGCTTCAAAGTTTATAACTTTTAGGTGCTAATAATTTACTTGCTAAGAAAATATTCCTAAAGAATACTACTTTCAAAAAGTAGCAAAAAGCAGATAGGAAGCATGCCAGAGTTAATATGGAGCTCATTATTACTTGATAGTTTTAAAGAACTGGGAATAACATAGATGTCCATCTACATGGGCAAATTCAAAAGCTACAATACATAAATATAATGAAAATTACAGCATGGTAAGATGATGCAATGATGAATAATATAAATACAGACACGTGTGATGTCATAAAAGATTAGGAACAGCAAAATAAGCTGCACCAGAAAAATAGTGTGCACAACTTAAAAGATGCAAATTGTGAAAATAACTTTAAAAATCTAAACTGAATCCAATGGCATTGTTATCATGGTAAGCTTGGTTCTTTATGCTTTGGAAAAGGGAAGATCTGTTTTTCAGGGTGGAGAGAACAAAGGAGGAATTAAAAGAAGAAAGAGGAGAGAAAGAAGAAAGAAAGAAAGAAAGAAAGAAAGAAAGAAAGAAAGAAAGAAAGAAAGAAAGAAAGAAAGAAAGGCAAAAGGAAGGGAAGAAGGAAAGGAGGAAGAAAAGAAAGGAAGGAAAGAAAGGAGAAAAGGAAGAAGAAAGGAGAAAAGAGGAAAGAGGAAAGAAAGGATTAAAGAAAAGGAGAGAGAGAGAAAGAAGGAAGGAAAGAAAGGAAAGGAAGGAAAAGGGAAGGGAAAGTGGAAAGGGAAGGGAAGGGAAAAGGAAAAGAAGGAAAAGGAGAGAGAGAGAGAGAGAGAGAGAGAGAGAGAGAGAGAGAGAGAGAGAAGAGAAGAGAAGAGAAGAGAAGAGAAGAGAAGAGAAGAGAAGAGAAGAGAAGAGAAGAGAAGAGAAGAGAAGAGAAGAGAAGAGAAGGAGGGAAGGAGGGAGAGAAAGGAGAGAAAGAAAAAGATAGACACATACACAGGAAGAATTCATTAAAATTTATTTTTAAAATACATTAATAACAAGCATTCAGCTTCTACCAAAATTTTGGAAAAGTTACATGTAGAAAATAATTAGATGTTCATCTATTGGATTGTTAATTTTCTTTCCAAGGTATATTGCATAGAATATCTATGCCAATCTGAAAATGTTTTCTCCAGAACCCTTGTTCTTTGCTTCCTGTCATCATGGAATCCACCAGAAGTATTCTCTGAGTCTCCACATTTTAAGTATATTTTAACTTCAAGTCACTATTCACAGCCAAGATTTGATGATGGAATTATATGAAAATCATCCAACTTGCCTTTTACTTGCAAATTTTTATTAATAGTAAGCTCAGTTCAAGATATTTATTAAGCACTTACTATGAAGCTGGGCATAATATGAAGAAATACAACCTTTTCATGTTTCCTGGAGAGTGGTGAATATCTTACTATGATGATCAGTGATATTACCAAGCACTCATTACTGAAATTCAAATTTTTTTCTTCCAAGTTCTAAAAAACCCAAATCTTCTATTTAAGGATAGATCCAGTCACTTATTAGCTGGATCTATGCAGAATTCAATCGCCTCTTTTGGTCTCCACATCTGGGAAATAAAGGATTGGATTAGTTGGTACAAGCTGGAATAAACTCTCATACCTGTTAAGTATATCTCTCTTTTAGACTAAGACATACAAAATGAAGATGAAGCATGGCACCATTTGATGATATGGTAAAAGAAATCATTTCATTAGGAAGTAGAGGATTTTGCAAAGGTAGCAGATATATCAGGGCAAAACCATACTTTAGGAATTGGGAATGGGAGGGAAGAAAAATGATTTGGAAATCAAGCTTCAAAAATGTAAAGAGATATTTGATGCTATGGAAGTGGGAGCTCAGAGAAAAAATATGCTTAAGTAATGAATATGGAACTATGAAAAAGTAAAATATTCCTAGAGAAACAGAACAGAAACTCCTGAAGGAGCTCTCTCTCCAAAGAATCCTCACAGATCCTAAGAGAGATGAAGGGAAAGAAAGACCAGAGAAGAGACAGCAGGGTACCACTTAATTATCTCTTTCTTTGTACTAAGTAATATCCCAAAGGAAGGGAATAATTAGCTCACCTCATGAACTGTGTATCCAACCTTTTGAACTATACAAGCGTGTCCAAAGTCAACATCAGTGACCTAAATTAAAAGTCAAATTCCCATTCTAAGCACAAAAATGAAAAAAATCCTATTGATATTAGGCAATCAGCATTTAGCCACATATTGCTGCTTTATGTATAATCAGCATTTTAAGGATTTTTAAATGGCTTTGCAATGTATTAGCAAAGAATCTAATTTAGAGGCCTTTAGTTCCTCCATAATTATATCCTATCTATATGTTTGATGTCTGATAGCCTACCGTCATCCAGTAATTTACACAAAAGTTTAAAGATATCAAAGAATATATTAAAACTATTCTTTACTTAAAAGGAATCAAATTAAAATATTCTGCCTCCCCCTGCCCCCCATAAAGGGCTCTTCAGCTAACTTAGATTTTGGAAACTATTTAGCAATATCTACTCAGATCCTAAGTTTAGAATATGAAATGATTCTAGAATGAGTTATATATTTCCACATTTTCTTTTACCACAAAATCTTGATTAGTGATGTGGTAATTCTATATTTCTCTATCCCATTTTAGATAGCAAGAACAGAAAAAAGATAATTAATGTACACTGTAAAATATCTTTAGCTATTACATTTTAAAAGCTAAATGCAGCTTAAAGATAAAATTTTAAAAACATAAATTGAAACTTGTATATTTTTGTGATAGAAAACAAATCTAGAAACAAGGAGATACTCATTGATTGGACAATGTCAAAATAAATTGTGGGAAGTGTTTGGTTTATTTCTTAAGTACAGAATAAAATATTTAAATAACTATGAAACATAAATTAACAGAATATTACTATACTATAAAAATGAGTAAAATTGTATTAAAATATCCAGAGAAAGTCTTAAATGAACTGTTGCAAAATGCATCAAGAGGAATCAGGAAAACAATATATAGAAAGGGGTTCTTAATCATTTTAATTTTTTTAATCTCCCATAGATCCTTTTTTGTAGTTAAGTGAAGTTTATGTGTCTCTTTTCAAAACAATGTTTTGAAATTATTAGAGGAAATAGTAAATTTTAGTTAGAGGTTAGTGAAAATAAAGGTATATTTTCCTATGCCACTTCAGGAACCCCATAAAATCTATTCATTGCCATGGTGGGGGAGGTTGTCTGTGGACTCTAGGTTAAGAATCATTAGCATAAATAATCACTACAGGTTGCTACATGGAAAGAATAAACAGACAAAAATCTTACACCATGATCAAGCATGCTTTGAAAAAGAAATGAGAAAATACCTCCTTCCCTTCTTTGCAGAAGTGTGGTTAAGGAGTTAGAAGATTTTTAGACACTATTTGATTTGGTTTATTTGTTAATGATAGTTTGTTTAAACCGTCCCACCCCTTTCTCTTATATGCTTTGTTATTGTTACTGGGGATGGTTCATTGTGCATAAAAAAGGAGGGAGGGACAGATTTCTAAATTTAAGTGATATAAAAACAAAGTATATCAATAAAGTAACAAAACATTTTTAAAACAATTAAGTACTCCTAGGACTAAACTTGGTTGCACTATCCAGACAAAAAGAAATAAACATTGCAATAACAAAGCCAAGGACCATGACATTTCATTACTGAATATTATTAATCAGTGTATATTGCACAAGTAAGTTTAAAGACCTTAGTTTAGAAAATGTTAGCTTCATTTATACAAATGGTTCATTCATATCTCTCTCTCTTTCCTTTGTCTCTATCAGTCTGATTTTGATTTTATATATATATATATAAAACATCAACATATTTTGGATGACGTTTAGTATACTACACATAAATAAATGTATATATTTTATATATATATATATATATGCATATGTGCCATATTTATACCTACTGTAAGAGGCATAAACAAACATACCTTTTGTACTAACCTTTCTCCTGCATGTATTGCCATTATAGTGGCCTTGCCATAAGGCAGAGGTTATTAGTCATAGAAGCATATACATTTAGAGTTGGAAAAGGCCATAGAGATCATAAAGCCCATCTTAGAAACTAAGTACAAGAGATAACCAAGAGTCTATCATTATCTACTTATCCCATAGTCATCTCAAACTCAACGTTTGTTTACAAAACAGAACTCATTATCTCTCCCCAGAAATCCTCCCCTCTTAAATTCCACATTTCTTTTCAGGGCATGGCACAACCAACTTTCCAGTTCTACAGGTTTATGACCCTTTTCATCCTCCCTTTCACCCCTGGGTTGCAGACTGGTTGAATCTCATTTTACAACACTTTTTTTTTCTCCATTAGTATTCTAGTTCAGGACCTCTATCACCTCTGGTCTCAATGGCCTCCCTACTTCAAGTCTTTCCAGACACTAATTCCTCTTCCTCTATATAGCTGCCAAAGTGATAATCCCAAAGCCCAGGTTATTACCCTGTTCAAAAAGACCCCAGTGACTCTGTATTGCATCTAGAATAAAACAAAAACACCTCAGTTCAGCTTTTAAAGCCCTTCACTATTTGGCTCTACCTTAGCTTTGTATGTTTATTACTTTAGTGCTCCCATTTTCATACTTTACAAGCTATGGGAAATTGGTCTACAAGCTAGTCTACATCACAAATTCACCTTACTTAACCCCTCTTAATTCTAGAGCATTCCCTTTATCTCCCATTTGCCACATGTATAGTTTCCTTGTTGTATATATGTTTTCATGCCCTCCCTCTCCTATTAGATGGTAAGTTACTTGAAAGCATGACTGTTTTTTTTTTTTGTCTCTGTTTCTCCAATACTTAAGAGAAGGACTGGCACATAATAGGCATTTAATAAATGCTCATTAATTTACTGATTGATCACTTTTCTCTTTATCTTTGCATAGATTACCCTATATGGCTAAAAGGCATTCACTCTCACTTTTGTCCTGGACAATTCCTAACTTTTTCAAGGTTAAATTCAAGTGCCACCACCTTTAAGAAACTTATCCTGATTCTCTTGCTCTCTTTCCCCCCTTCCACAAATGGGTAAAAGTGCTTTCTTGTGAATATTACTTTGTATGTATTTCTACATTCTGCATTTTCATACTGTTGTTCATGTTGTTTTCCCTCCATAGAATGGAGATCGTGGATTTTTACTTTCTTTCTTTCCTTTTCTTTAAGCATCAAATCCCTAGAGTCTAGTAATACATATGGAATAATTACATTTAGCCCTTCAGTCATGTCCAACTCTTCAAGACCCCATGGACCATATTTTCCATGGGGTTTTCTTAGAAAAGATACTGGAATAGTTTGACATTTCCTCCTCCAACTCATTTTTAACAGGTGAGTATCTGAGACCAACAGGGTTAAATGACTTGTCCAGGGTCACACAGCTACTAAGTGTCTATGGCCAGTTTTGAACCAGGTCTGACTAGGCCAGTGCAGAATTCACTGAGCCATCTATCTGCCTCCCACATAGAACTAAATAAATGTTTCCTGTAAGGAAGAATAAACAAATGGATGACTTATCCAAGTCTAAAAACAGAGAAGGCACTTGAATCAAACTAAGCAAAGTCCTCTTTCTATTATATCATATTGTCTCCTATTCCCTCATCATTTTGTAGAACAATTATTTTCGTAAAAGAAATAAAATTAATTCCTAATTCCTGATACAATCATTCCTTATTTATAAAGTGCTACCTTTTCTTCATTTAGTATAGGGTTGATTTACTTAATTTTTGTCATAGTTTGAAGCTAACAGAGCTCACAGTATGAGAAAAGCATTGTCTTTGCACTGAATTTAATACAAATTAGGCCAGTCTTTAGAGCAGCCGGTCCCAGCATGGGAACTGTAGACCCCTGGGGAGTCTCTGGCTTATTATGAAGTAGCCTGAAACTAGTATTTGCAGCAAACATTCATTGTGATTCTTGTTTAACTCCAACAAAATGTGCATCACAATTCAGTATGACAGATAAGCAAATATGCTATGTATCTTTGGAAAAGTGAATGTCATCCCTATTTATATATTATAGTTTAATTATAATTAGATGTTATGAATAATCAGCACATTAATATAATAGACTTACAGAATTTCTAGCAGCTTTTTGCTGTTTTCTATTTTCTCAATTAATGGAAGCTAACAATAATGTCACTATTATGTCAGCATTGCAAAATGTTCTGATGCTAAAAATGGCCTACAACTCAGGGACTTTAGTAACAATTGTTCTACTCTACAGTGTCACTTACTTTAAATTTTGAATTATTTTAATGCCTCTTCTCATTCCATGTTTCTCTGTATTTAATGCAAAAATATCAAAAACTTGATTTTAAATCAGCCTTATTTATGGTTGCTAATTAAAATTCATTCTTATAAATTCATAAGGAATAAAATAAATGTTTGCGTTGGAAATTGAAGTTAATGTTTTTCAACATATTGAAGAATATTTACATATTTATTTTATAAACATGAATTCCAATTGAATAAAATTAAAACAATTTTCTAAAAACCTATATGTATATATATATTCTCTGTATAGAAATTAAGAAAGACAGCTTTGAAATTGTTAGCCTGCATGTCAATGTTTAAAATATTTAGATGAAGCAGTATTTGAATTCAGTTGATTCATCCATCAATTTTGTACACTGCTTTTTAAAATGAACCCTTTTAAGGACAGCAGAACCTTATTCACATTCAAAAAAATTTATAATTATAGCTTTAAAATAATTCCTATTTTACAGACTTTGATATAATTATTATTTGACATATCATTAAATAAAAAAATATAAATCTAGTTTTGTTATAATTGTCAAAAGGGAAGCATCCCCATCTTCATATCCAAAACAGCTTCAACTGAAATGGAACTCTTATTTAGAATCTGATTATGATGAAGCTTGATAAAGGAACCTATTCTTAAGTTGAGCTGCTAAGTCATTATGCTGCTACTCTGACAAAACAGAAGAGTTACAGTATGGGAAACAATATCCTTTTTATTGCCATTACTTCACAGGACAGAGAAATGAATACACTGATGCCAGATTGGCAGATTTGGGAACTCTGATCACATTAGTTATGCATCTTAAATTAATAGTTGGGACACTATATACATTTTAATTGCATCATTTAATTCCTGGGAGAAAAAAGGCTCTCAGTATAGAGGGGTTCTAACCCTAGCATTCTTCTTTTCTTCATTCCACTGTCTTATCTTCTTTTATTAAAAAAAAAATGAAAAAGCTACCTCTCTGAAGCCAGAATAATTTGTTTCCAACAAGACTCTCTAGCATGTAATTCTGTCAATTTCATTAACACAAAGTGTTTTTATATTTTAAAGAAGCATCACTCTAATATACTATCAATTGTTGAAAACAGAACATGTGTTATGTATTTTGCTATTTGCAATCTACAAAAATATCTAAAAAATGAGTATCACTGGTAAATCAATCAACAGGCTTTGATTAAGTCCACAGGAATATAAAGATTAAAAACAAAGGAATTACTACCTCCAAGTACTTGCATTCTGTTGGGGAAAAGCAACATATTTACATATATGTAAACATAAGCAATGAACCAAGAAAATCTGAGCCCATTTGAGAAGTACCAACAGCTGATGAATTAGGAAGTGTCTCTGGTAGGAGATGAATTTTGGAGGTGAATTCAGAATGAAGCAAGAATTTTATGGGGCAGAGATACATTCTGACCTTTGGGAAGAGAATGGGATGGAAATTGGAGTTCTGTTAGTGAGCAGCAGGAAGCAGGTCGGTTCTGGTGATTTTTTTTTTTGGATGTAAATCAGCAATATACAATTAATCTTGAAATATAAGGAAAATTTATAGAAAGAGATTTACAGCAAAAGGAAAGAATTCTTCTTGGAAGCACTAGGGAACTTTTACAGAAGAGAAACAAAATGATCATACCTCTATTTTTGGAATACACTTTGGAATACACTTTGGCTCTGTGTGGAAGATAGATAGAGAGGCAAAAGACAAGAGAATGAGATAAAATTTTAGGACCATCAGATAACATATATTTTTTTGTTCTCATCATGGATAAGCATTCTGAGGCCTTGTGATGTTAATAGAGTCTACTAAGGCTACACTGGTAGTAAATAACAAAAGCAGCATTTGAAAACAAGGTGAATACATTCAGTATTTAATTCCTTTTATAATTTATAATTCTTAATTTGTATTAAAACCACAGAGGAAGTGGTCTGTATTTACCTCACTGGAATAAAAGATAGTTTTGATTTTTCAATGAAATTGTCATATGACCAATGTCATCCCAGAATTAGGGATAGTCCTAAGTAAAGGTGTGAAGCAGGAAATGTATGTTTGTGCTTTCCTCCTTGCCTTCAGGTAATATGCCCTGACTCCTCTTTGGCCCCACCCAAGCCTGTCCTCAAAACATAAAGTAGAATAGATGTAATTGTAGGAAGGCATCAGAAAAATCTGCTGTAACCAAAATGTCAACTCCAAAAGCCATCATTACCTTATTACAGCTGTCTCCTTATATTCTTGATGTTACTTCTGTATTCATAGAATCTCACAATCTCCAAGTTGAAAGGGATTTCAGAAGTCATCTCTGCTACTCTATACCTGAAGCACAGTCTCTCCTATGGCATCCCAGAGAAGAGTTCAAAAAGGTGACTGTCTGTATTCTGATTATGTCTCTATTGACTCTGATTTGTTCCAGACTCAAAATTTCCAGTTGTTCCAACTTATAATAATATGTAATGTTGTGGACCCACAGCTGATATTTATACCTCTGGAATTTCCCTCAAACCATGCTTTTCCACAAATGTTATCTTTAACAGCCAAATGAGGTCAATAATTTAATTAATAGTTTCAAAAGAGAGTATGAAAATATTAACAATGACCATATGAAAACCTGCTTAATTTACTATTAATAAGAGAAGTATAAAACAAACAATTCTTATTTCTGCACACATTCACCAAATTTGAAAAAAGGACAAAAATGAAAAGGTTTAATACTGGTTCAAAGCAAACAGGTACCTAAGACCCTATCAGTGGAGCTGTGAATGTGTTTACCACCTCTGATAAACACTTTGAAATTTTAAAGATAATGGTCAGTAAATTGTTCATATTCTTTGATGTAGTGATACTCTAAATCAAAGACAAAATAAAAAGAAAGAATCCATGTATTTTCAAACAGACAGGCATAACTGTTTTTAGCTGGGAAAAATTCAGAAATATTATAGGTATGCATTCATTGGGAAATGGTTGAACAAAGTGAATTGCACAAATGTAATAGACTGTTGTTGTGTTTTAAGAAATGGCACAATGAAGAATTAAGGGAAACTTTAACCCTTCAAAAACTGAAGAAGAAGAATTAAAGGGAACTGAGAGAAATCTATTATAGATCTATTATAGCATTATAGATTAAAATAACAATATCAGAAAGGGAAACTCAATAATTACTAATGTTCAAAATAGGAAAAAAGATAATAATTGTACTGCTTTTCTTTGACTACAGAGAAGTCTGTGTGTGTGTGTGTGTGTGTGTGTGTGTGTGTGTGTTCATGTGTGTGTGGTAGAGGTACCAGGTAAACAATGTTTCTTATATTGTCAAATATAATCCTTATGTTGTTTGGTTTTCCTCATTTTCTTTTCTTTTCTTTTTTTTAAACAATGGAGGGTTCAAATATTGTGTATAAGAAAAAGGGATGGGAGAAGTAGGGTATATATTCAGAAATATTAGAATAAAAGACATCAAAAACTTTTTTTTTAAAGGAGGGACAAAGAATCACCTTTCAGTTTGGGGTAGGGAAGTTGAAGTGGTAGAGATAGAAGGACAAAGGTTAATTAACAACTTTCCTTTCTTGACATGGACAATTAATCTAGAAATAATAGATAAATTAATAGATCAAAAACTATCTATCTGATATATGGAAAAGGGATAAATTTATGACCAAACAAGACTTGAGCAGATAATGAACTGCAAAATGAATGATTTTGACTATATTAAATTAAAAAATTTTTGCACTAATAAAATCAATGCTGCCAAAATTAAAAGGAAAGCATAAAGCTGGAAAACAATTTTCATAACCAGGAGTTCTAATATACAGTTCTCATTTTTAAAATATATAGAGAATTTCATCAAACTTATAAGATCACAAGTCATTCCCCAATTGATAAATGTCAAAGGATATGAACAGACAGTTTTCAAATGGAGAGATTAAAGCTATATATATATAATCATATGAAAAGTGCTCCAAATCACTAGTGATTAGAGAGATGCAAATTTTAAAAAAAACCAGATATCACCTCACACCTATTTGATTAGCCAAGATGAGAAAAAGGGGAGATGATCAATGCTGGAGAGTTTGTAGGAGGATTGGGACATTGATGCATTGCTCATGGAGTTGTGAATGGATCCATCCATTCTGGACAGCAATATGGAGCTATGCTCAAAGAGCAATAAAAATGTTCATTCCCTTTGACCCACAATTCCAATTCTAGGCCTATATCCAGAAGAAATTATTAAAAAAATGAGAAAATTCCAATATGTTCCAAAATATTCATAGCAGCTTTTTTTGTAATGGCAAAGAATTGGAAATTTATGGGATGTCCATCAACTGGGGAATGGCTAAACAAGTTATGATACATGAATACTATGGGATACTATTGTTCTATAAAAAACTTTAAATTGTTGAACTCTAGAGAAGCATGGAATGACTTATGGGATCTGATGCTGAGTGAAGGGAGTAGAACCACAAGAACAATGTACACATAAACAATAACATTAGGAGATAACCTTGATGAAGCAGCTCCTCTCAGCAGTCCAGAGAGCTAGGACAACTATATTTGACTGGTTATGGACTATATTATTCCTATCCAGGGGAAGAAAAACAAAGCAAAATAAAACACACACACACATACACACACACACACACACACACACACACACACACACACACAAAAACACAAACAACCTTTCTGAAGCTGATGAACACTATAAAAATTATCTCTTATGTATCTCTTTCTCTTAATCCTAATTCCTCATGCCAAAAATTACTAATTTCTAAATGTGTTTAATAAAATATGCATGTAAAATGCTAACCTGAATGTTCCCTGTTGAGGGGAGGGGGTGGGAAGGGAGGGTGGAAGGAAATTTTGTAACTTGAAAATATGAATGTACATGTAGATGAAAATAAATAAATAAAATTACAATAAATAAATAAATTATAGAAAATTAATTGTATTTTTTCCTACTTTAGTATTATGGAAGGAAACAAGTAGAAATGAGTTATGTACTTATGACTAGAAAGATAGCAAAAGTTTGCCTTATGTTGGTTTGTACATTTTCTCTTACAGTCTCACATAATTGTTGCTCCTTCCTTCCCATTGTTTGAGGGAAATTCCAGTAGTATCACAAACAATGTAAAAACCAATCACTATATGAATCTGCCTTTATCTGCAGATTAACAGGAATTTTTCCTCAAGTTTGATACCAACTCTAATGGGCACTATTAATATTTTACTAGTTCCAGTTGGCCTAATTTCCTTTTGACCTCTCCAGAAGCTATTCAAATCCAGGAGGGTGTAACTGTCAGTAGATTTGAATGAGAAAGTGAGCATCAGGATAGAAATACAGTAATATGCCTTGATTCTTTGCTTTTCATCTCCACCCTTGCCACTCCTATTCATTTGCCTCAATTACTGGGTGTTCACCTGAGTTTGGGGGCACAATACTTGGCTGGGTGTAGTTAGTTGTCACTAGGGTGAGGTATAGGAAAGCCAAATGATTTGCTTAAAGGTTACATAGTCAGTGAGTCAATAGGAAATTCAGGATATGGAACTTTCCATTCTTGGGTGGATCTCTTCATTAATATGTTCTAGAAGAGTTAGCAAAAACACAAAATGGCCTAGAGTAAACTCTATTTTTTCCCCACTGAATTTCATTTTTAAACAGAGGATGATGGACATATAAAGGCGGGACAGATTATAGATCATTGTGACTCAGAATGAATACCCATTCTCTGTTATGGTTCTTTGTTTTGTGATGCCTGATCTAAAAAGTATTCTCTTTCCTCATTTGGGGGACAAATAGACTTCTGTGATATCCATCCAGGTGAGTTTTAAATAGATGGTCTGTTCTAGCAATTCCATAACACTGCAGTTCCTTATAGAAGATGCTGCCATATGCTAGAGAAAACAAAAACGGAGTGGTATAAACAGTTACCTCATGGTTTTGAATTTGCAAGGACAGCACTTCTGAAGCTGTTGATTTACTCCTAGTTGCTTGAGTAGTATTAAATTGCTTTTGGGAAAAAGCAAAATGCTTTCAATGATTCCAGACTGCTTCCCCACAAAAGTCCACTGCTTTGACCTGGATAATCTCTTGGATATACAATATAGTTGCAGATTCCCGAATGGCACATTTCTCAAATATAAACAAAAATCAAACCTAAAATTTACAAGTTCAATGTATAGATGCACAGTGGGGGCAAAAGCATTCTGAAAAGGTGTCTGTGGGGACTTATATGCAAAATACAAAACAGAAGACTTTACCGAGGAAAAAATGCCATGCCAATTAAATGATCATAAGTCTAATGTTCAAAAGGACCTCAAGAGCCATCCTATCCAAAGGTTATCCAGATCAACTAACTCTTTTGTACAGAAGAAGAAATTGCAAACAAAAGAGGTTAAGTGACTTTCCCAAGGTCACACAGGCAACACAGAATTCTAAGTCCAAATCCAGGACTTTTTCAAATTTACCATGAGAAAATAATGATGATGGAAAGGCAAATGAAATGATAAATTGATACCCATTCTGATACTTTTAAGGACAAGGGAAAGGCTTCCATTATTTTGAACGAATTTTCAAGTTAAGATTTATGGGGCGATATAGATATGTCAGACTTGGTGACACATAACTAAAATCCCTGCTATCCTACAGGCTGAACCTAGTAAATCACTTGAACTTGGGGACTCTGAGCTAGAGTGAACTGAGACAACCGGGTGTCTGCCAGAAGTTTGGCGATGATGTTGTGAGCCACTGTGGACTGTGAAGGGGAATGGCGCGAGGCTGCTAAAGAGGGTGGAGTGGCCTAGGTGAGAAAAAAGGAAGGTGAAAATACCCTAAGTGATCAGTGATCAGTAGTGGGATCTGGCCCACATAGGGAAGGAGGGAGAGAGGAGGGGAGAGGGAGAGAGACAGAGACAGAGAGAGAGAGAGAGAGAGAGAGAGAGAGAGAGAGAGATGGAGGCACTGTAATCTTTATCAGTGAGGTGAGTGACAACACTGAGGGAAAGATGGTTCCTACAAATTCAAAGTTTTATTTCCTTAAATTAAGACATATTGCCATCAGGTAGGGACTGCTACCTTGATTATGGTTTTGTATTCTGAATTGTCTGGCTTCCTATAGATATAATTAACAGAGAGTGAGAGTTTAGAGAAATTTCTCAATTATTTTTTTAAATGAAAATGGAACTATTGAATAAATTATAAGCAAACATTTAAAGAGCACCATGTTGAAAAGAAATATGCATAGAGCCCAATTTAAAGAAGCATCAATTCCTACTCACCATTAGGTAATTTTCCTGTAGAAAACTTTTCAAAAGCATTTGATTTTACCTCTAGGGACCTCTAAAAAATACACTAAAGGAAAATCTCAGTCCTCTTTTCTTCCCAGTCACTGCATTCCTTAGGTATCAGATACAGAAAAAAAGAGAAATATGAGCAAATGTTCCATGACAGGAAATGTTTTTCTCTACTTGTTTCTATTCCTTCATTAGTTTTTTGAGGGGAAAATCACTGCTCTCCCCTCAATGCAAATATTAGCTTGCTCAGAGAAAATGGTTCACTTTATCATAAACTTCCAACTCCCACAATTAGAAAAAAGAAACTGTTTTGTGTAAAAGAATTTTGGAGCTGTAAAAGCTCAGTTACATCTGAAATCCAATAGTTCAGTGGATCTAGGATTTCACATATATATGTATGTCTTCCCTCTAGCAATGCAGATCACAAATCATCCAAGCTTACAGGAACTATGCAGCATTCTTCCAACACAGACTATGTCCCCACATCTCTAGCGCCTTTCTACACTTAACTTTTCTATATCTCGTCAACTTTTCTACATCTCTTCACACTGAATGGATTCTAGTGAAATCCATAAACAAGATCTTTTTTTAGTCACACATATCTCTGATGACACCCTTTATGTCACACCTGAACATCAATTTTAAAATCCATTTAAAACAGAATAGAGAGGTAATTTTTCAGGAGAGACAGAACACCAAGTCATTCTGTTTGAAAGTGGGTGTTGCACATGTTTAATGAAATAGAAGATTTCATGCCGAGGCTGGTGATTTTTCTGGCTTACAATAGAAATTATTATTATTATTTTACTCCACAGGGAGAATATTATTGGAATGCTCTTTAGGTTTTAGCTCCGTAATTTTTACTTTCTCTCCCTGACATAGTATCATCCATTTTTTTTTATTCAGTTTTCTCTTCAGTTTATTGGAACATTTCTTTGCATCCCTAATTCACTGATCCAGTTTGTAATTTGTACCAGCCGCCTGAATAGCTTTATCAGCTAATTCATTCCTGTCATTCCCATCAACTGGAAAAACCAACAATGATCTGATTCTTTCTGCTTAGATGCCAAACTAAGGTTCTCATTTTACAAAGTAAAGTGTAATCTGGGTTGTGATTTAATTTTCTTTAAATGTGCTTAGAGGATAAACTAGAAATGCCAAATTATTAGATTTTATATCATTTGACCAGTTGTTAATGCAGTGATTAACTTTTACTTATTAAATAATGTTTGAATAGAGTAGTTGATATATTGTATAGTGGAATGGATGATTAAGGATAATTAGAATTTAGGTAAAAAGAAAATAGAAACATACCAAATTGGAAATTCCTAATTAAAAAAAAACCAAATTGCTTAATTATGTAAAACATTTTCAGTTTTTTCCCTCATTTTCTCTTGAGTTAAAAATCCATTCAAACTATTTCCATCTATATCATCTTTTCATTTCTGTATCTAAAGCCAAACAAAATAACAAAAAATTAAAAATAAGGTGTTTATCCTGTCTCTGATTTTCTCTGCTTGATAGACTAGAATTCTAGAATTAGATTTGGGAAGACCTTAGGTCACATCCTGACTTCACTTTTCACATGCTGTGTGACCAACATAAAATTGATTAGCTTCTCTGAACTGTTTCCTCAATTTTGACACCAAAAACTATATAGTATTTGAAGATTTGCAAAGTACTTAAATGTATTAACTCATCTGAAGCTCTGATTATGAAGATGGGAGTAAGAAGATAAACATACTTTACAATATGGGGTCTTAACCTGGTGTATTTGAACTTGTACTTCTTAGCATTTTAAGAAGCTTATTTCAACACAATTTTAGTAATTTTATACATTTTAGCTTAATCATTTCAAAGCCCTACTAAGACAAACATACACTTCAACAGAAAGGCCAGAGGGTTCCATCACACACACACACACACACACACACACACACACACACATATACATAGACACAAAATTTAAGAAGCTCAGTCTTATGACACTTTCACTCTGCTTCTCTGTCTCAATTTCTCTTTTACTTACTTTCTCTCTGTTCATCTATGTGCAACCACATACATGCATATATGTATGTATATTGCATATACATATGCACACTCATGAATGACTGAACAAAAAATTATTAAGCATTTCCTAAAGATATGTCTCTCCTGTTCACCTGTAAGCTCCTTAAGAGCAAGAAATATGCCCTTTTTCTTTGCATCCTTATTGCCTGACATATAATAAAAGCGAACCAGTTCTTGGTCACTGATAAATCCATATGTTGCCCATAAATACAAAACATCTCTAACGTTTTCATAATTTAAATTGTCCTTAGACTTTTGAGTATGTACATAAAAAATTTGAGTATATACATAAACAAAATATAATTATATCTTTTGTTTAACTTACCATATAGATTCACCTTCTCTTGTTCTCCCTTTAAGAAATCATTATAAAACAAAGGGTGTTTAAAAAGGGGTGATCGCAGCAGAGAAAGTATTTGAAAATGTCAAGTGAGAAAAAAGGATCAAACTGATTCCTCAGCAAGGTCAGAGGCATTTCATTTTGATTTTAAAGTGTTCAGTTTCTCTTACCCACATCAGAAACAAGAAACGTTTGTTCCATTGTTATGGAATTCAGTCCTTGTAAATCAGAAAAGCCTAGCACCAGAGATGGTGATGAGAGAAAGCAAATTTTCAAAAGATAGAGAAAAATATAAATGGATGTATTTAAGCTTGAAGTTGAGCATAATAACAATTGACACCCAAATCTAGAAGACATAATGGAAAAATTGAAGAAAAGAGATCTGAGGAGTCATAGAGATGGGGTATTGTTTGCTTAATTCAGTTGTGTTTGACTCTTTGTGACTTCATTTGGAGTTATCTTGGCAAAGAAACTACAGTGGTTTGCCATTTCCTTCTCCAGCTCATTTTCCAGATGACAAAACTGAGGCAAACATGGTTAAGTGACTTGCCCAGGGTAACATAGCTAATAAGTATCTGAAGCCAGATTTGAACTCAGGAAGATGGGCTACACAAAGAAAATAGTATAGGATTGGTTTTTCACCTAGGTGGGTAGTGCCTCTAAATGGCAGAGGTTAGGGGAGGACATTAAGAAATAAAATGGGGGCGGCTAGGTGGCGCAATGGATAGAGCACTGGCCCAGGAGTCAGGACTCCCTGAGTTCAAATCCGATCTCAGATACTTACTAATTACCTAGCTGTGTGGCCTTGGGGAAGCCACTTAACCCCATTTGCCTTGAAAAAGCCTAAAAAAAGAAAGAAAGAAAGAAAGAAAGAAAGAAAGAAAGAAAGAAAGAAAGAAAGAAAGAAAGAAAATGGAATAATTTTCTACATCATAGTCAGAAGAATATTGAATAGTCAGAACTTTTCAGACTAGAACCAATTAAAACAGATCATCATCTGTTGGGCCTGTAATAATGGATCATTGTTCCTTAATTCCTCAAGGTTTATAAAACACAATTGCCCCCACTTTACAGCATTCCCTAAAGTTATATTATGAGAGAGTTCATCATAGTGCAAAGGTAACCGGACTCTGAAAGGCTGGGCTGGGTGACTAAGAACTGAGAGGTCCTATCAAACTGAGGGTGACTGTGTATAGGTTTGGCAATAGACTGTTCTGTTACTTGAGGACGAGTCTAGCTAAGTCATTGAGCTGACTAAAAATGATGATTTTTTTCCTGCCATAGAACCTCTTCAAGATGATATACTAAATTGTGGATAAGTTATGATTCATGTTGGGACATACACCTATAAAATAAATGTAACAGTGAAGTACAGATGAGGAAAATGAGTTTAAAGAGTTAAACTTAATAAGCTAGGAAGAAATAGTAAATTGGGAAGCTGGGTATGAAGGTTAACACCTTCTTGCCTAAAACAACTCATTGCTGGAAGGCAGTGTGCCGTCTTTCATAGGACTCTGATGGAGTCAGATACCATTCATTCAAATATTGGTTCTGCCACCTATTTCTATGACTTTGGGCTATTTGCTTAAGCTTTCAGAGTCTCAGTTCCTCATTTTTGAAATGAAGGATGGGACTAGCTCACCACTAAGATCCTTTTATTTTTTAATACTCGATCCTTTAATTCCTAAACATCATTTTCTTCGGGAGGAATAATTATAATGCATTTGACTGTCTCCTTTGCTCCCATTTTTTCTGGATATGTAACAACTTTTGTCCTCAGCTCTGTATCTCCTCCAAGTTTCTCATAGATATTCAATGAATTGTTTGACCTAGAGTCACTCCTAGTATTTCAGAACTATAAGAAGACTTAGAGATCATTTCACAAATGGAAAAATGGCATAGAAAGAGAAGATAATATGGTAGGGAGTGGGGTGAGGACTGAAGAAAGAAAAGGAAGATATAGGGAAAAGAAAATAGAGGGACAATCTATAGAGGAAGAATAGTAATGTAAAGGCAATATAACTTTTTGAAATGAAATTATATATTCTTCTTCCCATAAAACCCTTTGTTTGCTCTACCAGAGCAGTCACCATTAATAAAATTTCCATTTGTGCAGTTTAATATTATGCTTAATACAGTTTTTAATTTTGAATACTTGGAAAGACCCAAACATCCAGAACTCTTTAAGTAAATGCATTTAGGGCTTAGAGTTAAATACTTTAAGTAGTCCCTTCCCAGGAGTTGTGTTTGTTTAACTAGCTCAGTATAATAAAAGTGACCATGAGTCTGGACTCTGGTATATTTGTGCTCTAAGTAAGCTCAATGAAACTCATATCCTTTTCTTAATGATGAGAATGTGGTCTTATTTAACAATACAGTGAGATTATTAGATTTTCATCAGCTTGAGTATTTGGTCCTTTGATAATATTTCCTGCTGCCCTCTTTTGAGTAAATTCAATACTTATTAACATCTATTTGCACACATGAATGAAAAGAAATAGGGAAAGGGATGAAATTTAAAGCATTAAATTTTTGCAATTGTCAGTAGCTCTCAGGGGGAAAATGGGAAATGGGGTATAAGGTTTATACTAATGTGGAAACAGGCTGTTCAATTATCTATTGGTTCATCAAATTATACCTGTAAATTTTAAAACATTCAGAATACTTCACCATTCCAGTAATCATTTCAATATTTTCAATGGGGAAAAAGTGTAATCATTATAGATATCTATATCCTTTCCATATCCTTCAGGTTCTGTTCCAATCTAGTACCAAGGGCTCAATACAATTTAAAAGTATTGTGTTTGACTTTGAGAAGAAAAATACCAAAAGAAGTCTTTGTTTTTTAGTGGAGCTTACATTCTGGAATCATTTTGGGAAGACTTAATATGCCATCAGCCCCTGACTACTGTGACCTGGATCTATATTCAAATTTTTAGCCTCATCCTCTCCCTCTTATTTCTTCTCCTCTTTCTCTACCTCCTTCCCCCTCCTTTTTTCCCCATCCATCCCTTCCCTTCCCCCTTTTTCTCATTCCTCTTTTTCTCCCTGACCCTCACTTTCTCATTCTCTCCATCCCCCTTCTCCCATCTCTCCTCCTTTTCTCTCTCTTCTCCCCTTTCTCTTTTCTTCTTCCTCAAATTTGGTGAACTATCACCAATTATTCAATAAGCTTAGGTAGTTTTGTGAAAAAGGTTAAAATGTGTGTATAGGCATGTATATTTGTATATAGACATTTTTATTGGTTGATGGTTCTTGTCCTTCCCTATCAAGGACCAAAATAATATCACTATGCTAGACATAAAATAGTGTTTGACTGAGGCTTTATCAGACCAATACGAGATCAGAATGCTCTACCACAGGTCAGGCACAAATATTCCATGTGAACAACTGGGGATGCTACTCTAAACTTAGGTATCCCATGTTTCCTTTGAGATGCACATATGTATCTTTCATATGTATTTTAGCACATACTTGCTGAAAATCTAATATGTAGCTATCATTTTTTCGATGAAAGGCTCCAGAGAAGATATAAGATAAGCAATGCCTATGCACATGGACTCTTTCTTCAATGAGCTCATAATCTAACACATTAAGCATGACATACACACTCTGGTTCCAACACCAATTATATGATTTCGGCAAGTCACTAAAAGTCTTCTATCCTCAGATTCTCCACCTGTAAACTTAAGGTATGACCTGAAAGATGCCATTCAATTACAAATCTCTCATCTTATTTTACTGTCATTGCCAACCTTGAATAGTTTCAAAAGATACTTAGGACCACAGATGTGATTCATTCATACCAAATAGATTTAGAAAAAAAAATTTGGCTACTACATGATTTAGGTCAAATGCAGCATATATCATGGCAGCATAATGGTAATAAAATTGTGCTGACCCTGGGATCTGAGGACATCAGTTTCTTTTGCTTAGTTCTTAGGACCTCAGTTGTCCTCCTGCCTGAAATAAAGGAACTTGACTACCTTGATGGCCCCTTAGAGCTAACAATCAATGAAGCTACATCCTTTGTAAAGCTAAACTCAACTAGCCAATCATATTTTATGGAGATTCTATTTGAATCATTTAACATAAAGCAAATATATTTTCAACACTCCACCCGGCCTGTTTTACACACTTCTAGTTCATCTCTAAAGTTCGTGGATTATTCTATTTTTCCTTCTTTAGTTTTTCTACTAAAGGTGGCATTTCCCTGGAGCTCTTATCCTCTACAAAGTCAGATTAGTCAGCACACACCATGCATGGAAGCCACTTTCCCTGGAGCAAAGGAAAGGCACCACTGGTTTAGTCCAGACAATGGAAAAATACGTTCCAAATACTTTGACCACAGCAGCCTACACAGTTGGATAGTTCCCATCAGAAATTTTGTTGATAAGAGAAAGAGAAATAAAAATGGAAAACAATAGTCAGCAATCTCCAAATAAGGTGATATTTTAAGTGACTTTGACTAAAGTTGTCATAATAAGGACAAAGGTTCCCACTATTGTGCAAAGAAGCAAATCAGAATCAACCTTAACATTTAGATTCTGACATTTTGCATGTTAGCTATACAGCTAAATGTATCCCTGATCTCAATTTAATCAATAAAATCAGCTCCCTGCAAAACAGAGCTTTTATACTAAAGTATAATTTGTAATTTTTGTGTTGAAGCAAGTACCACCAACCATACCAAGAGGAAGTGGCATGAATGGGTCCCTCAGTTGCCCAAGGTTTGAATCAGATATGACCTCCATGAATAGGAAGACCAAAATTGGGACCCAAGCATGAGTTTACTAATGGGATCAGAGGTTCATAGTTCTAGACCTGAAAGGCCATCTAGTTTAACCTCTCTTTGTACAAGTGAGGAATTTGAGCACCAAGATATTAAGAGAGTTGTCAAGGATATAATGCTAGTAAAAGTCAGAAAGCACATTTGAACCCAGGTTCACCTCCAGAGGTAGAGTTCTCTTGTTATTCCACATAAATTCTATTTCATTTGGGGAGAAGAAGGACCTTAATTCAGCATGACATCTAATAGGATTTTATTTGAATTATTATAATAACAGAGAGTTAATTTCTGTTATTTCCATACTGCTGAAGAATTAAAAGTCTCCTTAACCCCCTGTAAGTCTGGCTTTTGAGAGAAAAGACCAAGTTGCACCACCAGAATTATGCTTCTTATATTTGCATATTTTATTAAAGAAATTCAGAGTATGTGTTTTTTTTTCTTTTGTAAATTGCCTGATAACCTTCACGTTAACTTTATATGTATATGGGGCAGAGTGGCAATATTTGAGGTTTAAATTGAAAATCATCATTATTTCAAAATAATGAATGAAATCATTAATGCCATTTCCAGCAACAAAGATCTCTATTATAGAATATATTCTGCAACCTTTTTTTCCCCTCACTTGCTCTTCAAATAAAGATTATTTGATCATTTCCAGGTACATTATAGAGATGATTTCTGTTCCAGTATAGTTTAGTCTAGGTGGTCTATAAGCTCTCTTACAGTTTCAAGGTTGTAAGTCTATGATTTCTAACCTTTCCAACCCAAGCTATTCATTTTCTCTGGGCAAGCACAGAACATTGTATCACTAAAGATATTATAAGCTAGACTTACTTCATCTTCTTCTGATTATGCTGTCATATAATGTTTCTTCTTAGTGATAAAAATTCAGGCATTGCTCCTCCATAAATTTTAAAGCTGAGCTATCATCTACTATAGGAGATTAAAATATATTGTCTAATACTTATACCTTAACAGCAATTTCAAAAGAAATTAAAAAGCAGCTCATATATGAATCCTTATTTGCTTAACCTCAGTTTAATCATTTTTTGCTGTTGTTTGGTTCTTTCAGTTTTACTTGTCACTTTGTGAACCTATTTGGGGATTTTCTTGGATTTTTTTGGCAAAGATACTGGTGATGAGGAAATTGAGGAAGACAGGGTTAGTGACTTGGTCAGGGTTAATAATTGTCTGAGGTCAGATTTGAACTCAGTAGGATGGATCTTCCTGACTCCAGGCCCAACATTCTGTCCATTGTTACCACCTGGCTTCTCCATGTGATTACATAATATGCCTCTATTTTCAGGATTTACAGGACTTATGGATAGAGAAACTTCTGTCTTTCCTCCCAATTGATAAAATATTAGAACTACTTAGGATTCTTCCAATATATAACACTGATTTTAACTACTCTCTCCATCTCAATTTCTAAGGTGAATGATCACTACCAGATTATTCAAGTCCCGGTTTCTCTGTGTCACACTCAAGTGCCTAAATTCATTTATTTTCCTGATATCCAGTTATGGCACAAATTCTTCACTCCACTGAACTCATACCTGTGTCTCTTGCATAATATAGTGAAAAGCGTACTGGATTTGCAGTCAAATGCTGTATGGCCTCAGGTAAGTCACTTAAATTCTCTTAGTTTTCTTAAGTTCCTAATCTATAAATGGGGATGATTGATGAGGATAATGATGATAATGATGATGAATAGGAGGAGGAGGAGGAGGAGATAAAGGAAGGGGAAAGATACTTTGACAAATGTTTTATAAAGCACTCCATCAATTGTCAGATTTTCTAAATTTAACGGTCACAATCCTATGAAGTAGGTACTTTCATTATTCCCATTTTACAGTTGAAGAAAGTAAAGATTCAAAAAAAGTGACATCCCTTGACCAGGATCACATAGGAAATACCTGAGGTGAGTTAAAATATGGTCTTCCTGACTCCAAGTCCAAAATTCTATTTACTGTATCACATAGAAAGGACACTTCTTTAGCCATCTGGGGAAATCTGTCCATTGTGTCACCTATCTTGAAATGTGGCAAGGAAAGAATGGTCTGAACTATAAAACACAACAAAACCAGAGGGAGATGGAAAGGAAGTGGAGATAGTTGCCCTCATGCAGAAGTAAATGCATTCTAAGCCTCATGGTCTGTGTTTAACATTTAAGTAGGTTGTGACTCTATTCAGACATATACTCACTTTATTGTACCTATTATTACATGTACTAATTACATCAAGTTTATTTCTTATACTGAAACAATAATTGGTTTGCATATAATCAAAGAATTTCATTTCTGAAAGGGACCTTAGGGAGTATCTAAGCCTAAACACAACCTAAGATAGATGGCAAATTTGCAAGGTTCATGCAGAGATTAATTAAACAATTAATTAATGTAAACTAAATAATTCCAAGTAAAAAAGATTTGACACAAGTAAGATTCAATAAAAATTTCATCTATCAAGGAGGATAAAAGATCCAGGACAGGGACAGGGAATGAGATTTCATTGATTTAGGGAATTCCCTGGTGAAGAAATTAACATTATCAATAACATTTAAGAAATAACTTAAAAATGAAATAAAAAATGAGGTCTTTAGATTCACTTGCTAATAATTCATTAATTCTTGTTGATCAATAGATCTTTCTATATAATAATCAGATATTTATTTTCATCCCCATATACTGGAGATACATGTGTTAGCTGTCACTGAATGATGTTCGTTTTTTTATTTCCTAGAGGACAGGGTCTATGTATAATAACTCTCCTACTTAAATAAATCAGACTTTTGAGAATCTCAGTTTTTTTTGGTAATGCTAATGATATAAAACATGGAACAGCTCCTGGGCATGAAGATATTAATTGATACAAAATCCATGCATCTTTTTCCATTGGAAAAGAATGGAACCACTGGTATATATGGAGTCTGTGTACTTAACGTGTTTTTAAAAGACACTAATAGTGATGTGACTAATTTATAGGGTTTTGTTAGGTTGCTGCTAACTAACATCTATTCTGCCTAGAAAAATTGATGCAGTGATTACATTAAAAAATAAGCTGAATGGAAAGGAAGCAAAAAACAAAATTCACATGGAAAATCAAGAAAGTGAAGTTCTCTGTGTATCATAACTCAGTGCTTCCCATTTCAGTAGTTCTGAGATCCTGACCCTATCTAATGTCTATTATATAACACATACACACACACACACACACACACACACACATATATCCCTAAGTTATCATGTAAAGATTCAACTATGGTCTTTATATTTGCTTTATTAGAGCAGAGATGTTTGTGATACATTTTAGGAAGAATTTAGAGGGATATAAATTGGGATCTTGGAGGAACACTAGAGACCATAGAGTATAACCACCACATTTTATGTATGAATTAACTGAGACAGATAAGTTATATTTCCCTCCAAAACAGTTATTTTTCTTTGTTTCGGTTCTTAAAGACATTAATTTCACATTTCCTTAAATTTTGCTTCTTTCAAGCCCTTTATTCCTTAATGATAATAGATAAATGAGGTGTTCCTATAATTCTTTTTGATGATGTTTACTTATTTATGTAGACTTAGGTAAGTAAATGAATCTTATGTTTAAAAAATGATTTAGTACTGGATTCCAAAAATGTAATGCTGTAACTTAAGACAAGAAAAAAGGTTAACTCATTAGAATTGGGGGAGGATGAGGATAGAAGCACACAAAGGAATGTTAATCAATTTTACTGAAAAATTGTTACACTAAGATTTTTCCTTTTACATTAATGAAAACAAATTAAATGTTTTAGAATCTTTAAAACTACATATGGAAATGTAAAATGTTTCATTCACTGTATGCCCTAGAAAAATGTGACCTTTGCTTTAATAATCACTAGACATAAAAAAGAAAACCCAAACTAGAACATTTCAAAGGAGATAAAATATTAAAGCATGAAAATGTAGAACAGTAAGAAAAGTTTTCTAATAGTGTACTTTTTCAGTTTGAAGGAAGAAGAATGATGCTCAAAGGGAAAAGACAAAGGAATTTTGTGTTTTTATTCTTGCTTTCTTTGTAATTAAATTTCATATTCTGTACTTTCAGAGGGGGAAATGGATTCCCTTCTGAGTTGTAGGATTGTTGGAGAAATACATTTTTTCAGACTTATCTTCTACTTTGAAGTCAGCAAAAATCACAATAAATTTCTCTCAAAACGCATCTATATAATATTGACGAATAATTGTAATTGAGAAAATCACTGTGGTAATAATGGGATTCTTGTCCCTTATCAATCAAATAATACAAGGGTGTCATTATTCATGAGGGACTTTAAAAGTATGGGGATGATTTAGTATAGAACATATCTTTGTCATTATCAAGAAACTGCATATTGCCTAATGCATATCGGACAATAGGGTCATCCTTTTATTCCATGACTATAGTATTAAAAACATCCCTTTTTTCTACAAGCCTTCCTCCCTTTTCTTCTCTTTCCATGTTGTGTACTTTGTTTTTCATGCATATCCCTGGCTAGGAATTAATGCCAGCAAAAGTGAAGACATCCTCTACCTAACATTCTGTAGTATTGTCAGTGTAACAAAACATATAGATACATTTATATATAGATATTATACATATATATTATAATATGGATGATGTTGATTTTAGACTCCTTTCCCAGTATTAAAGCTGTTGTATACCTGAAAGCCCAGGCTAAAAAGTCTTAGGATAACTATTTCAGGACTGATTTAACATAGATGTAAAAGTTGTGTCCATTAGCAGACCTCTAAATTTCATAAGCTGTTCTATATAGTTACATATATGCATGGATGCACATGTGGATATGAAAACAATACAAGTATGTGCATGAGATTTGTGAACATATTCAAGCATGCATGCATATATATATATATGTTTAGAGAGAAAGGGAGAGGGGAAGTGAGGGGGAAAGAAAAGAAAGAAGAACAGAGGAGGGGGAGGAAAGAGAGGAAGGAGGATAGAAAAGGAGACAGATAAATAAATATGTGCATAGACACCACCTAGGTGCTATATGTGTGTTTGTGTGTATGAATGCATATATGTATGTATGCATGAATGCATGCATCTAGTAGCTAAGTGGTACAATGACTAGAGGGTTGGACTTGGAGTCAGGAAGACCTGAATTCAAATCTGCCCTTAGACACGTACATAGCTGTGTGAGCTATGAGAGTCACTTAACCCTGGTTGCTTCAATTTCCTCATTTTAAAAATGATCTGGAAAAGAAAATGGCAAACCACTTCATTATCTTTTCCAAAAAACATAAATGGAGTCAGATACAACTGAAATTGAATAAATAACTAAATAATAGCTCTCTCTCTCTCTCTCTCTCATACACACACACACACACACATATACACACATACATATATGCATATAGAGAGAGACACATACGAATAAACATGCACCTATTTTAAAATATATTAGAGAAAGAGGAAAGGGGTGAAAGGAGGAAGAGAAAGAAGAAAGGAAAGGTGAATCTCAATACAGTGGAAATAGTTGGGAGGTTAATTAATATTCAAGCTTCTTGGAAAATGAACAGTTTTGGCAAACTTTTTAATTGTCCAGGTCCTATGCCTCCTATACTGAATTTAGTTCTCTAAGGTCTAATAATTTTAATGGCTTAAACCCTCTTTTATATGTATCTTTGTGTACATGTATGTGAATAGGTATGCATATGTGGTTCAACTTTTAAAATTCTCTCTCTTTTTGACTATTTCTCCTTACTTCTTACTCATCATCTCAGGCTAGCTGAGAGAGAGCAGCTGGCAGAAGTAACCCCAGGTTTGGGAGTTATTGAGAAGAGTTCATTGTTTTACTGTTTTCGTACCTGGTGCCTGCCTCAATAACATGGCTTACATGAGTTTACTACATTATTCTAGACCCTGTGGTTCCCAATCACTAAAGTCTACTTAATAATAATACACATATCAATGTTAGTGATCTTTATTAACTTTTATATAGCACTATAGTAAACCATGGCAAAGGAATGGACAGATACTACAGAAATCAAGACAAGAATATTGGTGGGAAGTATGATGACTGGGGGCCTCTCTTTTTCTGCTTTTCCTGCTCAGAGAGAATTAAGAAAACTATTTACTCCCTAAGAGGAGTGGGGAAAGTCTTCAGTGAAGCCATGGTCATCTCACCCATCCTGATGTGTGAGGCTCGGATTACAGTCATCTTTGCCTCACTTCAACTTTGTTCTTAATAGAAGCAGCCCATGTTTCTTTCTCTCTCTTTGGGGATTTAGAGAAACACAAATCAGATGCTAACAATTTGATTCTACAAAGTTGCCTGCTCTCTGGTCTCATTTTGACTTTGACCAGTCCCTTGATAGATTGTATTCAACACTGGAATAAAATAAGACATTCAAAGACCATTGGATATTTAATAAAAAAAGTGGGCAGCCAACGTAGGCAAATAGCCAATAAGGATAGAGAGCGAGGAATACTTTAAGTTGATTTAGTCACCTGAAGTTCTTTTGACTGAGAGGCCCGTCCTTATCCCCCAGTTGAGAATCAAAGAATACTCAGATTTTCTCATGACTGTTTTATATCAAAAGACCAGGAAGTGATGCCAACAGACTGAGCCTTTAGTCTCCTATAATATTCATCTAATCTCAGTGATAGCTTCCAGAATTTTTAAGGAAAAACAACGACTAGTCTAAACTTGCCAAGGGACAGGGATTAGGATTTTAGGGCAAACCACACCCAGCTTGGGTTTCCCTCATTCTTTATCAGCTATCTCTCTCACACCATTGTCTTAAAACAATTCCCAAAGCCTTTGCAAAATTCATAGCTTTATTCAATCCTGGGTGCACACCTTTATTTCGGTGGTTGCATTATGCATGGTCAGATTCTTACTAAGTATTTAGATTTATAAAGATCTGTTAATACAACTGCTCTGTAGAGAGGACAAATATTAGTGTGTTCCCTTAACACTGGTTCACTTAAGCCTGATTACCTCACATCCAGGGTCATCTCCAGGGGTCCTGATCCATATCTGGCCACTGTATTGAGATGGATCCAGAGGAGAAAGTGAGGCTGGTGACTTAGCACAGCACTCCCTCATTCAAATCCAATTCATTTTAAGTTCATGGTATCACCTCCATGATGTCATGAAAGTCTTTGAGAATGAAGGACAAGGGGTGGCTAGGTGACACAGGGGATGGAGCACTGGCCCTGGAGTCAGGAGTACCTGAGCTCAAATCTGGCCTCAGAAATTTAATAATTACCTAGCTGTGTGGCTTTGGGCAAGTCACTTAACCCCATTGCCTTGCAAAAAAAAAAAACTAAAAAAAAAAGAGAATGAAGGACAAACAACGACTCCTTATGTGATAAAACTTCATAAACTCAGAAAACATTTCACACAGCTAAGAGGAACAAAAACTAATATTTGACCATAGGTTTCTTCCAATTCCAAGATCTTTGCATTAAACCATCCTGCAGTTTCCCATCTTGAAGCAAGTGCAGGGAATGAGCCAACACTCAAGTTCCAGGCTAAAAAGGAGTTGTACTCCCTAAGCTTTCAAAACCTGAACACTCCAGGTGAGTCCATTTTGACTCTCATGGAAACTGATACAACGAAGAGACCCCATTCCTATTATGTCTGTGGCATAGCTGCATACCATACCAGTCTCACTTAAATAGTGGCCACTCAGGGTTAGCCTTTGATCTGGAGGAACATAACTTACTTACTTCTAGGACTGAGACAATATAATTATTTGAGAATACAGATTAATTCAAGGGTTTTTGATCTCTGATATGCTTAGCAATCATTCCTAAACCATAACCCTGGAACTCTTTCCCTGGCCCTTATAGATCTCTTTCTTCCCCAGATACCACTGCTATGTGGTACAACTGGTGACTTGAAATCTCAATATAGATGACTAATTGAAAAATAATTGAGTAAGTATCTATTAGTTCTACCAAACAATGTACCACAAATGGAAAAAGTTAGACTGTCCCTTCTATGAATAAACACACTCTAATTAGGGGATTAAAAAAAGAAATAAAAAGAAAATTCAGTTGTAAGATAGATACAAAAGTCTGGAAGTCCTAAAAATACATTAGAGTAAAAGATGGAAAGGTCAATAGGGTCCTCATTTCTCTCAATAGTTTAGGTGACTGTTCTTGAATCTGCAGGACAGAAACAAAGGGGAGGTGGTCAGGACTAATGGAGGGATGTCAAACTTAAATGGAAATGGATCCCTGGCTGCATAATGACAGGAAAATGAATAATAATATTAATTAAGGTATGTAGTGTTTTTTATTTACTTTATTCAACATTTCCCAATAATATTTTAACCTGGTTTGGGGTATTTAGGATTTTATCTAGTAACATTTAGCTAGTAAGTGTGAGGTGAAATTTGAACTCAGGTCTTCCTAATGCAGTGTCTAGTGCTCTAACCACCATTCCACCTAGTTAACCAATTTGCAGAAGTGCTGTAGGCATCCTTCCAGGTGTGTATTTGTGTGTGTGTGTGTGTGTGTGTGTGTGAGAGAGTGTGTGTGTGAGAGAGAGAGAGAGAGAGAGAGAGAGAGAGAGAGAGAGAGAGAGAGAGAGAGACTTCACAAAAATAGTCTGATCTTGATATTTAGGCTATAAAATATGGGTGGGATTTAAACTGGCAGAGAAAAGATAGGAGTCCATTCAAGGTAAGAGGATGTTGGTGACAAAAGGGAAAGAAGATGCATACCAGGACTGTTCTTGGGTTGGAGAAGAGTTATTTCTAGAAGTTTGAAATCAAGGCTCAGCAAGTTGCAAAGGCAGGTTGAGCCCATGCTGAGAAAACATGAGAGAAGATGATTGATCTTCATTGAAAGTTCTCATGTCTCAAGGCCCCAGTGAAGTTCCATTACAAATATTTTATTATGAAGAATCATAATATACTTTTACAGGCACATTTATTATAAAGATGTTCTACACTAAGGAAATCTTAGCTGTCAGTTTCCAAGATTGATACTCAAAATTATCGACAATAAAAGACCTATTAGGTGCTTAATAAATGCTTTTTCATTCATTTTCATCTATTCATTTATTTATTTGCAATCCTGATTGATTTCTCTGCTCATGAGAACAAAAGAATTTTTCTCAGTCTTGGATTGCAGTTAGATATATGCCTCCAAACTGTCAGTAAACAAATCTTCAAGTGTCAGTAAACAAAGTACTGTAATCTGAAGATATAAGAATGTGTGTATTCACACACAAACACAGACACAGATACATGATTGCTTTGGTTTATAGTTTAAAGCAGAGCACAAATAAAACTGAAAATGTAGTAAACCAGCTTTGAGTAAGCCAGGAGGGTCTCAAGTTTCACTTTTAAATTAAGAATAAGATTATTACTGTTTTGTTTAATGTTGATACATTTTGGTGATATAATTCGCCCTTTATTCTCACAATCACTTGTCAGTTGACTTCAATACTTATATTGATTATCCTAGCCTTAGGGCATCTAGATGGTACAGTGGATAGAGCACCAGTCCTGGAGTCAGGAGTACCTGAATTCAAATCCAGCCTCAGACACTTAATAATTACCTAGCTATGTAACCCTGAGCAAGTTAATTAACCCTATTGCCTTGCCAAAACAAAAGCAAAAACAAACAAAAAAACCCAAGATAATCCTAGACTTAAAACTGAATGGCATTGCTTCAGAAAAACAGAGACCTGAAAAATACATTAGTTTAAAAGTCTCACACTGTATCCAAGGACATCTGCAGTCATGCTGATCTACATTTAGCCACTGGACCCAGATGATTTTGGAGGGGAAAATGAGGCTGGTGATTTTGTACAGTTCTGCCTCACTTAAGTTAAATTCACTTTGAATCATGACATCACCTCCCCAATGTCATGGTCCTCTTCAATAATGAAGGACAAACAACAATGATCTATTTGTCTGTATATCATCTATCTATAAATAGATATTACTAGGTATTATATTTTGTCTTTCATTTTTTTCTCTTTTCTGTACAATAAATATCAGTCCAAGCTTACTTACAGTGCAATCTTTTCCCAGAGATCTTTTTTCTTCAAATATCATTTTATTTTAACATCTTTAACTTCAGAGACTCTTCAGTATCTTTGGTGAGGCATATTTGGAGAATATTAGTGGAGTTCTACCCTACAAATCATTATTCTACAGCCAAGTTGCTTTATCTATCTCAAGATTCCAGGGGCATGTTACCAAAGGTTCCTATTATCTCTTTTCTGCTGTTATCTGGTTAAGTTTCCACTAGCTGTGACTCCCCCTTACTCCCACCTCTGCCCCCAGAATAGTGACTGTCAGTCTCATTTTATTACTTAATATCAGTTGCCTTTTACAAAGGGGATATTTACCTCAAATATTTAGTGAGAAAAAACATATAAATCATATGCTCTTCAGGAACATACTTCCTACTATATAATTTTGGTTTCTGAAAACAGGAGAGGAAAAAGAATAAGCAGACTCAGTTTATCTAGGTTCCTATATATCATTGGTTACATATTCAAAAGTGGCATTGTTTCAGCATGAGTCCTCTTCTCAACCATTATTGAGATGGGTCTTGCTGATAGTGATTCTTGAAGGTCTCTCCCTGCTCTTCAGGAAATAAGTGATGCCCTAACTCTAGAACTCTAAAACTGGAATGCCAGAATAATGGAGCACCCTTCTGATTTTTCAAACTTATATGGTAGCATGTCTCTGATCTCCTTCATCTAAAAGGGAAAAGAACAAACTTGGAGATAAAAAACACAAGGAGGGCATGTTCCTTGCAACCACATGACCATAGAATTCTGGATGAAGTTCCTGTAGTCTGTTCTCTTCTAACATTAGACACCATGAGTGATGGAATAATTAAATAAAGAGGAGAGGATAGGAGTCCCAGTAGATAAGTAGTCTTTGGGACCACTAATACCAATTCCTTTTTCAACAGTCAATATTAGTTACTTTTTTCAAAGGGATATATTTACCTCAAAGTTTTAGTGAAGCAAAAAAATATAACTACTTCTCCAGGACTTCAGGAGTATGTCCCCCAAAATAATCCTAATCTCTCTGAAGAAAGTTTCAATTTAGTTAAATTCCTACATACCATTTTAGCATTAAGTACATGTTCAAAAGAGGCATTGTTGGGTTGGCTAGGTGGTGCAGTGAATAAAGCACCAGCCCTAGAGTCAGGAGTACCTGGGTTCAAATTCGGTCTCAAACACTTAATAATTACCTAGCTGTGTGGCCTTGGGCAAGCCACTTAACCCCATTTGCCTTACAAAAAAACACTCTAAAAAAAGGCATTGCTGTTATATGTTATTCACATAAAAATTTTGTGAAATCTAAATAGAATATTTATATTATTTGGCCTAGTCCTTTGTTGACCATTATGTAGTGAAGGGGTTCTCAACTTTCTTTTGGAGCATGTTAAGATACTATATCATTGTAAACATGGGCATGGCCAGATAGTCTCTGCTTGCTTCTGGCTATGAATGACTCACCATCAGATTTAATCTTCTGTCAACCCCTGTCAGTTAGGTATTGAGCTAGAGCTATGTGGAGAGGCTAAACGTCTGAAGCTTGTTCTGTAACTTATTGCAAAAGAAAAGTACAGATCAAAACTATCGTGAGATTTTACTTGATCCTCTGCAAATTGACAAAGATAGCAAAAATGGTAATGCTCAATGTCCGAGGGGCTGTATAATGACTAATACGCTAATATATTGTTGGTAGGAAAAACAATGCATTGCATGCATTGCAACCATTTTGGAAAGCAATTTGGAACTATGCAAATAAAATGACTAAAATGGCCATACACTTTGACCCAGAGACTCCATTCTTGGACTTCTACCCCCAAGAAGTGATTAATAAGGAGAAACTTCCACCAAAATATTTATAGTAACACTTTGGGATAGGAAAAAATTGGACGCAAAGTAGAATGGTTAAACATAATAATTTTATGTATTGGGGATAATATGTGATGTAAGAAATAACAAATATAATGGATACAGGGAAGCATATAAATATTTACCAGAACTGATGCCAAATCAAGTAAACGGAGACAAGAAAACAGTCTACATTATGAATACAACAATGTAAATGGATTGAACAACCACAACCATACACACATAATGATAAAAAAGTGAATGTAGAAAAATTATGACACTCATACAAAATGTGAATGAAATATATGAAACGTGACCAGCAACTCACAATGTTAAGTTAATGATTGGTCTCCAGGTATTGCACAATGCATATATTTGCAGATTTTTCTTCAATTTATTGACTATTAAATATATTTTTCCTCTTCTCTTTTGTATTTTAGTTTGAAATATTTTTTACCATTTCTGCAGGGGGGTGGGGGAATTAGAGAGAGAGGGAGAAAATTTGGACCTCAAAATTTAAAACAAACCAACATGGAATATTGTTTTTACGTGTAATGAGAAAGTGGGCTTCCAAACTATTCATATGGAAAATTGCATCAGGTGAGAAAATTGATAGGTTACCATACCAATGGAAACTTGGGTATTCTCCTGCCTGCTTTCTAGCTATGCATGAGTCATTGTTGAGTTAACTGCCAGTCTCTCTGTCTGTCTGTCTCTCTGCCTCTGTCTGTTTCTTTCTCTTTCTGTCTCACTGTCTCTCAGTCTCTGTCTGTCTCTGTCTCTGTCTCTGTCTCTGTCTCTCTCTCTCTGTCTCTCTGTCTCTCTGTCTCTCTCTCTCTCTCTCTCTCTCTCTCTCTCTCTCTTGATAAAATGACAGAGATTCATGTCTGGTCATTGGACCCAGATGACTCTGGAGGAGAAAGTGAGACTGGTGACTTAGCATAGCACCCCCCCTCTCAAATCCAATTTATGTGCTTGCCATGGCATCACCTCCCTGATGTTGTCTTCTTCAAGAATGAAGGACAAATATCTAGATCAAATGTGGCCTCAGACACTTACTGGGAAAATTATCTAATCCTATTTGCTCAGTATCCTTCTCTGTAAAGTGAACTGCAGAAGGAAAAAACCCAAAGAAAAGCCCAAAACGAACCATGAAAAGTCAGATACCACCATAAAACAGCAACAAAACCTCCTTTCCTTCTTAAAAAACCAGCAAAACCAATAAAACAACTAGATGTTTAGCTTGAACCTGAAAAACTCATCCTCCAGATTAATAATACTTGAGTGATGCAATAGATATAATTTTAGCCAAGTGCTTCCTCACTTTGAGGAGAACAGCGTGGACAAGCTTCTGGACCTAAGCTCTTACTTTGCTACCTGGCAAAAACTGCAAAATCCCTTGGAAAAGGGTGGGAGAGGAGGCTAGTCATATCTCTTTTTCCTCCCTTCAAGTTACACAATAACTGCTCTCTTTCATGGTAAATGTGAGCGACAGGTTCTCTGTATTCCTTTCTAACTCTGAATTATGATTACTTGGAAATGTATCTGAAGAAAGGATAGGAGAGGAGTAGCAAAACATTGATCTGTAACCCTGCCCCAAAGAACATGTCTTACTTAGACAAGACTCTGACTGGTATGGAACAATTATTTTATTTGTTTATTCTCTAACTGGGTGTCTAAGCAACAACCTCAAGTTAGATGAGGTCAGGTGACTTAATGAATTTTAGTTTTTGTTTTTTCCTTTGGCAAGGCAAATGGGGTTAAGTGGCTTGTCCAAGGCCACACAGCTAGGTAATGATTAAATGCCTGAGGCTGGATTTGAACTCAGGTACTCCTGACTCCAAGGTCAGTGCTCTATCCACTGGGCAACCTAGCCACCCCTACCTAATGAATTTTAAAAGGCCACGAGATTACCTTAATGAATATGAATGCAAAAATTTTAAATAAAATACTAGCAAGGAGATTATAGCAATAGATAACAAAGGTTATACAATAAGGTGAGTTTTATACCAAGAATTCAAACCTGTCTCAATATTAGGAAAGCCATCAGCATAACTGAGCAAAACAATAACAAAAAAGGTAAAGTTCAAATGATAGATGCTAGAAACAGCTTTTGAACAAATTTCAGCACACAGTCCTTTTTTCTTTTTTAATTGATATTTTATTTGTACAAATACATGACATGAATATTTTTCAACATTCGCCCATATGCATATGTATATTTTTAAATTACCAAATTTCTTTCCATACTCCCTTCCCAAACACCTCCCCTTAGTGGTGAACAATAAGGTTAACATTGTACATACATATTTGTGATAAACATGTTTACAGATGGTCATTTTTGGTATGAGGAGTTAAGATTAAGGGAAAGAGATACATAAGAGATATTTTTAAATAAAGTGTTCATTAGATACTGCAGGTTTTGTTTTGTTTTGTTTTTCTTCCTCTGGATGAGGATAGCATTGTCCATTGCTGTTTTAATAGGGTTGTCCTAGCTCTCCGCACTGCTGAGAGGAGCAGCTTCCTTTTAAGGTTGATCATCTCACAAGGTTGTTAATTTGTTTATTGCTCTTGGTACTTCAGTATCAGAGCCTGTAAGTGTCCCATGCTTCTCTAGGGTACAACCATTTATGGTTTTCTTTTTTTTTTTCAAAACAATAGGGTTAAGTGGCTTGCCCAAGGCCACACAGCTAGGAAATTATTAAGTGTCTGAGGCTGGATTTGAACTCAGGTACTCCTGACTCCAGGGCCAGTGCTCTATCCACTGTACTACCTAACTGTCCCCATTTATGGTTTCTTAAAGAACAATAATATTCCATAGTATTCATGTACCATAACTTGTTTAGCCATTTTCCAATTGATGGGCATCCTCACATTTTCCAATACTTTACCACTTCAAAAAGAACTGCTATGAATATTTTGGAACATATGGGACTTTTCCAATTTTTTTAAATTTCTTCTGGATATAGACCCAGAAATGGAATTGCTGGGTCAAAGGGAACAAAAATTTTTATTGCTCTTTGGGTGTAGTTCCATATTGTTTTCCAGAATGTCTATTTGCTTCTGACCATTTATTAGTTGAGGAATGACTTGTAACCTTATAAATTTGATGTAATTCTCTCTATATTTTAGATATGAGACCTTTTTCAGAACTCCTAGCTGTGAAGATTGTTTCCCCAGATTTCTGCTTTCCTTCTGTTTTGGCAGTATTGATTTTATTAGTGTAAAACCTTTTTTAATTTAATATAGTCAAAATCATAATTCATAAAATTTTATTTTATTGCTCTCCAGATCATTTTACAACTCCACCAGCAAAGCACTAATGTCCCAATCCTCCCACAACTTCTCTAACATTGAACATTTCCCTTTTTTCTCATCTACCTCAAACAACCTCAGAATTGTTTTAATTTGCTTTTCCCTAATCAATAATGATTTGGAGAATTTTTTCAGATCATTTTATAGAGCTTTATTTTTTTCATTTGAAAAATATCTATTCATATCTGTTGACCATTTATGAATTGGGGAATGCTTTGTAACCTTTTAAATTTGAAGCAATTATCTCCATATTTTAGAACAGAGACCTTTATCAGAATATCTAGTAGTGAAGGTTGTTTACCAGTTTTTTTGCTTTCCCTCTGATTTTGATAGCATTGATTTTATTAGTGCAAAACCTTTTTAATTTAATATAGTCAAAATCATTCATTCTTCAGTTTATAATGTACTCTACTTCTTGTTTGGTCATAAATTTGCCTCATTTCCATAGAACTGATATTAAGAGTATTTCTTGGACTATTAATTTATCTATGGGATCACACTTTTTGTATAAATCCTGTAGCCATTTTGACCTTATTTTGTCATAAAAATGTTAGATGTGGATCTACACCTAGTTTTTGCCATACTTTTTCCCCAGTTTTCCCAACAACTTTTGTCAAATAGTGAGTTCTTATCTAAGAAACTTATGTCTTTGGGCTTGTCAAACAGTAGCTTACTGTAGTCATTTACTACAATTTCTTTTAAACCTATCCTAATCTACTGATCCATTTCTCTAGTTCTTTTTTTTAAATAAAAATTTTATTTGCTTTCCAATCATATACAATAATAGTTTCTACTTATCATTATTGTACAGTTTTGAATTTTACAATTTTTCCCCCAATCTCACTTCCCTCCCCCCCACAGAAGGCAAGCTAATAATCTTTACATTATTTCCATGCTATGCATTAATTAAAATTGAATATGTTGAGGGGGGAAAAACTATCCTTGAGTAAAAGAAATAAAATATTAGAAATTTTAAAAATATGTAGTACATAAGACAATTTTTTTTAAAATTGAAGGTAATAATCTTTGTTCTTTGTTTAAACTCCAAAGTACTTCCTCTGGATAAAGATGGTATTCTCCATCTCCTTCTGATTATTGCACTGACAGAATGTGCAGGTCCATTAAGGTTGATCATCACCCCTATGTGACTATTAGGTTGTGTGATGAGTTTCTGGTTCTGCTCATCACACTCAGCATCAATTCACACAAGTCTTTCTAGGTTTCTCTGAAATCTCATCCCTCTTGGTTTCTAATAGAACAATAGTGTCCCATAACATACATTTACCACAATTTGTTCAGCCATTGCCTAATTGATGTATATCCCCTTGATTTCCAATTCTTTGCCACCACAAACAGAGCTGCTATGAATATTTTTGTACAAGTGATATGTTTTTGCCCTTTTTCATTATCTCTTCAGGTATATAGAGCCAGTAGTGGCATTGCTAGATCAAAGGGGATATACATTTTTAATGCCCTTTGGGTATCATTCTAAATTGTTCTCCAGAAAGGTCATTACTCTATTTCTTAATCAGTACCAGACAGTTTTGATGCCTGCTACTTTATAGCATAGTTTTAGATCTGATAGAGCTAGACAACCTTTCTTTAATTTTTTTCATCAGCTTCTTGTTATTCTTGACCTTTTGTTGCACCAGATGAATTTTGTTAATACTTTTTATAGCCCAGTAAAATATTTATTTAATTTGATTGGCACAGCACTGAATAAGTAGCTTAATTTGGGTAGAATTGTCATTTTTATTATATTAGTTTGATGTAACCATGAGCAATTGGCATTTTTCTAATTATTTAGATCTGACTTTATTTGAGTAAGAAGTGCCCACTAAGTTTTGTCCAGAGGTATATCATATCTAAGTTTTCTAAGATTTCATTCACCTTCTTAACTTCCTTCAAAGAGTATTTTGGAGTTATATTTATCTAGTTCTGAGAGAGGGAGACTGAATTAACCCACTATTAAAATTTTGTTGCCTATGTCTCCTTGTAATTCATCCAGTTTTTCCTCTAGGAATTTGGATGCTGTATCACTAGATGTATACATATTTAGTAATGATCTAGCTTCATTACCAATGGTGTCTTTTAAGATGATGTAGTTTCCTTCCTTATCCCTTTCAATTAATCCCTTATAATTTAATTAATCCCTTTAATTAATTTAGTTTAATTAATTTTGCTTTTTACTTTATCTGTGATCAGGATTGCTATCCTAGATCTTTTTACTTCAGCTGAAGTATAATATTTTTTGCTCCATCTTTTTGCCTTTACCCTATGCATATCTCTCTGCTTCAAATATATTTATTTTAAACAACATATTGTAGGATTCTGGTTTTTAGTCCACTCTGCTATTCACTTCCACTTCTTGGTACAGTTCATCCCATTCACATTTACAGTTAAGATGGCTAATTCTGTATTTACTTTGGTGTTATCTTTCTCCATTTATATTTTTCCCTTTCCTTTCCTTTTATTCTTCCTCAACAAAGTTTTACTCTCTCCTTTAACTTTCCTTTTAAAATTTAGCTTTCAGTTTATTTTCACTTATACTTTTTCCTCTTCCCTTTTATCAGTCCCTTCTTCCCTTATCTTTCCCTTCCCTGTAGAGTAGTATAGATTTTTAAATCCAAGTGAAAATGTATCTTATTCCCTCTCTGGGCAAAATCTATTGAATAGAATTTACTCAGTGTTTATATCCTCCCTTCTTTCCCTCTAAAATTATAAATCTTTGTCCTTCTTCATCTTGTGATATTTAGGACTCAAATCAGTTCTCATTAATGAAGCCTTGATTAATTGATTGCTTGATAAATTCAAGGTGTTATCACAGTACCATCACAGATTTCTTAGTAGCTTAATTATTTGATAAACAGCATTGTCTCTAAGTCATTAATACTCTTCCCTTCTGTCTCATTAGAAGTACCCTTTTCATGAGTCTTGAATTACATAAAATTACAATCGTTTTTTTAAACTCATCCCCTTTTCAAGTTCCCTCCAAGGACACTCAATTCTCATGAGCCAAAATATCATCCAAAGTCAAATCATTTCATAAATTGTTTGTACCCCTCCCCTCCAAACATATTTTCTCCCACATTTTACCCCCCTCCCCACCCATTTCATTTAACCCCTTGTTAAATAAAGTAAATATTAAGTCCTATCCTGATTTAACTAACTCTAAGAACCTCAAAGGGCTCTAAGTACTGGGAGGCTCTGAAGGTCTCACTTGAGAAATTAAAAATGATTGTGAGTTGTGGGAGTCACTGACTCAGGACTGCCCAGTTTATCACGTCCTCACTGGAGAAACTGCTAAATTTTGTCAGTACAGCAAAATTAAAATGGGTCAAAGGATACTAAGACACTTAAATTTAGAGTTAACACCCTTGTTTTTCATCAGGGCTTTTTGTCTCAGACATAGTAATGCCACCTTGGACCTCTTCAATAGAGAAATAAGACTGAACGATACCTTTATCCTCTAAATCCAATCTCTTCAATTATATTTGACAATTTAATTATCCTAAGAGAAGTAAAATTCTCAACCCTTTTTAAAGTTGTATTCAGTTTGATGGTCTTAGCTAACATTTGTTTTGTTCTTTCCCCTTTTCATTTTCCTTTTTTTGGGCATCTCTTGAGTTGTATATTTGCCAATTGAACTCTGTTCAGTTCTGGTATTCATGTTAGAAAATTCTGGAAGTCCGTTATTTTATTGAACATCCATCTTTTCCCCTGACAGTATATGTTGAATTTTGCAAGGTAGTTAATTCTTAGTTATAATCCTATGTCCTTTACCCTCTGATATATGAGATCCCAGGTCTTCCAGTCATCCAGTGTTGAGCCAGAAAGGTCCTGTGTGAGTCTGATTATGTTTCCTTTGTTTTAAGTTACTTTCTCTTGCTGCTAGTTGGATTTTCTCCTTTACTGGAGAGTTCTGGAATTTTGCTAAAACAGACTTTGGAGTCTTTATCCTGGGATCTCTTTCTGAAGTGGTTCTGTATATTCTTTCAATGATTATATTGTCTTTTTATTCTAGGAGATTTAGACTGTTTTTCCTGATAATTACCTGCATGATGTTTTCTAGGTTCTTTTTTTTGATCTAGGCTTTCTAGCAGTCTGATGATTAGTAGATTATCTCTTCTAGATCTATTTTCCAGGTTGTTTATTTTTCCTAAAAGGTACTTTATATTTTCTTTAATTTTTTCTACCTTTTTATTTTATTTGATGGAATCTTGTAATCTCATAGATTCATTGGTTCAATTCTAATTTCTTGGATTTTATTTTCTTCAATTACCTTTTGTGTATCCTTTTTTTTAGGTTTTTGCAAGGCAAATGGGGTTAAGTGGCTCCCCTAAGGCCACATAGCTAGGTAATTATTAAGTGTCTGAGGCAGGATTTGAAATTAGGTCCTCCTGATTCCAGGGCAGGTGCTCTATCCACTGTGCCACCCAGCTGCCCCTCATCTTCTTTTTCTTCAATTTTGCTGTACTGACAAAGCTTAGCATTTTTTTTTGTTGAGGACATCACAAACTGGGCAGTCCTGAGTCAGTGACTCCCATAACTCACAATCATTTGTAAAGTTCTCAAGTGAGACCTTAAGAGAAGGTGGAAACTTTAGCTTGAATGTAGTGCAGAGACTACATTTATCCTTGGTAGTGAAAAACTCCAGGATCATGTTAGCTTCATGCTGCCATCTTGACTCTGCCCCAGAAGTCCATACCCATCCCTATCAAAAACTCTAGAATGTAAAGAAATAAAATGAGCCTTTATTAAAATGATAAGTAGTATTTACCTAAAATTAAGAGTAAACATTATTTGCAATAGGGACAAGCTTGAAGTTTTTCTTTTTTTCCCGTTTTTTTTGCTTGAAGTCTTTTCAATAAAATCAGGAGTCCATTATAGCCACTATTATTCAATATTGTACTAGAAATGCTAGCTTTATCAATAAGATAAGAAAAAAGAAATTAGGGAAGTAAAATAGGCAATAAGGAATCAAAGCTATTTCTCTTTGCAGAGGATATGATGGTATACTGAGGTAGCCTTAGAGAATCAACTATAAAACTAGTTGAAACATTTAACACCTTTTGCTAAATTGCAGGATACAAAATTCACATAAATAATCCATATATCTATGTACTATCAACAAATTCCAGGATGAAGAGAATAAAAGAGAATTTTAATGAAAAATAACTAGAGAGAGAGTATAAAATACTTGGGAACTAGCAGTTAAGATAAACTCAGGGACTATATGAACACAATTATAAAACACTTATCAGACAAATATAAACATATCTGAATAAATGGAGAAATATTAGCTGCTCATGGGTAGGCCAAGACAATATAAAAAGAATGACACTTGCACTTAAAGTTATTTACTTATTCATTGCCTTAATAATCAGACTATCAAAGAATCACTTTATTGAACTAAAAAAATAATACCAAAATTCATCAGGAAGAATCAAAGGTCAACAATATCAAAGGAATCAATGAAAACACGTGAAGGAAAGTATTCAAGCAGTCCAATATTTCAAACAAAGTTGTACTTATGAAAGCAAACTGGTACTGGCTAAGAAATATAGTAATATGGTGGAATAGATTATGTACACAATACACAGAAATAAATGACTATTTATTTATTATTATTTATTCTAGTATTTGAAAAACTCTAAAATACAAGCTTTTGAAGTAAGAACTTACTATTTGAGCAAAAAAAGCTAGGAAAATTGAAAATAAGCTTGGAAGAAATAGGTAAAGATAAATATCATACACCATATACCAGAATAAGGTCAAAATAAATGTATGATTTCAAGATAAACATTGATAGCATAAGTAAATTTGGTGAGTGTGGAAAGAATTACCTGGCAGATCTATATATAAGGGAAATGATTATGACAAAATAAGATAAAAAGAATTCTGAGATGTAAAATAGATAATTTTGATGATTGGAAATTAAAAAAAACTTTTGCACAAGTAAATTTAAGCAATCATATTAGAAAGAAAAGAGGAAACTGGGAAAAGATATTATAGTTGGTTTTTCTGATAAATGATTAATTTCTCAAACATATAAGGAACTCTGCCAGATTTATAGAGTCATTCCCAAGTTGATGAATAAACAATATGAACAGGCAGTTTTGAGAAGAAGAAAGTAAAGTTATCAATAGTCACATAAAATGCTCTGATTGATAAAAATTAATGCAAATTAAAATAACTCCGAGATATTACCTCAAACCTTTTAGATTGGTCAAGAGGACAGAAAATGAAAATTACTGATGCTGGAGAATATGTGAAAAAAATTAGAGCACTAATGCACTGTTGGTGAGAATGTGAACTAGAAGTATGACCAAAGGGTCATCAAACTGTTTATTCGCTTTGATACAGCAACACAACTACTAAGTCTGTATCCCAAAGACAAGAAAAAAAGACCTGGAAAAAGGACCTATATGTTTAAAATATGTATAAAAGACCTTTTTATGTTGACAAAGATTCAAGAATTACGAGTATGCCCATCAATTAAGAAATGCCTGAAAAAGTTATGGTATACAATTGTGAAAGAATACTATTATCCTAGAAGAAATAATGAATAGGATATTCTCAGAAAATCCTGGGAAGACTTATATGAACTCATGTAAACTAAAGTAAAAAGAACCAGAAGTTTGTGTACACAGTGAGCAATATTGTAAAAATGTTGAGCTGTGAAAAATAGCTATTCTGCTCAAAACAATATTCCAAGACATTTTCAAAGGACCCACAATGAAAAATGTTATTTGCCTCTAGAGAAAGGACTGATGAGCTATAAACAAGGATTGAACTAATTTTTTTTACTTTCCTGTTTTCTTGATTGTTTTTTGCACTATGGCTAATATAGTAATATGCTTTACATCACTTCAGTTATTCAGTATCATATTGCTTGCTTTCTCAAAACTGTTAAAAATAAATATTAAAAATTTTAGGCACGCTTGGGAAAAGCTTAAAGAAATAATTAAAAATATAAAAAAGAAAAAAGTCACTGTATCTTAGGAAGCCAGCAAAGATGCAGCTACAATGCCTCCAGAAAGAATCAATTGTTATTATGATGGTGGTAAAAGTTGGTTGCTATCAAAGGATAAGTTGATATGGAGAAATGAGATATCTAAAATATCTAATATAAAATATCTAAAAAATATAACTTAAAATTTTTATCATTTATGCTCTCAGTTTAAGGTGAAATATATTACTGAATATTAGCCTCCTGACTAATACTGATAACTCATTACATTCTGTTCTAATCTTTCAATGGTTATTTTATTTGTGTATTCAATTTTCTACATGGAAATAAATAACACAATCCATACTCAATTCATATCTGTACATTGGCTGTTAAAAAAAAATTCACCCCTCCCCTATTCTTTGTGGAAATCCTAGACTAAAGCCAAAATCATTAATAGTTCAATTAATAACTCTCCTTGAAAAGCCATGGTCTGATGAGTCAATGAATGAGAAATATAGGGACTCTACTTCTCTTATTGAGAAATAAGATTTTCCTTTGAGCTCAACCTTTGACCAATGTCAATGGCAGATAAAGGGTAGGGACTGGTACAACCAAATGATGTCTCACTAGTCACTGTCTTGTAACTAGAAGGGGGAGTATTGTTCAGGAAACAGTAAAGTGGAAGAAATTAAGGGAATGAGTTGAGCAGTATATAACATGAGTATGACAGAGGCCTATCATAAAATTATGATTTTGGATTAAGCTAAGGAGGAGCCAATTAGGAGAACAGCATTCAGGGGAGAATCAAATTTCCTCTAGGAAATTTCAATGATTCATTTGTGACCCATATCTTTTCCTGGGGAAAAAAGTCAGTCTTGCTATATGGAAGCATAAATTGAAACATAAGTAGCTCCACAAATTAAGCATGAATACCACAAAGGAGGCAATAAAGAGATGATGTTTGTCCTTCATTTTCAAAGAAGACCATGATATCAGGGAGGTGATGCTATGATGAGCACAGGAATTTAAGTGAAGGGGTGTACTGTGCTAAGTCAACAGTCTGTCTTTCTCCTCCAGAGTCATCTGGGTCCAGTGACCAGATATGAATCAGGGTGTCTGGAGATGGTTCTGGATGGGTTAAATAACTTTTCCAAGGTTACACAGCTAGTAAGTGTCAAGTCCAAGGCTGGATTCAAACTCAAGTCCTCCTGACTCCAAAACCAGTACTCTATCTACTCTGTCATCTAGCTGCCCCTAAAAAAATAATAGAGATGCATGGCAAGTATATGAAGTTATAATACATAATACATTAGTAACTAAGAAGATGTGATTGAATGAAAGATATCAAAAATGTTTGATCAGAAAGACAGATGGCTGGCCATATGGTAAGAGAGAAGTATGATAGATGACAGTATAGGCAAAATATTCAAATTGGGATGGTTACAATCTGCATATTTGGATAGGACTTTCAAAGTAGTGAAGTCCTGTATTTACTTGAGTACTAAAATACACTAACTATTAATCTATGACTATGTGAAGCAACTATGAGGAAAGGGATAACTATTCAGTTTTATTGAAGAAGAAAAATGTTTCAATAAATTTTAGGCATGTTATGCAAAAAAAAGAAAGGAAAAATAATTTACACATTTTGTTGGTCTGAGAACACGGCATCTTCTTTTCTTTGTATGTTATATATTCCATTGCAATTCAGATAAGGCCTTTGAGAAAGGGTCTTTCAAAAAATAATGACTTATTGAAATAAAATACATAACTACACAAGTGAAAACCATTGTGTTCATATATATAAAACACATTTTAATAGAAGGTCACAGATTTTGGTTCAAGAACCCCTGTGTTCATAGAGGAACTGGAACTTTGAGCAGAAGTTAAAAAGAGACAGATTTCACATTGATAAAAGGAATAGCTTCCTAAAAATCAGAATTATCCTAAAGAGGGAGGTAATATGTCTCCTTTTGACCAGGTGCTGAATGTTTCCTAGTTAGTCATATTGTAAGGCAGGAGGGACAAAGATTTTGGTTTTTGTGTGAGTTTGGCATCCCTTCTATTCTGAGATTCTGGAATCTTTTTACCTGCCCAAATAAATTCCAAGAGGTTTATCATAAGAAGGTAGCAATATCAGTGTTGGCTTTTTTTATTTTTGCTTTATAACCTATAAATGGAGAGATTTAATTTACATAAGCTATTTCATGCTCCTGGATGGAAAGACTTTCTCCAAATACAACCCAGATTATATGAAGTGTGTAGTAGTAGGTTGGTGATTCCATTTACAGTAGACATATCTCAAGAATAACCAAATAAATGGAGGAGGGATACTGAAACCTTTCAGATGAAAAAAAAACTCTCCATAATCAACAGCATATCTATGCTTTGTTGACCATGCTTTTAAATATAGCTCAATCTGTCACCTTTTCACATTGCTTAGGACTTATTCACTGCTAAGTGATAAACTGATTTGCCTTAGTAGAGGTTGCTTATACTGAAAAAAATCATATATTCTTCACATATTTGCGTATTAATGGGAAAATATAGGCTAATGAAACAAAGCTATTTTTATCAATTTCATGGTGTAGGTGAATATGGAGGAAGAAAAATATTTTGAGAGCTTTTACTATTCATGGTAAATTTTCTCCCAAAGAAAAAGTTCCTAATAACTATTTTCTTCATCACTCATTTACTGTCCTATTATATTTCCTATTAAGAAATAAATGCTTGCTGAGGGATTGCTGATAGTTTGATGTACAGTGACGAAGATCACAGAATCAAATGATTTAAAGACAAAAGGTACTCTAGAAATCATTTAGTAAGGAGGAATTACAGCTAATTGGTGGCACAGTTCAAGTTTCATCTTCCTGATTTCAAATCAAGCCTCAAATTTTTATGAACTGGGTGACCTTAGACAAATCATTAATCCTGCTTGACTCAGTTTCTTCATCTTTAAAAATGAACTTGAGAAGGAAATGATAACCCACTCTATATTGCTAAGAAAAGCCCAAATGAGGCCATGAAGAGTTAGACAGGACTGAATAGCTTAGACCAACAAAGCCAGAATGAGCTCTTATCACTACTGTTTCATTCTTCATATTTGTGATTCTGGTGCCTTATTGTACTTGGAAGATGCTTAAAATACTCTTTGATCATCTGATAATAATATATATCGATGTCTGCTATGTGTGGGCAACTCCAATATGTCTACATTATCATAAGATTTTACTTATTTTATCCATTAATTATGCAATGTTAGATAAAGGGTCTCCTTTCTGGCAAGTTAAGAGTAAAATTCTGAAGATTCTAATGGATTTCCTCCCATTTAAATCAATTCACTAGCAACAGCCGGCTCCATATTTTATTCAACTTTCAGAAAGCCCCAACCAATCTGTGTTCCTCTAATGGAAGGGCCCATCTGTTTCTTTGCTTTAGAAAATGGGGAAAAAAAGCATGCCTCATGTTCCCTTTTCCTAAGCATGCTTGTGCATGTCCATCCTTGATGGATTATCACTGTGCTTTAGATGTAGAACATAAACTGGATCATTGAACATGTAATTATATCTTCTAGATGACTCTAGAATCTATTGCTGTTACTTTCCATGGCATTTTCAGAATTTCCTCCCTCACAACCACTGTCCCAGTAATTTTCCAGGATAGACAAAATTCAGGCAAAATAAATTAAAATCATTCTTTTATTTTCTAATTGTATTTTTCAAAAGTACTTAAAATCTTTGGATGAAAGGAAAGTCAAAAATGCAAAAACAAATGAAAGACTCCCATTTTACAGATGATAAAAATGAGAGTAATTAATCATTGAAAATAAGGTTTAATTAGCATTTATCAAATGCCTACTACATGTCATATAGTAAGTACTTAATAAATCTCTTTGATGATGATAATGCAAGAGAAGTAATACTATGAGCTTCACCCATACATAGAAAGACCTGAATTCAAGTTTTTCCTTTGATATATTTGCTACATCAATCAAATTAGCTACTATTTGCAAAGGTATAAAGAATAGTCCCTGGCATACAGTAGATGCAATACAACAGGTTATTACCCTCTCCTTTACTTCTATGACCATAGAAAAATCATTTAACTTTGGTGGCTCAAGCAACTTTCTAAGATGCAAATTGAAGAGAATTTGATCATAAGCCCCGGTAGAAGGTGCACACATACACCCCCCACACACACACACACACATACCCCAAACATGCATGATCTCCATGCTGGAGATAGGTGCAATAATAGAAAGATGGGTAGTATCTTGGCTTTTCAGACAATAAGGTTCCCAAAACAAACAAAACAAAACACATCAAAAAAAGAGTTCCTTGTCTTACAGAACATGTAGTCTCTTGGGATTGAATGGGATATAAAATATACACAGAATTAAATTGAATCTCATTCTAATGATAACAGACTGCTTTATGGGCATGCCAGTAACAATATTTGTCTTTATTAACATTAAAATTAACTTTTTTCAGCTTTATAAAAGTGAAGCATTTTTAAAGACCATTTAGGAGCTAAAAGCCAAGGTCTCTCATTGCCTCCTGGGCCAATGACATTCATCTTGACCTATGTCTTGCTACTGCACTCTGATGACTCTGGAGGATAGAGTGAGACTGATGACTTTGCACAGCCTTGGCCTACTTTAATTCAACTCACCTGCAAGTTTCTTTCACAAGCCTAATATGAAAATGATTTAGATGATTGCACATGTATAGCCCATATCACATTGCTCACCATCTTGGGCTGGTGGGAGGGGTGAAAGGAAGGGAGAAAAATTTAAAACTCAAAATCTAATAAAAATGAATATTGAAAATTTTATTTACATGTAATTGGAAAAATACTCTTTTTAAAAAAGTTAATCTGTAATTATAGCACAAATGGTCTTTATCTAGCATACATTGTAGTAATGTTATATTTTTAAGTTATTTGCTTCTTTTCCTAATCCAGTATTCTCCTATTATCATGAGAGACAGTGTGGTATAAATGACCTCAGACTGAAGAAGACCTGGTTTCAAGTCCTGCCTCAAACAACTATTGACTGTTTTATCCCAAGTTGTTCTTGGAAACTGTTTTGGTAAACCCTTTTAAGACCATAAAGGGACAGAGAAAAATTTTAGATATTGAGGAAATCCCCAATCCAATTCTCTCTCCCTAACTCCCAATATGAAGTTAGAGAGCAGAACTGTTTTTCCTCAGATATGTAGAATGCCCTGGCTTGCATCTATTCATTTTACCATGAAAAACACTTTAGACTTAAAACACAAAGTAAATGAACACTGCTCACAGAAGTAGAGTTCAGAAATGCTAAGGACATTCAAAAAAGCTTCTTACTCATGAAGGTTTTTAATGGGATATAAACCATCTTTTTCTACAGTAATCTTAAACATATATCTTTTATGAAAAACTTAAACATTAACCATCAATCTTTATTTCAATCAGTTAAATGAAGCACCTTAAGATTTTTTTTCAGTTACTCCCTCTAAGACTTCTTTCACTTGGTCCTTCTGACTTGGGAAAAAAGCTCCTTCAATGCTTTATTTTATTTATTTATTTATTTTTAGATTTTTCAAGGCAATGGGATTATATGGCTTGCCAAGGCTATACGACTAGGTAATTATTAAACATCTGAGACCGGATTTGAACTCAGGTACTCCTGACTCCAAGGCCAGTGCTCTACCCACTGTACCACCTAGCCGCCCCCAATATTTTCTTTATGCAAAAATTTAGGGAATGAATAAGCCTTTATTCCAAAGCACTGCTTCTTATGACTGAGTTTGTATATATATAAAATATGTAAGAAATTGATAAATACCCAAACTGATCTCTCTTTACCTCCCTAGAGGGAGCTTATGTCTTCTCTCAGGGCTTTTGTATTGGCTATTATCCATGAATGGATGCACTTCTTCCTTAGTCATTCTTTAGAAAATCCCTCTCTATCTTCAAAACTCCAGCTCATGCAGAACCTTTGACATGGAAACTTTCCAGAATTCCCAAACTGCTAGTGCTTTTCCATTCTACCTTATATTTAACCACCTTATATCTCTTTTTAGTTATTCCGTATATACTAATACATGTTCTTATTTCCCCTGCTGAATGTAAACTTTAGAGTAGAGATTGTTTCATGTTATGTATTTATATTCACAGCATCTGACACAGGGCCTGTTAGTATTGTTAATTCATTTCAGTCACATTCAACATTTCATAACCTCTTTTGGGGTTTCCTTCGAGGGTAATTTAGGACAGTTCCAGTGAGTCCCTGACTTTTCTCTGCTATCTTCATCCCTCATTTTAAGGTTTTCTTGAGGAAGACACTAATTTGCCATTTCTTTCTTCAGATAATTTTACAGATGAGAAAACTGAGGCAGATAGAATTAAGTAACTTGCTCAGGATCCCACAGCTAGTATATGAGATAGGATTTGAATTCAGGGAGATGAATCTTTCTGACTCAAGGCCTGGAGCATTCTATTCAATGTGCCATATAGCTACCCCATATCACTTAGCAAATACTTTTTTGTAAGATTATAAAATTTAGTCATTCTATTGATGAAAAAAACCAAATCAGTCTTTTCTTCTTGAACTACTCTTCAGTGATCCTCCCTATCTTTGCCTTGGAGATATTTAGAATCTTTATATGGGAATGAACCTCATCTAAGAAGATAACTTCCTGAAACAGGGTCTGTTCTCCTTTCCTTTTTTCTTTCCCCTTTATTTCCTCTCCAATCCTTTCTTGGTGGTTTTCATTCCTAACATTGCAAAAGGACCAAACCTCTGGATGGGAGCTGCTCCCTGATGCTCATTGATTTTCATGTCATGGTGTGATATGCTGTGACGATGAGGAACAGGAATGTTGAGAACAGCTACAATACTATCCATTATAAATCTGTCATTGCAAGGCTGGGTGAATGGTATGCGATTGGGCTCTGCCTGGAATGGAAAGCTGACTATAGTACATCAAATGAATATTATCTACAGGGGTCCAGCTTACTTGGAGAAGCACGGCCATCCTCACTTGCTGTGCTTTTCTAAATCGGTAGGGTCTCTCCAGGTAATTTAAGATACATTGAAGCAGTCATTCAATACCAATGAAATGCTTTTAATTACTGTAGCAACATAAGATCAGTCTTTAAAATGTCCAAGTCTGATCATAAAAAGGAACTTCTTTTGAATTAGGAATCTTGGGAGTTTTTTTTTTTTATCTATCTCCCAAGCACCTTGAATTTAACACAGCTCAAATAGTCTTTGGGGATTTGCCAAAGAGGTGGCATAATCAGGAGTGAGTTTCCATGTTCTTTTTTAGAATAATGCAATTTGTTTTCTTCCAAATCATTAGTTTCTTTCATTCTTCTTAGGTTCATATCAATTTTACCTCAGCCTCATACCTGCTTTCCTGGTTGCTTTGCATTTACCATGGGTCACTGACAGATTGGTAAATGCTTTGCAGAAATATAATCTGAGTCAAATGTTTACTTCGTTGTTTTGGAGTCTAACCAGAAGGTCATGGGTTATGACATTTTATCCCTGACTTTCAGTATTAATTATCCTTCCAAAGAAAAGTTTCTAAGACACTTGTTGATGAATGCTTTTCCACTGTGGAAGTTATTTTGAAGACATGAAAATGTCAGCCAGGCAAAAAGGATTTTTAAGTACTTCCTATTCGCTGAGCGCAGGGGATACAAAGAAAGGTAAAAGATAATTTCCTTGACATACATTGTAGCCAAAGAGCTACTGGTAAAAATGTTTAACAATCAATTCTCGGGGAGGAAAAGTATGAATGACATACTTTTAAATTTATTCCACAATATGAATGTTTCTTCTTGTCATTGTTGACTATAAATCATTAAAATAGTAAATCACTCCCTGATTTATTATATTTATTATTTTATTTAATATTTACTAAATATTTTATTTGCTATTTTTATGTATTTACTATTTAGTGCTATAGATCTAAGATAAAAAGATATACTGAAAATTTAACAATCATCTCTTCTGATTTGGGATTAGCTAACCTCAACACACCACTTTCTCATAATTAGTTATTCTCTGGGAACTTCTATTTGTTTCACTTCAGCTGCGGCAAGTGTAGCCTAGCCTCCTACCTCACTGGCCTAAAATGATTTTTTTGATCCTTAAGAATGATGAGTGGGGAGAAACTAGAGTACTTTTTCATCTCTTAAACAAGGGAAAGAAAATTTACCCAGTTATCAGACAGTGCTCCTAAATATCTGAGGGAAAAAGAGCCTTGGAAGTTTTTGTCAGGGTATCTGAACCTGGTAATGAAGACATGGACTCTCACAGATAAGCAAGAGAAGAGATTCCCATTCCCTGACCAAAAGTATTTAAGAAGGTTGGGATGATCAGGAATGGGAACTAGAAAAATAGCCTGAGGTTAAGGAGGGTCTCTTGGCTTGCAATGTGTTAATAAAGAAATGACATGATGAGAACTGTGTTTCCTTCAAAGCCATCCGGGCCAGTGGTACCACAATGCCCCCACTTGCTGGGAGTTGGCAGAACTGTGGGAAAAGTCAATAGGAGGTGGGCATAACTGAAAGAGGATATATGTACTGAGATCAGAGGTTACTTATGACTGTGAGGAACTTGTATAGATTCATTGGAGGGTCTTTACAAAGGATCAGAGGTTAAAACTAGAAGGGGGCCTTAGAAACCACCAAGGCCAATACTATCATTTTTGCAATCGAGCAAACTAAAGGATAGGGAAGTAAAATGACTTGCCCAGGATCACAAAGAAGCTAGTTGAGTCAAAATTTAAACCAAAACCTATCTACTTCAAAGCTGGACTTATGATGTGCTGTTTCTCCTTTTCTGCTTTCCTTTTTTTACTTACCCTCCCTTATTTTTTTTAAGAATATAGCATAGTTAATTAAACAGCACTGAAAAATAAGTGACAAGAAAGATTATCCTCCAGGTATACAAATCCAATCACTTAGGAACATACATGATCAAGGAACCCACTTGGAGGACCATATTCAAGGTAAAGGGGGAGGAACCATTTAGCCACATCCTCTGGCGATGCCATCCAAGTTTCCTCAATTCTTTTCCTTTGGGTGTGTCCACATTCCACTGGGCAGTTATACTTGACTTATGACTGCACTCTACTGGAGAGTATTTGCTAAGTGGGTGTCTATTTTCAAAGAGTTCTATTGTGAGTCTCATTTTTTCTTTGATCTTAAATAAAATATCATTTTAGCAAAATATCAAGAAAATCTTCTAAAGTGTGCCTTGAATATCACCCACAGAGGTCAAAGACTTCATTATGAAAACTGAAGTATTATAACAAATATAATAATATGTTAATATTATCAATTATTATTAATGTTAATAATGATCACAATTATATAAACCATAAATGGGCATTTATAGAAAATTTTTTTGTGGTAGAAAAGAATAGGAAAAAAGTAGCTGTCTTTCAATCAGGCAATGGCTAAACATATTCTGTTGTATAAATGTAGTGGAATTTTATTGTACCCAAGAATAAACAGGGAAAATTCAGAGAAAGAAACACAGTAAGACTTTTTATAGACAAATTTTAAAGAATGAAATGAGCAGAGAAAAGAAAAGAAATGACATGATGACTATAATAATAAATATAAAGGGAAACTACTCTGAAAGACTTACAGATTCTGATCAGTGCAGTGACCAGTCATCTCCTCTGAAGACTAATGATGAAGTATTTACCTGCCTTTTGATAGAGAAATGATAGACCAGAGCTTGCAGATTTTTCAGAGGTGCTCCAATGTCTTTTGCTTGAATAAACTTATTTGATTAAGGAAGATCTTCTACTTAAGTGGGTGAAGGTAGTTTAGGAAATAGCTATAGAGATGTAAAAATTAAAATAGAAAAGTATATCAATAAAACATTGATATTATAATGGAGAAAACAAAAATGATTCATAAGGAGATATAAACAGGACAATTCTGCAAAATTTAAAATACACTTTAAAATGAACTATGTAAAAAGAATTTATGGTTTCATTTATAAATCTTTATTATTCTTCATATTTGAAAGACTATTTACTTAAGAATAATTTCTTTTTAAACTATTAAACATTTTAATGTAATGTTGAAAAATAAAATTTTTAAATCTTAGAGTTTGACAAAAAATTAAATCAGTCAAAACCATAAAAGATGTAAATTATACTTGAGTCCTTCAGAGTCTCAGGAGAAAGCTTCTAACATGGGGTTGTAGTTATCATCTCTATCTTAGACAAGCATTTATTAAGTTCATACTATATATCAGCTACTCTTCTAAATATGGGAATAGAAAGATTAAAAGCTAGACAGTTCCCTAATTTCTTAATCCAACCATAATCTCTCTCTCTGGAGATATAGTCAAAAACCAATTGTGTTTGAGACAAGATTGATAAAATAGATGTCCTAGTGCAGGGGTGGGGAACATCTGGCCCTCAGGCCATATTGGTTTGGGATTTCCAAGGCAACCTCAAGCAGGAATTGAAATTCAAATGTTTTTTAGGTGTGAATTAATTAAATTTTTGACCAAAAAGAGGCCAGGAATGAAGTTATAATTATCCAAATGGTCCTTGGAAAAAAAGAACAAATGAGGTTCCCTACTCCTATCCTAGAGATAACCCCAATTTAAAATATCTCATACAAAAAATAAATCATTTTTACCCCTAATCTCTCCCTTCCTCTGAACTTCCCATTATTATTCAGTAGCACCATCTTCCAAACTTAAATTTCCAATTTTCCCTTCCCTTCTATATAGTTAATTTAGAATTTCTATCTTCACAATGTTTCTGGGACCATCTGCCTCATTCCAATTCAATTCATGTTCTTGTTATGGCATCACCTTCCTGATGTCATAGTCTTCTTCCAAAATGAAGGACAGGGCAGCTAGATGATGCAGTGAGTAGAGTACTGGCCCTGGAGCCAGGAGGACCTGAGCTCAAATCTGACCTAAGACAAGTGTCTTAGCTATGTGGCCTTGGGCAAGTCACTTAATCCCATTGCATCAAATAAAATTTAAAATAAAGAAAATGAAGGACAAACATTAGTATGTCTGGGATATATTCCCTTCTCTCCATTCACATAGCCATTACCCTAGTTTAGGCCCTCATTATCTCTAGTCAGAACTATTGTAACAGTTTTCGTTCTGATGTCCTGTCAATTATCTCCTGATCACAATTCATATCCCCCTTAACTGCTAAGGTGATTTTTTTTTTAAATTTTTGTTTTTGCTAGGCAATGGGGTTAAGTGGCTTGCCCAAAGCCACACAGCTAGGTAATTATTAAGTGCCTGAGACAGGATTTGAACTCAGGTACTCCTGACTCCAGGGCCGGTGCTCTATCCACTGCACCATGTAGCCACCCCCTAAGGTGATTTTTTTAAAGGGTCATTTTGCCCAAGACCTCCACATTTTTCAGTGAATTGCAGGGATTCTTTCCCTATGACCATCAGGATCAAATATAAAGTCTACTACTGGGCATTTAAAATTTTTCATAAAGTGTCCCTTTCCTCTATTTCTGCTCATAAACATTACTCTTTATTCTGTGCTCTACTATTCAGTCTACATGTTTTTCACAACACTCCATCTCCTGTCTCAATAACTTTGTTCTGGCTCTTCTTTATGATGGGAACATACTCCTTCATCATCTTAGCCGCCTAGTTTCTCCAACTTGCAGCAAGACTTATTCAAATCCTAACCTTTTTAATTATTGCAATTATCTACCCAGCTCCTCTTGCATTCAACTCTGTGATTACTTTTCTTTTTTTTTTTTTTTGCAAGGCAAATGGGGTTAAGTGGCTTGCCCAAGGCCACACAGCTAGGTAATTAAATAAGTGTCTGAGACTGGATTTGAACCCAAGTACTCCTGACTCCAGGGCCGGTGCTTTATTAAGTGCACCACCTAGCCACCCCTGTGATTACCTTTCACTAGCTCTGGGTACAACTTATACTTCTCTATTTGTTTAAATATTGTCTCTTCTTTTAGAATGTAAGTTCATAAAAGCACAGAATATTTTCCTTTGATTCTTCCATACATAGTTCACTGTCTGGTATATAGTAAATGCTTAATGATTGTTTTTTCCTATTCAAGAGTTAAAAAGGAAAGAATTTAGTAAAATTTAAACCACTATAGAAATATGATCCATTGTTAGTATAATAACATATCATATCTGAAGAAATTCTGAGTTATCTTATCTAAACAGATCCAGCTAAGTGGAAGAGGTTTCAGAAAATTCTAAATTTCCAGAAAGAACATTGATATAGTATCTAAAAATGTTGTTAGTCCTTTGCCTTTAAAGAAGACCAAGGACATCATGGATTAGGTCTTGATTTGTTCAGGAATTGATGTGAGGCAGGTTGAGCAAAATCATTAATCTCTCTTAAGATATTGAAGATGTCAAGATCTAAAAATGATGCTTAGGCAATAGCAAGACCCATAATGTTGAATCAGTCACAGAGATTACAGTCCTTATTCTGTCTATATATTAAAACAAATTCTGTATATGGTTTCAGGGCTACCCTTGGACATGAGATTGCTGTTGCCCTCCTTGGATATGATTAATGTCATTTCAAACAGCACATTTCCTTTATCCTGTCCAGAAAATTGTTAATTTGCAGAGAGTCTGATAAATTCTGAGAAATTCTGACCTTAAGTGTTATGATCACATTGCATTCTATAATGTCTATTTTAAATTGTCAGTGAATGCCTTCAACTTATGGAAAATTATTGCTCTGTGCAGTTTACTAATTTTGAAGCCTTTGTTGTATTTTCCCCAGGCCTAAATCTTTTCTTTCCTTACTTCTTTTTAATCATAGCAAAATGGTACAGCCCTGGGTCATCACTAGTTGGGAACATAATGTAATGACACACAGGCCTCATCAGAAAAGCATTGTTGAGTAATCTGAGGTTAAGTGGAAGCTGCTGAGAAAGCTAGATTCTATTCTATAGAGGAGTAATTTCTTAGTACATTTAAATTTTTTTTCACCAAAATTCTACTTACCCCAACATTCAAAATACCAAGTAACTATCACCCTACCATGATTTATTCATTATGTTTCCTAAATGTTCATCATGCTGCTCATTGGGCTCTCAAAGCAGGGACATAGGGCTTTTCATAGACATGAGGTGAAGCCTGATTCTTACTCACCCAAGACTCACCTAGCATTGACCTAGTTCCTGCTATGTTTTTCCACGCTCCTGTGTGATTTCTGGAAACATTGGAGAGAATATTAATGCCTTATATATGCACATAATTTATTTTTTTCCCAATAAACTGATGCTCCTTTGAAATATATTATTTTTAACACTGGTAATTTGTACATACTCCTCAGCATGACAACTCTGTTAGTCATATTCATTTATCAAATGTTTATTATGTGTCTACTATGTGTTGGTTATGAACCCTATATTAGATTCTAGGGGAAAAAATAAAAAGAAACACACAAAGAATTCCTGACCTCTTAAAGAACCTATACTCGATTTGGGAGATAAACATGTACAGAGATAAATAGGGATTAAAGGATAAAAAACAGAAACTAAGATGATTTCCTTGGTTACGGGAAGTTGTGGATGAACAAATGCTATCAAACCAGGCAAGCATATTATTTGTAACTCTCCATTGACTAGAACAGAAAGAAGTGAATTGTTCAGAGCCATTTACACATCCAACAAATGTAACAAGTAGATTTTGAACCCAGTCTGCATCTCTATTTGCCAACTCCACCAATAAATCTATTCCAAATACATAAGAAATAACTTTAGGGTAGGGAAGGGGGGGGCATAAATAGGCAACTGGGAGAATTATGAATGGGAGCATTACAAGACTTCATATAAGAGAGGGCCCTGGAAGTGAGCTTAAAAACAAGGCTGATGCTCTAAGAAGTAGAGGTAAGGATAGAGTAAATTGAAGATAGATGGTAGCCTGCATCATTTGCTAGTATTTTAATAACCCTATATGGACAGAATTTTGTTTTGTTTGTTTATTTGTTCATATTTTTAATAGGCTGAGGATCCATTCCTTCACTTCAGAGTTTAAGACTCTAATTTCATTTAAGTTTCAGGTCAAGTGTTAGCTACTACAGGAAGACTTTCCTGCTCAGTTATTAGCTACTCTCTTCTCTTGGGTTTTGGATGGCTCAGAGTGAGTAAAAATAGGAATTGTTTCAGTTCTGACCAGAGAACCTGAGGGTCTTCCCCTCTTAAATTGATTTCTTTTATGAAGGCAAACTAGTGGACCTTTTTGTCTCACATCTTCCCTAGCCTTTACTCACTGAATTGGTACTGCTTCAAACAAACTGGGACCTGAGAAAGATCTTGGCATAAAAAGGTCAAGATCTCCCACTGCATCCCTTGCCATCTCCAGTCATCGTGACTATATGATGCCACTGGACTCCAAAAATTCTGGATGCTGATGACATTGTACAGTCCTCTCACTTAAATTCATCAGCAAATCAAGACATCATCTTCCTGATAACCACTGGCCTTAACAATTTTATAGCTATGTAATATGTACTTACCTTAAAAGTAGAATATAAATTCCTTGAGTAGGAACTTTTTTGTTTGATTCTTGTTTTTATGCCATCACTATCCAGCAAAATATTTAATATATAAACATTAGTTGAAATTGAATGTGAATGGACAATTAGCAGGTATTGACACCTGAAATCTTCATTTCTATTGAATATTTAATACTCAGAGGCTCTGTGATGGGTATTCCTTCTACCAATGTAAAGACCACCTTCCCTATATGCTATCGGATAGGTTTGTGTTTGTGTGTACGTGTGTGTGTGTGTGTGTGTGTGTGTGTGTGTGTGTGTGTGTGTATTAAACAAAATTATCATTTTCTAGAAGGTAAAAGTTCTTCTCCAAGTCCCTGCACCATCATCTTCCAAACACAAATAAACAACATTTTGATGAGACATGGTTAAAAACTTTCTATCTTGTTAAAATCTACTAGTTTGATATCTATACACTGGATTAGTCTTTTAAAATTCTGAGCCACCTTTAAAGTTGGATGAGGCACTGGATTAGGACTTTTAATTATATATTTATTATAGTGCTTTAATTATACTTTTTGTATCTTTTATTAATTATACATTATTTACATTTTTGTTGTTATTGTTGTTATGTCATGCCCAACTCTTTGTGACATTTTCATCTCCAGATCATTTTACAGATGAGGACACAGAGGTAAACAGGGTTAAATGACTGGCCCAAGTTTACACAGTAGGTGTCTGAGGCCATATTTGAGTTCAGGAAGATGGATCTTGAATCCAGGTCTGGCACTTTATCTGCTGTGCCATCTAGCTGCCCATATTCTTTAGAGTAGCATAAAAATCTATAAGCATGGGTTTTCCAACAAATGCCTACCAGGTATGTATGCTAAATCTTTACCAGGTTAATTGACTCGCAGAACTGTGACTTCATAGAGTGAGAAAAGGAAACAGGAAGGACTTTTACTTTCATTAAAACTGGGTAGTAGAATCTTTACAGAATTCTTACGCCAACAAGGGAAAGTAGTCATTGTTCACTAAGATTTCATCACAAAATGTAGTTATTCCATTATGTCCATTTCTTCATGACTCTTTGGATGAAAGCAAATCAATACATGGGTTTATCTTAGTAAAGATACTGGAATGACTTGCTGGTTCCTTTTCCAATGGTTTAAGGCAAAAAGATGTTTTAAATTGCCCAGGGTCAGTGTCTGATGCTGAATTTGAAATCAGGTCTTCCTGGGTCCAGCCTAGTACTCTCCCTAGCTATCTGCCTCTCTCATAACGTGACACCTCCTAGTCTAAATATAAAAATTCAAGGTCTCTTAGGATCCTACCCCTTAATCAGGAAGTTGCATTATTATTGACAAAAATTTTGTTCACTTTAATAAAATTGCATGTATTACCTACTTCCCCAGTACAAGGCAATGTATTAAATGTTGGACGTACTCAAAATACTCCAATGGATCCTGATTTTTTTATCTGAATGTTTCCTTCAGTGGTACAGCTCTCACCCTGTATAGGGCTGCCAATTCTATCTTAAGTGTTGAAGGTTATCTATCCTTTCATGAATCTGCTATGAGTTCCCCTAATATATTTGGGGGCTTTCCCATTTTCTAGTGGAGAACTATCATAGTCTCCTTATTATCCTCTACTTTCACTGGGTTATATTTTTTAACTGTACATCTAATCCAGGATGTCTTTAACTCTTATTCTGCCAAGTTCCATTTTTGTTCTTTTTGGGTAACTGCTGCCTGCTAAGCATGTATTTTTTCGTTTCCCTCCATTGGACACTGATTTTCATATTTTTGGAGATTATTGTAATCCATATCTTACAGTTGCAAAACAAAACTAGTAGCATATAACTGTTAATTCTATAAGAAACCATAAATGGTAAGACCCTAGAGAAGCATGGAATGAGAGCTGTAATGCTGAGCAAAGGGAGTAGAACCAAGAGAACAAAGTACACATCAACAATATTATGAGATGAACAACCTTGATGGAAGGAGCTCTTCTGGGCACTTCAGAGAACTAGGAGAACTAGAACTGCATCTGACTGGTTATGGACTCTTTTATCCTCAACCAGAGGAAGAAAAACAAAACAAAACAAAAATACAGGGGGAAAAAAAACAACCCTTCCAAATCTGATGAACACTTTATAAAAATTGTCTGTTATGCATCTCTTTCCCTTAATCCTAATTCCTCAAGTCAAAAAATACTAATTTGTAAACATGCTTAACAAAATATGCATGTAAAATGCTAGTCTGACTGTTCCCTGCTGAGGGGAGGTGGGGTAGGAAGGGAGGGTGGAAGGAAATTTTGTAACTTGGAAATATGCATGTACATAAGGATGAAAATAAATACATTTTTGTTTTCCAATTATATACAATAGTAGCTTTTACCTATTATTTTTGTAAGGTTTTGAATTTTACAATTTTCCCCCCACTCTCCCTTCCCTCCCCCTCTACAGAAGGCAGTCTGATAATCTTTACAATGCTTCATGTTATACATTGATCGAAATTGAATGAGTTGAGAGAAATCATATCCCTGAGGAGAAAATAAAATGTTAGAGATAGCAAAATTATGTAGTACATAAGACACTTTAAAAAAAATGAAGGTAATAGACTTTGGTCTTTGTTTAAACTCCACAATTCTTTCTCTGGATACAAATGGTATTCTCCATTGCAGGTACTCTAAAATTGTACCTAATTATTGCAGTGATGGAATGAACAAGTACATCAAGATTGATCATGAACCCCATGTTGCTGTTAGGGTATACAATGTTCTTCTGGTTCTGATCATCTCGCTCAACATCAATTCATGCAAATCCTTCCAGGCTTTTCTGAATTCCCATCCCTCCTGGTTTCTAATAGAACAATAATGTTCCACATTGTACATATATCACAATTTGTTCAGACCTTCCCCAATTGATGAAAATTCACTCAGTTTCCAATTCTTTGCCACCACAAACAAGGCTGATATGAATATTTTTGTACAAGTGATGTTTTTACCCTGTTTCATCATCTCTTCAGGTTATAGACCCAGTAGTGGTATCACTGGATCAAAGGGCATGCACATTTTTGTTGCCCTTTGGGAGTAATTCCAAATTGCTCTCCAGAAATGTTGAATGAGTTCACAGTTCCACCAAAGGTGTGTTAGTGTCCCGAATTTTCCACATCCCTTCCAACAATGATCACTGTCCTTTTTGGTCATGTTGGTCAATCTAACAGGTGTGAGATGTTACCTTAGAGTTGCTTTAATCTGATAAGTAATGATTTAGAGCAATTTTTCATATGACTATGGATAGTTTTAATTTCCTCATCTGTAAATTGCCTTTGCATGTCCTTTGACCATTTTCAATTGGGGAATGACTTTTTTTAAAATTTGACTCAGTTCTCTATATGTTTTAGAAATGAGTCTTTTGTCAGAAATAAAAGTTGAAAACTATTTCCCATCTTATTATATTTATTTTGAACTTGGTTACAGTGGTCTTGTTTGTGCAAAAGCTTTTTAATTTAATGTGATCAAAATTATCTAATTTGTTTTTAAAGACTTCTCCATCTTGTCCTTGGTCATACACTGATTCCTTTTCCATAGATCTGACAGGAAACTATTCTTTGGTCATCTAGGTTGCTTATAATATTGGCTTTTATGTCTAAATCCTGTACCCATTTTGATCTTATCTTGGTATAGAGTGTGAGATGATGGTCTAATCCAACTTTCTTCCATGCTAACTTACAATTTTCCCAACAATTTTTATCAAAGAGAGAATTCTAATCACAGACACTGGACTCTTTGGCTTTATCAAATAGCAGATCACTATAATCATTTCCTGATGCCTTTTTTGCACCTAATCTATTCCACTCATCCACCGCTCTATTTCTTAGCTAATACTAGACAGTTTTTAATGACTGATGCTTTATAATATAATTTTAGATCTGGTAAGGCTAAGCCACATTCTTTTGCACTTTTTTTCATTAAATCCTTGGATATTTTTGACTTTTTGTTTCTCCATATGAATTTATTTATAATTTTTTTCTAACTCATTAATTTTTTGGAAGTTCAATAAGTGAGTCCCTAAATAAGTAGTTAAATTTAGATAGAACTGTAATTTTTATTATATTAGCTTGGCCTATTCATGAGCACTTGACATTTGCCCAGTTATTTAAATCTGATTTTATTTGTGTGAGGAATGTTTTATAGTTGTTTATATAGGGTTTCTGAGTCTGCCTTGGCAGGTAGACTCCCAAGTATTTCATATTGTCTGTAATTACTTTAAGTGGAATTTCTCTTTCTAGCTCTTGCTGTTATATCTTGCTAGTAATATATTGAAATGCTGAGGATTTATGTGGGTTTATTTTATATCTTGCAACTTTGCTTAAGTTACCAATTGTTTCTAGTAGTTTTTAGATGATTTTCTAGGATTCTATAAGTATACCATCATGTCATTTGCAAAGAGTGAGAATTTTGTTTCTTCCCAATTCCTTCAATTTCTTTTTCTTCTCTTACTGCTGAAGCTGACTTTCTTTCTTTCTTTCTTTCTTTCTTTCTTTCTTTCTTTCTTTCTTTCTTTCTTTCTTTCTTTCTTTCTTTCTTTCTTTCTTTCTTTCTTTCTTTCTTTCTTTCTTTCTTTCTTTCTTTCTTTCTTTCTTTCTTTCTTTCTTTCTTTCTTTCTTTCTTTCTTTCTTTCTTTCTTTCTTTCTTCCCAAAGTAATGGGGTTAAGTAGCTTGCCCAAGGCCACACAGCTAGGTCATTATTAAGTGTCTGAGGTCAGAATTGAACTCAGGTCCTTCGGACTCCAGGGACAATGCTCTATCCACTGCGCCACCTAGCGCCCCCCCACCCAGCTAACCTTTCTAAGACAACTTTGAATAGTAGTGGTGATAATGGGCATACTCATTTCACTCCTGATCTTATTAGGAATGCCTCTAACTTATCTTCATTGCATATAATGCTTGCTGATGGTTTCAGGTATAAACTCCTTATCATTCTAAGGAACAATCCATTAATTTCTATACTCTCTAGTGTTTTCAGTAGGAATGGGGGCAGTATTTTGTCAAAGGCTTTTTCAGCATCTATTGAGATAATCATTTGATTTCTGTTAGGTTGATATAGTTAATTATACTAATAGATTTCCTAATATTGAACCAACTCTGTATACCTTGGATAAATCTTGCTTGGTCAAAGTGTATTATCCTAGTGGTAACTTGCTGTAATTGCTTTGTTAAGATTTTATTTAAGTTTTTTCATCTATTTTCATCAGGGAGATAGGTATATAATTTTCATTCTCTGTTTTGACTCTTCCATATCAGTGTCATAAAAAAAAGTTAGGCAGAATTCTGCCTTCACCTAAAATAAATATTTTTTTTTTAAAAAAGAATGTAGCTTTTTAAAAGATTGGCCTTCTAGAAATAAGAAATTATTGAAAGGGTTTTCCAACTTCTACTGTTTAATTCCATGTAAATCTCTGACATTTGAAATGTCTGTCCTATATAAGCATTGTTGTTGTTGACGATGTTGTTTGTCCTTCATTTTTTGTAGAAAACCATAATATCAGGGAAATGATGCCATCATAAGCTTGTGAACTGAATTTGAGGGAGGGGATGTTGTACTAAGTCACCAGCCTCACTTTCTTCTTTAGAGTCATCTGGATCCAGTGGCCAAATATGGATCGGGAGTATTAGACTGTCCTGGATGTGAGGCAGTCAGGGTTCAGTGACTTGCCTAAGTCACACAATTAGTTTAGTGGCAAGTGTCTGGACCTCAATTTGAATTCAAGTTTTACAGATATCAGGAACAGTACTCTATCTACTCATCACCTAGCTGCCAACTATATATGTATTTAGGGGGAGGCACATGAATACATACATGGATATTAGATTTACAAATAGGTATGATAAATACAATTATATATATATATATATGCACAACATATATATATATATATATATATATATATATATAAAACAGGAAACTAATTTGAACCTATTTCTTATAACATATGTTTACATTAAATGACAACTTGCACATCCATAAATTGAATAAATTGCAAATGTAACTATAGTAATATAATTAAGGATGTGCTAATAAATATTTAAGAAACTCCTCTTCAAAAAAATACATGACATACTTTTAAATTTAATCGGCATTATGAAGATTTTATCCATCTTAAGTCTAAACAATGAACAAAGCAGTAAATTAAATCTTGATTTGTATCTCTAAACAATTCAAGAAGTATAAATGTTCGCACCAAAAATTTAACAGTCTGATTATCCTAAGCTATTAGGAATTAGTTCCAATACAGGCACTGCATATGAGTATAGATACATAAAGATAGAGCCATACAGATGGAAAGATTCCATATTTTGTTTATCAAACCTCATGCCCTGATCTAGGCAATAGAAATTTTTGATTCACTTGATTTTTTAATTAAGTGGAATAGGGAACATTCTTTTAAGAGGTTCTGGGGTTTTTTCCAGAAGGCACTTCCATGTTCCAAAACTCAAAGCAACCCATGTAGCTTCATCAAAAGAAGCAGTTTCTTGAGGTCTTCACCCTCCAAAAGAGATTCCCTTTAATCCAGAACTCTAAGTTGGATTCCCTTCATATCAGTAGCAAATACTTTAATTGATCATACAGTGTGTCTGTTTTTGTACCTTGTGTAATGTTTATTAACACATGATTAATATGCACTATTATCTGTTTCATCTTTTCAGGAATTTTGAGTAATATCATTATGTGGATGGGCACTAACTTGGGAGAAGAGAGACTGTAAGATTGGAGTTCATAACTTAGGATCCATGGCTCCAGGGTTCTGTGAACTTGGACAGGAAAAATTACAAAATAAGTAAATACTTTCACTGATATTTAAATGAAATTAAGTATTTCTTTCAATTATTTGGCCTTGTAATACTGCTGAAGCAATACTGATGAAGCAATACTGCTGAAATCACACTTCTGTGTGACTAAGACACACAAAAAAAGGTTAAGAATGCCTACTATTGGGGTGGCTAGGTGGCGTAGTGGATAGAGCACTGGTCCAGGAGTCAGGAGTACCTGAGTCCAAATCCGCCCTCAGACACTTAATCTAGTTGTGTGGCCTGGGGCAAGCCACTTAACTCCATTTGCCTTGCAAAAAAAAAAAGAATGCCTACTATTGGCTTGGGTGGGGGGGCAGAGTCAATATGGCAGCATTAAGATAGCATTTCCCAGAAACTCCAAAAGCCAAATAAATTATGACTCTAGCCAAAATGTAGAGGGGCAGAACCCATAGGATTGAGTGATATATTTTCCCAGTTCAAGATAACTTAGAAGTTCCATAGGAAAGGTGTGTTTCACTAGCACTAAGGGTTGTAAAAAGCCATGGGTACAGAGCAGCCCAGTCCAGCCCAGCCCGGCCAGGCCCAGCCCAGGGATCACCAGCAACAGCTTGAAGTGGCTGTGAGTGAATTCTTTTATACCAGAATGAGTGTGGAGTGAGGAGCACTAGTAGCAGAACCTGCAGTGAGAATTGAGAGAAACCAGTCTGTACCTCCAGTGTCAGCCCACAGATGGTAAGGGAATCAGAGGAGACTGCAGAAATCTCCCTGCTGTCCCTGGAGCAGGACTCTATTGTTTACTCACACTCAGATCTAGGTTGCAGTTTGGCTTTCCATACTTAGATAGCAGGGACCCTCCTGACAGCTCCAGGGCAGAGGGGAGTGCCTGTGGTCATCTACATATCAAAGCACAGGCAAGAGAGTATATGCCCTTGGAGGAATAAAGGTCCCAGTGGGGTGTACCAAAAAACCCCACAAAGCTGATGTTCCAAGAATGCTCAAAAGCTCAGGAAGCAACTCCAGGCACAGACTGGAGAAATGAGTAAACAGAGATAAAAAGAGGAACACCTTTGAGAAATTCTTTTTCTATGACCCCAAGAAGGATCAAAATACTCAATCTGTAGATGAGGAAGTATAAGCACCTGCATATAAAGACTCCATGAAAAATGGAAGTTGGACTCAGGTTATAATAGAGCTCAAAAAAGATTTTGAAAATCAATTAAGGGAGATAGAAGAAAAATTGGGAAAAGAAATGAAAGAGATGCAGGAAAAACACACAAAAGAAATCAGCAGCTTAGTCAAGGAGATCCAAAAGAATGTTCAAGAAAATAACATGTTAAAAACCAGCATAGGTCAAATGGATATAACAGTTCAAAAAGTTATTGGGGTGAAGAATGCTTTAAAAAGAATTATTGGCCAGATGGAAAAGGAGATAAGAAAGCTCTCTGAGAAAAACAAACCCTTCAGATATAGAATGGAGCTAAAGGAAGCTGATAACTTTACAAGAACTCAAGACACAACTTCAACACCAAAAGAATGAAAAATTAGAAGAAAATGTGAAGCATCTCTTTGAAAAAACAACTGATCTGAAAAACAGATTCAGAAAAGACAATTTAAAAATTATTGGGCTACTTGAAAGTCATGACCAGGAAAAGAGCCTTGATCCCATTTTTAAAGAAATCCTACAGGAAAATTGCCTTGATATCCTAGAAGTAGAGGGCAAAATAGAAATTGAGAGAATTCACTGATCTCACCCAGAAAGAAATCCAAAAAAAAAAAAAAAAAAACAACTCCCAGGAATATTATAGCCAAGTTCTAGAACTCCCAAGTCAAAGAGAAAATAATACAAGCAGCCAGTTCAAATATTGTGGAGCTGCAATCAGGATCACACAATACTTAGCAGCAAATACATTAAGGGCTTACAGGACTTGGAATAGAATATTCTGGAAGGCAAAAGAGTCTGCAATGCAAGTGAGAATCAACTACCCAGCAAAAGTGAACATCCTCTTCCAGGAGAAAAGATGGACTTTCAATGAAAGAGGGAAATTTCAAATATTTCTCTTGAAATGACCAGAGCTGAACAGAAAGTTTGACTTTCAAATACAGGACTCAGGTAAAGCATAGAGAGTGGAGAAGAAGGGTAAAATACAAGGGACATAATGATGATGATGAACTGCATGTATTCCTATATAGAAGAATGACACTGATAATAATTATATGAAACTCCTTATTTAATAGAGCAGATAGGAGTTTTTATAAATGAAGCTCAGGAGAGAGCTGAATTTGAAGATATAATATATTGTAAAAATGGAGTCAATGGCTAAAAGGGAAATGTGCTGGGAGTAAGAGAAAGGAGAGGTGGAATAGGCTAAGATATTTTGTATAAAAGATATATACATATATATACATATATATATATATATATATATATATATATATTACAATGAGCTTTTGCAATGATATGGAAGGGAAGAAGGTGAGGGGAATGAGGGAACCTTTACTCATTGGAAATGGTTCAGAGGGGGCAGCTAGGTGGCTCAGTGGATAGAGTACCGACCCTGGAGTCAGGAGTACCTGAGTTCAAATGCGGCCTCAGACACTTAATAATTACCTAGCTGTGTGGCCTTGGGCAAGCCATGTAACCCCATTGCCTTGCAAAAATCTAAAAAAAACCAAAAACACACAAAAAGAACAACAACAACAAAAAAGAAATGGCTCAGAGAGGAAATAGCATACACACTCAATAGGGTATAGACATCTAGAGTAAAATGGAGAGAAGGGGGAAAGGTGGAAGGGGAGATGTGGGTGATAGAGGAGAGGGTAGATTTTAGGAGAGAACAGTTCGACATAACACATTTTTTTTTTACTTTATGCAAGGTGCTGGGATTGGGTGGTCTGTCCAGAACCATGAGGCCAGGTGGTTGCTGGGTTTCAGCTGTGGTATGTGGGCTCAGGGCCTCTTGGTCCAGGGCTGATGATCAGTCTGCTGCACTGTTCACCTACTATACAGCACATTTTAGAAGAGGGACAGAGTGAAAGGAGAGAGAAAATATAATATATGGTAGTGGGGAGGAATGGATGGAGGGAGTTACAATCAGCAACAGCAACAGTACAAAAACATGAAAGTAACTTTTTATGATGGACTTATCCTAAAGAATGTGATCCACGTGAGACAGAGCTGATGGTATCAGAACAGACTGAAACACATTTTTTCTTTTTCTTTTACTTTATTTCTCATGAGGGTCTATATTATATGGGGGGGGGGAGGGTTATTATGTTTACTCTTAAACAAGAATACTTTAGTAATGTGTAAAAAAATCACTTGTTTAAAATATTCATAGTAGCTCTGCTTGTGGTGCAAAGAATTGGAAATTAATGTAAATGTCCTTCAATTGGGGAATAGCTTAACAAAATTTGGTGTGTGTGTGTGTGTGTGTGTGTGTGTGTGTGTGTGTGTGTGTGTGTGTGTGTGTGTGTGTGTGTGTGTGTGTGTGTGTGTGTGTGTGTGATGGAACACTATTGCACTACTGTTCTATTAGAAGTCAGGAGGGATGAGAATTGAGGGAAGCCCAGAAAGATATGCATGGACTGATGCTGAGTGAAATGAGCAGAACCAGAGGAATATTATGCATCCTAGCAGCAACATGGGGTTGATGACCAACCCTGATAGACTTGCTCATTCCATTAGTGCAACAATAACGTGCAATACTTTATTTTTCTTCCTTAAGGATATGATTTTTCTCTCTCATCACATTCAACTTAGATCAGCGTATACCATGGAAACAATAAAAAATGCTAACAGACTGCCTTCTGTGGGTGGGGGAGAGGGAAGCAAGATGAGGGGAAAAATTGTAAAAAATTTCAAAATAAAATATAATATAGAAATGTTAAAAAGAAAAAAAAAGAATGCCTACTATTGGGGCAGCTAGGTGGCACAGTGGATAGAGCACTGGACCTGGAGTCAGGAGTACCTGAGTTCAAATCCAGCCTCAAATACTTAATAATTATCTAGCTGTGTGACCTTAGGCAAGTCACTTAACCCCACCACCTTGCAAAAAAAAAAAACCCTAAAAAAAGAATGTCTACTATTAGGTTCATTTAATCAAATATATGTTCATAGCTAACTAACAGGAGACAAAGTTGTATCTTCCTTTCTCTTCATCTTTACCATTATCATTTGTAGAATGACAATGATTTAGTCCACTATAGAATTTTGTTTATGAACAATTGCTTATTCTTCACTAATAACTTCATCAAAGATGTTCTTAGTGCATCCATGGATGATTTTTATTTCAAATAGGAGATATATAATGATATTATATTAAATATATAATTAGCATATTATTTCATACATATATAATTATATAATAGCAATTATATATTTTTATAAATAATACAAACAATATACAATCCTAAATATAAACACATTTATGAATATAGTGCTTTGTCCTTTATTTTTGAAGAAGTCCATGGCATCAGGAAGGTGATGCTATGACAAGCATGTGAAATGGATTTGAGGGAGGGAGGGCTGTGCTAAGTCACCAACCTTACTTTTTCCCCCAGAGCCATTTAGTTCTAGTGCCCACATAGTTATCAGACCCACTGGAGATGGCCCTAGATCTGTGTCAATCAGGGTTAAGTGGCTTGCCCCAGGTCATAAAACTAATAAGTATGTGAGATCAGATTTAAACTTAGGTTTTCCTGACTTCAAGGTCGGTGCTCTATCCTTTGTGCCATAATAGGTATGTTGAGTTGGAAGTGTTGATATCTTGGTTGTGCTTATTTTTTGTACTAATAAAACCTAAGATTTCCCTCATGTCTCTGATACCTTCTCCTCTTTCAGATATCTTAAAATTCACACTGTCAGTGACATCACAGCAGTGCTGTTTCCAATGCTCTAATGAGCTCACTCTCATGGTTGTTCTCCTTACCACGATTACTGACTCTTGTGCAATTAAGTAAAGGACAGAGCTTCTTTCTACCAATTCTGATTAACAACCAGGTGTATACTTAAAGATTTAGAAAGTTACTTGGTGCTTTGAGAATTCATGGTTCAGGTCACTTGAGCTGGTAGATATATGAAGCAAAATTTGAATCCAAGCCTTCCTCATGATGAAACCATGCCCTGTCAACTATATCATGTTGCTTTCCACAGTATTTTTTAGAAAACTGATAATAAAAGGACTATTAAGTAGGCTGAACCAATCTGTTCTCTCAAAGGAAGAATTCATACACACACACACACACACACACACACACACACACACATATATATTTACATATATGTGCACTCATGGTATCACCTTCCTGATGTCATGGACTTTTTCAAGGATAAAGGACAAAGTATTATATGGATATATATGTATATATTCACACATATTTCATATTTTAATATATTTTAATATATTTATAATAAATACATTATATATAAACATTCATATATGTATTTATGTCCATATCACATATACATATATACATATATATTAATTTCTTCTTATTTATACTTAAAAACAATTTATAAGACTTCTAGTTAAAATCTTCAAATGCTAAATGCAGTAGCAGGACTGTCTATAAAGCCAGATCAATCATGCTGTGCCCAGCAAAAGGCAGCAATCATTTAAAGGATATAAATGAATCTTTTGTTCTTGATGAAAAAAAAAATGTGAAAAATGATGGAAGGTCAAAGGGATGAAAAGGCGAGAAATCAGTCCTTACATATTCCTTTAAAATACCATCTAAATGTAAAAAAGGTATTCATAGCAAAGATGTCAATTACAGTTGCAAGAAATAGTTAGAGAGAAGGAAGTATAACTCATTTTATGTGACAAGAAAGCACTATTAAAATGGGTCTTTGCACTTCATATCACTTCTACCTTGTTTACAAGAAGAACTATCTTCTTTGTGATTTGATATGCTGAGCTAAAATTGGCTGGCTCTCCTCAGCAAAGTATGATGGAACTAGATTTTTGAAGTTAATTTTTTACAGAGTTACATATTTACATGTAACTGCATACTAGTTATCTAGCATTTATAGCAGTGAAACTTTGGAAAATTTTATTTATACACTTATACCACATGGGACATTTTTATATTCTATAGCTTAAATGTGTTTGGAGAACTAGAAGGTTAATTATAAGTTCAATCTTATTAGAAAGTTTAAGTAACTGTTGGCCTAACCCTCAAATGAAAAGAATACTTGTTTTTCCACATAAAGGTAATCCTTTGGCCAGTGCCTACTCACCCTCCCTCCAGCAATTTTATCTTATTTTTAACTTATAATTTTTCCATTGTTTGTTTGTAAAGATAATTCTCTAATAGGAAATTTACTTGGGGGGAGAATTGAGTCAAAATGGTATTCTAGAGTATCCATACGAAGCTACTCCTTTTTATACTTCCTACTTTTGATTATTTTACTGCTTATTAATACTTGTATGGGAAGTTATTGAAAGAATTTCGAAGCAATGAGATCATGTATGTAACAAAGCTTGAAAAATCTTAAATCATACAAGCATAAATAAATTCATATTAATATATACTATCACAACAATCATCACTATATATAGTATCATATCATAATTATGGAATTATATTCCATACAAATAGCAACCTACATTTGGCATTGTTTTTTAAGGTAATCAGGTTTAGTTAAGTAGCAACTTCATATTCATATACACAGTAAGAAGATTTGAGTTCAAATTCTAGCTCTGATATTATGTGACTATGGATAAATCACATACTTTCCCTGAACTTGCTTCTTTATTATATGAAAACAGATTCTGAGGTCTCTTCCAGTCCCTAGGCCTATGATCCATCATGCTTTAATAATAAGGCTTATATAATAATGATAATGATGATGATAGTAATACATTACATGCTATATAATATTATAGAATAATAAGAGATCATATAACAATAATATGACATATTTATTATATATGTGGAATTATATCAAATTATGTGTCATATAATAATAAATCATGTGCTATAATATAGAATAATATATTATAATAATATATATTATAAAATGTGATAAATATATAGTATGATTCAATAAAATTATAGAATATGTGACATATAATACATAATAAAAAGAGGAAGAAGAAAAGAAGAAGAGAAAAAGAAAGAATAAAGATGGTGAAGAAGTAAAAGAAGAACAAAAAGAACAAGAACAAAACAAGAAGAAAGAAAGAATAAGGCAAATGGGAATAGAGCTGATCCTGGAGTCAGAAAGTCTTGAGTTCAAATTTGTCTTCTAACTTAATAGTTGTGTGACTTTGGGCAAATCCCTTAGCTCTGTCAGCTTCCATTTCCCATAATGTAAAAAGAGGACAACAATGTAAACTATCTCCCAGGGTTTCTGTGAGCAGAAAATGAGAAAACATTTATAAAGTATGTTGGAAACCTTAAATTAGTCATTATATAAATTAATCATTCCCCAGCTGACATCGATATCAGTTATTGAAATCATCAACATAATCATTCACTTTTAGAACACTAGAGTTTCCAGGGAGAAATAAAATTTTTGGTTATTAAGGTCTCTTTCTGTTCTAAATTCCGAGTCTCATTCTGAGAGTTAATTTATTTGACTTCGTTGACCTATTTGTTATGAGAAAATGGGTGAAGAGAATGAAATAATCCTTTATTAAGTACCTAATATTTGACAGACTGTGCTAGGTGTTTTATTTATATAATCTCATTCGATCTTCATAACAACCATATGAGATAAGTGATGTTAATATCTCCATTTTACAAAGGAGGAAACACAAACAGAAGTTAGGATTTGTTAGGAGTCATAGAGCTAGTAAGTGTTTGAGGTCAAATTTGAATTCAGCTCTTCCTGACTAGGCTCAGACTATGCCACAGGATGTAGCGATATGAGAAAGGGGAAGAATATCAATTAGATATATTTTTAAAATAAAAGAAAACGCTTTCCACAATTTGAAAATTGAAAATTGATTTGATAAGCATCAGCTGCCTAATCAGTTGTCACTCCATTGAAAGACATATTTGTTCATTCACTTCTTTCCTAAGTTGGTTCAAACTGATTCATCCATCTATTTCTTTGGGGGAATCACTTCCAGATCATAATGAAAGCAATTTTCAAAATTATACAGGATCTACAAGACTGAAGTCTAGGCTATGAAAGAGGTCAAACCTCAATCACTAGTATAATAAAAAGTAATTAATCCATGTCCACTCTCCCACCTACTTACCCCGTTTGGGGAAAAATTTCTCCAAGGACAGAAGTTTTAGTTGTGATGAATAGTAAACAACTGAGAGAAAGACATAAACCTCCATAGAGATTTTTTATTAAATTTATATAATAGATTTTATGTCATTAAGAAGGTAAGAAAAGAATATTAACTGATTCCATTTGCACCCAATATGCAGACCAGAGACTCTTTTAATCCTCCCTTAAAATTGTTTTGATCTTTTTGGTTCTGCTTATTTGGATGTTTTGCCAGCTCACCTTTTGCTTCTGATCCTTTACACAAAATAAGCAGTTTAAAATTTCTGCATAGCTCATAGTTTGAAAAGATTTACATTCTCATTCTTAAAAATGACACCAACAAAGCCAAAATACCAGGAAAATAAGAAAGTTGGTTTTTATTAAGTGAAATATTTCTATTAATATACTGGAATTTGTGTTGTTTGCATCATGAAAACAAAGTTATCCATCTGACCCTATGCTAGAACAATGGTTTCAGAAAATGTTTAATCGTCAATAAAAAGATTTTTAATGCTGCAGGCTCACATCAGTATTCTCATTCATTTTTGCTCATTACTGTTATATGCAATACCATTTCTAGTCTATTTAAAAAAAAACTGGGATTTTCCATCAACTTGAACAACAGAATTAATTGTGTTTTATTTGACTATTGAAGATGATTAGAAATTTTCTCCTGGTTTCCTGAAGTAGTGCCATACAAAGGATTGGCAAAGGAAAATGCAGAATTCTAAAGGGAAAAACAAAACAAAACACATTTTAAAGAGTTAGAATTATAAGTAAAAAAAAAAAAAACTCCATCTCAAAGATTCAAGCCAGAATGTAACTGGCTTCCTAATGGATTTTACTTTGGGGAAATAATTTACTGTCCAAGCAAAACATCTTATGTTTTGGCCTTAAAGAAAGCTTCTAGAGAAAGCAGAGCCTTCAGGATAAGGGTCAAACAAAGACACTGTGATCTATATGACTTAATGTTACGTAGTTGAGCTAAAATTACTCTAATGAAGTTCATGGCAGTCTTCACAGCTGTGTTGTGGTCACTGGGCTTATTGTGTTGCTCTATTTGTGAAGGAGAGAGGATGTGGAGAGGAGAATTGGAGAGGGGGTGGGAGGTGGAGGAAAGAGGGAAGAAGGAAGGGATTACCAGAAAGTAGTAGCCAATGAATAGTTCCTATTCTTCAAAGACTTGGACTGGAAGTACCTACCTTGCCTGCTATACATATGGACTCTGGGAAAGTTGTTCAATATAGAGAAAGCAAGAAACTTCAAACATTTCCATGAAGTTAGGTATTTGTTAATTTTGATATGCAGATAGCGATGAACACATGCTAAACTTCTCACTTTCAAAAATCTCACTTTCCAATTCAAATCGTTAGGTTATTATTGTAAAATGGTCCAGTAAATATATATATATATATATATATATATATATATATATATATATATATTTATATATTTATATTTTTCTTGAACTGTTGGGAGAGTCTAAGTTTCTGATTAGATTATAGGACTCCTTGTTGTTTGCTGCCAATTCCTTTGTGGAAAAGCATTACCGAATCAAGATCATATTCTCTGCTGTGAAATTATTTTTTTTCTTCCACAGTTTTACAGGTGGTTGAATGGCATAAAGGCACCTTGAAGATATACGGAGACTCCCAGCTGACCTTTTCTGAGTGAATGTCTTTGCTCTCCTAATCTTTAGGCCAGTTACATCAGTGGAAATAGGGAGGCTTGAGTTAACTGCCATATTCCAAGATAATCATTTCTAGAGAGCCTAGGTACTTTGGATCAGACCTGAATTGACTTTACTGTAAATCTAATAATAACAATATTTGTTCTTCATTCTCAAAGAAGACCATGACATCCAGGTGGTGATGCCATGCCAAAAATGTGAATTGAATTTGAATGGCTGGGGGTGCTGTGCTAAGTCCCCAGTTTCACTTTCTCTTACAGTATCATCTGGGTCCAGTGGTCATATATGAAATGGGATGACTGGAGATGGCCCTGGATGTGAGGCAATTAGAGTGAAGTGACTGACCCAAGGTCACACAGCTAGAATGAGTCAAATGATTAAGTCTGGATTCCCATCTTCCTGACTCCAAGTCCAGTGTTCTCTCAACCTGGGTCTTAGCTATGGACCTTTTGGGCAAGGGAAAAGCTCTAGGACCTTATAGGACACTCCCAAAAGCTCAGGGGAATTTTCTAATGTATTGCTTTTATCTCTAGATCTGTTACTTTACTAGGAGAATGATGAATTTGTTTGTATTAAAGAAACTGCATATTTTAAAACTCAAGCCTGAGTAGTCCATTGTATCAGATGCAAGAACCATGACAGAGACATATGAGAAACATAAAAGGTGAAGACATTCACTGTGATTTTTTTAACCTAATAAATGAGAAATTTGTTTATATAAGGATGCAAATGAAATTCTACTACCATTTATAATGCAAAAGGTTAATTTGAAGGAACTCTTTTCTGGATGGGCATGATGGAGAAAGAAGGGACTATACAGACCTATGGTTTCATGCTCCTAGCCTTTCATCTATAATGTATACTTAATGAATTGCTTAGGGAAGAGGAGGTTAAGTTAATTGCCTCTGGGGAAAAAGTCATTATGGCAGCATCCCAGGCAGCCCTGGAACCCAGGTAGTAAAGTTGATAGAGAGAACAGTTTGAAGTTTGAACACCTGGGTTTCTATCCCAACTCCTAAGTTTTGGGAACCAGTGCAAGTGTGAAGCCATTAATTTCATTGGACTTCAGTTTATTAAAATGATGGGGCTAGATTTTACTGCTATTTTAAAATTCTGTCTAACTTGTAATCAATAATTCTATATTTAATTTGTTTCAAGTTAAGCAATCTAACCACCACATGATATTGGACATGATATCAATAAGGCAATTCAAAAAGCAAATGAAGAGTAAGTAACCTTGGTGTCTTGATTATGTAACAATAGTATTTTCTTTTGGTCTTTTAACTTAATAGGATATTTTCAATAGAATATACATATTGTAGTAGTCAGTTTTCTCCTTTGTCATAGAGACACAAAGCAAAAGAAATAAGGAAATTAGTCTGTTTTTTTTTAAAAGTCAAAAAATATAATTGATCCATATTCATGCTCAATGCAAGAAAACAAACTCTTTGTTCCATGACTGGTAGAGCTAACTTTTTCCATGAATACAAGTTATATTTTTTTAATGGTGCAATTCCATCTGTAAATAAAATTCAGGAGATAGAGATAGACACCCTCCTACCATTGTTAATGAAAGGAATGAGGAGAATGAATGACAGCTAGAACTTACCTGATCAGAAAAGTAAAATAAATTGTGTCTGCAGTTACTTCCAGAGTTTTAAAAAAGAACTGCTATGTGTACATACTAGATAGCATCTTGAAAAGTGTTCTTGGTACATACCTCTGTGTGTTCTTGCCAAGGAGAGACACTGATTTGTACTCTTTGCAAGACAGTACTCTCTGTAGCCTATAAAAGATGGGCAGCAGGGTTACCTCCACATTTTTAACAGGGGTTACTTTTTTTAGATATTATCTCAGAGAACACAATACCAGCCAAGAAAGATCCTGATTGGATTCAACAGAACATTTGTACATTTTAGATAGTGAAAATTAAACTAATTTAAAGATGAAATACTATGAAATTTTGTCTTTTTTCCTCAATCAGAATAAATATGTTTATGTTAGATCTCTTAGTTCAATAAGGGAAGTACATCCAAGTTAGTTTCTAAAATATTTATCTCTTGTTTTTCATCTCTAGGCTGGGGATACACTTACAATTTTACCATATGTCCTGATTGGCGGCATGAATCACCCAAAGTTAATTTACTTCATGCTCTGGGAAATATCTTACCCTTTGCTTTCACTTCTACAAAAAGAATTATTGAGAGCTGTATCACCTCTTTCTTGAAAGGAACAAAGAGAAAAAAAATCAAGGGTTGTCTCGGGTTTCACGTGCTCTGCCTAAGGTGCTGCATACTGCTCATAAAAATTATCTCATATAACATATTTTATTTTTATTTCAAACTCTAGATAAGCAAGGATTTGTTATCACTCAAATGGGCAAGTAGGTGGTACAGTGAATAGAGGACTGAAGATATTTTCATGAGTTCAAATCCAGGCTCAGATGCTTATTAGTTGTGTGACCTTAGGAAAGTCACTGAACCCTCTTTGCCACAGTTACTCATCTGTAAAATGAACTGGAGGAGGGAATGACAAATCACTCCAGTTTCTTCACCAAGAAAACCCCCAATAGGTCATGAGGACTTGGGCATGACTGAAAAACGACTCAAGAACAACAAAATCACTCTACATGAGAAAAATGGGCATAAATACAAATTTGGGGTTTCTAAAGACTTGAGTTTGTAAGAGAATGAAGCTGATATAGAGTCTAAAATCTGATGTGAAGAAACTTTTTATGGAAACTAAGTGATGTGTCACAGCTAATCCTATTTAATGCTTAAGTGGAATCTCAAATGAATTGCTTGAGGAAGGGATAAGATATTTTCTTTGCCATTGCCTTTCTCGCCTAATTCTTATCATACTGATAAGAGGTGGCCTCAAAATGAGACTAGGTAGATGTTACACACTTTAATTTCCTTTTCTAGCCTTTCTGAGGTATCTAGGTAATAGACCTCATTCTATCTAGTTGAACTTGAATGAGAGTAAAATAACTGTGGAACGCATTTTCCCCCTTTATTACTTTGGGGGATAGAAAAAATAAACTGGAGGACATCCAATGGACATTTGCTGTGAATAGCTGACTAATACTCTGTGGCTTAAACTGATATTTTCCAGATTTGTCAGCACTGTTTGAATCTGAACAGTTAACCACAGAGAGGCACTTAACACTGAGTTGACTTTACTAGCACATTGAGAATCTACTTGCGCCAAAAATGTCCCTTTGGGAATTTAAAGAAATTGAAATCTTCATTTTCTTTATTCAGAATAACTCCACAAAAGAACTCTGTTCAGTTGTGATGGGGAAACATGTAAGAACAATATTGTGGTTTTAGATTTTCCAACCCTGAAACAATGCAGGCCTCACAGCCACCTACCTCTATTTTCTCTGAACGATTCCCATCTTCATACATAGGATTGGCAAAGGCATGAGTTGTTTCTTCAGGTTTCCTTTAAAACAGAGTTGTCACACAGAATGGAAGGAATTAAAATAGACTTTCATGTATATTTTCAAGTTACATCTTATAGAAAACAAGGGGAGAGAGAGTGAGAGTGAGAGAGAGAGAGAGAGAGAGAGAGAGAGAGAGAGAGAGAGAGAGAGACGCATTGTCTAGCCAACAAGTGTTTATTTTGAATGAATATATTACCATAAGTAAAAATGATTCAAAGATTCCAAAAGTAGCCACATTCCTGAAGACAAATGTAATTTGAACTCTGAACCCTCAGACTTCCAGATAAAGGCAGCTGAGTTAAATAAGTGACAAAAGTATATTTTAAAAAATCTCCAAATACAGCATGTGATTTTAAGAGCGCAGTGTTTTAGCAAATAGAAAACAGAGGAATCATTTACCATTCTGGATACCCATATACTGTCCAGGGCAAAGTTTAGCTATGAAAAGTTCTTACTTCTTAAAACCAATAAACAAAAAGCTGAGATCCTCCTCTTTTCTTTTCCTCTTCTTAACTCCTTTTTTCTTCTACATTTTCTTTTTTCATAACCTTAGTTATCTCTTCCTTCTATTTTTTCATTTTCTCCTCCTTTCTCCCCTTTCTTTTCTTTCTCACCTTCTTTCCACCTTCTGCTCTTTTCCTTTATTCTCCTTTTTGGGTCCCAATCTTCCCATTGTAGTGTCTTTTCTGGGCAGTCACTGGTTCTTGATAAGTCATTTTAGTTGTTGGCCCACCATTTATTTGGGGTTGAGGGGATATCTGTCTAAAGAGAATGATTTGCTAAAATGTAGACCCATGTTAGGGGTCTTTAAATAAGATTTCATTGAATAAGTATTATATATTGCTTAAGAGTTATGAAAAACTTTAGTGGTGCAGTCCCCTTTGTCACTAATCTGTCTTCATTGAAGACGGCCATTGGCATATTCATTCCGAAGTCTAAATCTCTGTCTCTTTCTATGGTCATCTAGAATCTCCAATGATTATGCCTCTGTTTACATGGTATATTAGGTGTCAAAAGAAAATGTATTAATTGCCAGAAAATTCTTGAATAGAAATAATAGGCAACATGCATACACATACACACATTCACATATATACATACACACATACATATACACATACACACACAAACTGCACACAACCAGAAACTACCTAAGGAATATCTGTTGAAGAATAAACTACAAAATATGGCAAATGGAGGATCAAAAAATCACCAAGTAATAAACAGATCTTCATCCAATAAATCTGGCAAAATGTTAATGGTATTAAGTCATCAAAAAAATCCTAATAACTTAGAAGGCAGTCATTTCACAAGATTGTCTTATATTTCCTCTTCCTAGAATCAATCATAAGTTTGATGCAATAATACACCTACTCCAATAGCCTCATTTCACAGATGAGGAAAAATAAGACATAAAAATACAGGTAGGAAGGAAGGGAAAAAAAACCTAGCTCATTTTGTAAAACTAAGCATTCTTACAAATATTAACTTTTAATCCTTTCAACAATGCTGGAAGGTAGATGGTATTATTAGCCCCAATTGACAGTTGATAAAACTGTCAATTAGTTAAATGTCTTGCTCAGCTATTTAGGCCCAATGTAAACTCAGGTTTTCCTGAATCATAACATAGTATTATGTCCACTTTGTCACCTCTCAACTAGTTATAGCATGAGATTTGATCCCAGGGGCTCTAACTCAAAATGTAATGTTTGGTCCAAAATGAGGGATAAAGTTCCAGCACTTTCATGATTCCAGCACTTTGCTTATAGTAATCAGAGAAACCCCATAGTTCCTCTACATTTTAAGTTCTTAAGGAACCATGATGCCACCCAAAAGTTTGAACTATTATGGTCACACACTCAGAGCAAGGGTGGAATGGAGACAGCAAAAATAGATAAAAAATGCATGATGTTTTTCTTTGAAAATAAATGATGGAATGCTCCAAGTTATTTCAATGTGGAAGTAGTTAAAATAATCTTTAGTTTTAAGGGAATGTGATATGAAATCAGATAAAACATTTCAACTTAAGCTAGGTTGTATTCTGTGACATATATTTCTATATCTATAGTTCTCTCTCTCTCTCTCTCTCTCTCTCTATATATATATATATATATATATATACATACATATGTCCATATATAGCAATTGAATCATACTTAAGGATCTCTGATCTTGATGTGCCTTCTTTTGCAAAAGTTCTCCATTTGATCATAATCTCTTTGTGATACTACAGGTACAAATTATAGAGTGCATAGAATACAATCATGGAACAATTAATATTTCAGGTAACCATTATAATGAGGACATGCTTTTTTAGAGGAATGGTCTAAAAAATATTATCTGCAAGCACATGTATGGATTAAAAAGGAGGCAAAACTACCATGTATAATGATAGGAAGATGAGGCAGAAGATGGGCAGCCTACATGCTCTGGCATTGCCCAAATTCTAAAAAAGAGAACTATAACACTTTGGATAGATCTTCCACAGGATCCATATGGAAGGAAAGGGACATGTATTACACAGGATGATAAGGCAAGGAAGGACTTCAGCCAATGAGACGGAGAAACATTACATTTTAAAATCTGTCCCGCACTGTGTCCTAAGGTACTACAAGTCTTACTATCTCCCCTGCTCTGCTTCTACGCTTTCTTCCTTTTCCTCAGTTCTACTTCTCTTCTCCTTGCCCAGTGCCATCTAGGCTATAACTATGGTTAGGATTTTGGAATTATGGGTTCTTCAATCTTATCGCTAGTTGATCCTGCTTCTCTTCCCCAATTAGAACATGAGGGGAGGGTTTTTCCTATTTCCATTCTAGCCACATAGTAATCACTTAAATAATAGTTTCTTTTATTCATTCACCCTTTCAATTCAAAGAGTTTTGCTGAGAACTGAATATAATCAAGTGTCAGTGCTTGACACTGAGCATAGTAGTTGTTATCCTTTGTTCTCAAACTACCACCACTATATTAGAATCAAATTATAGTGTGTCCGACCAACATGAGCTCCGCAACTCTACTATAGATTGGGCACAAGTAGTCCCTATGAATAACTGGGGTCTCTTTTGAGCTGTATTACAAAGTACAGCACTCTCTCTCTCTAATGAGGACATGCCATGATGGGCAGTCCTGTGTCAAGTCTTCCATGTCACAAAATTAATTCCAAAATTCTAAAGAGAGACCTTGATAGTGTCCTTGAAACATCTTTTCTGACTCCTTTGTGAGAGTTTTCCTTGTGTTAGCTCTCCATAAAATAGTCTTTTTTGGCAAGCATTCATTTGGCAATCAGACAACATGATTAACCCATTGGGATTGCCCTCTGCAACTGGAGTTGCTCCAAATACTTGGCAGTTTAGTTTGAGGAAGGATCTCAGTATCTGTTATCTTCTCCTGCCAGGTGATCTTCAGAAGCTTCCCAAGACGATTCAAATGGAAGCAATTTAGTGTCCTGGTATACAGCTCTGGTAGACACTACCAGTTTCACAGGCATTCAGCAATTAAGTCAACACAAATCTCCATTTTGATAAACAAGCCTAATACCTTTTCTCTCCTACAATTTCCTTCATTGTCTCCCAAACAATGAGCTAGCTCTGGCAAGCAATGTGTCAATCTCATTATCATTGTGAGCATCCTCTGAAAATACACTGCCAAGGCAAGTGAAGAGTATTCAAAACTTCTCCATTTGCTTCAAGATATGGATGGTGTCATGCTGGCTGATGGGGCACTTGTATTTTCTTTGTGCTAATTGTTAAGTCAAATAAACTCCCAGAGGAAAAATTCTCCAGGTCCAGTTGGATTTACAAGTGAATTCTTTCAAGCATTTAAGGAATAATTAATTGTTATTTATTTAATTACTATTTCTTTAATTTATTTAATAAGAAAAGAAGGAAAGCTGCCAAACTCCTTTCATGATACATGGTGTTTATACCCAAACCAGGAAGAACCAAAACAGACAAAGAAAATTATAGACCAATCTCCTTAATGAATATTGATACAAAATCATCAAATAAAATTTTAGCAATGAGACTACAGCAAGTTATTACTAGACAATACACTATGATCAGGAAGGATTTATACCAGGTGGGCAGTGTTGGTTCATTATTAGGAAAATAGTCAACTTAATTAAACATCAATAGCAAAACCAACAGAAATCATGTGATTATCTCAATAGATGCTGAAAAGGCCTTTGTTAAAAATCCATTCCTATTAAAAACACAAGAAACTTTAGGAATAGAGTTTTACTTAAAATGACAAACAGTATCTATCTAAAACCATCAACAAACCTTATATATAATAGGCATAAACTTGGAGCATTTACAATAAAATCAGGGGTGAAACAAGGATGCCCTTTATCACCATTACTATTCAATATAGTATTGGAAATGCTAGCTGTAGCAATAAGAAAAGAAAAAGAAACTGAAGGAATCAGAATTGTTAATAAGAAAGCAAAGCTTTCACTCTTTGCAGATGATATGATGGTATACTTAGAGAACCTGAATAAATCATCTAGAAAACTCCCTGAAATATTTTAAAAATTCAGCAAAATAGCAGGACATAAATCATTAATATATATATATGTATATATATATGTATGTATACACACACATACACAGACAAAACAAAGTCCAAGAGCAACAGATAGAAATAGTAACTATAAATAACACTAAATACTTGGGGAATTTCCCTCCCAAGACAAACTCAGAAACTGTATGAACACAATTAAAAAGCACTTCTTCCTCAAATAAAGTCAGATCTGAATAATTGGAAAAATGTCAGTTGCTTACGGTTAAGTGAAATTAATATAATGAAAATGATAATTCTACCAAATTAAATTACTTATTCAATGCCATACCAATCAAGCTTCCAATAACTAATTTACTGAGTAGAAAAAAATAGCAATAAAATTCATCTAGAGCAATAAAAGGGAACTGTTGAAAATAATGTAAAGGAAGGTGACCAAGCTCTACCAAATCTCAATCTATACTATAAAGCAGCAGTCATCAAAACTGCCTGGTACTGGTTAAGAAATAGAGTAATGAATCAATGGATTAAGATAAATTCAAAAGAAACCACAGTAAATGACAACAGCAATCTACTGTTCGACAAAACCAAAGTCATCAGCTTCTGGGATTAGAACTCACTATTGGACAAAACTTGTTGGGAAAACTGGAAAATAGAATAGCAAAAATTAGGCATAAATCCATATTTCACACCATATACAAAAATCAGGTCAAAATGGGTACAATAGTTAGACATAAAGGGTGACACCATAGACAAATTAATAGGCCAAGAAATAATCTCTCAGATCTATGGAAAGGGATAAATTTATAGCTAAATAAGAGTTATAGTACATAAAAACTGCAAAATGAATGATTTGACTATAATAAATTAAAAAAATTGCACTAATAAAATCAATGCTGCCAAAATGAGAAAGAAAGCATAAATCTGAGTAACTTCACAACTAGGAGTTCTGATCAAGGTCTCATTTCCAAAATATAAAGAAATTCATCAAATTTATAAGTTTACAAGTCATTCCCCAATTGATAAATGGTCAAAGGATATTAATAGACAGTTTTCAAATGAAGAAATCAAAGCTATCTATAATCATATGAAAAAAAATGTCCCAAATCATTATTGATTAGAGAAATGCAAATTCAGACAACTCTGAGTTATCATCTCCCACCTATAAGATTGGCCAAGATGAGAAAAAGGGGAAATGATCAGTGTGGGAGAGATATTGGGATATTAATGAATTACTGGTATAGTTGTGAATAGATCTAACCATTCTGGAGAGGCATATGGAACTATGCTCAAAGAGCAAAAATAATGTTAATTCCCTTTGACCCGGCAATTTCAATTCTAAGGCCTATAGCCAGAAGAAATCATAATAAATGGGAAAAAATCCCCCAAATTCTGAAATAGTCAGAGCAGCTCTTTTTGTAGTGGCAAGGAATTGGAAATTGAGGGGATGCCCACCAATTGGGGAATGGTTAAACAAGTTATGGTACATGAATACTATGAATATTATTGTTCTTTAAGAAACCATAAATAGTCAGACCCTAGAGAAGCATGGAATGAGTTAGAGAACAATGTACACATTAACAACAACATTGTGAGATGATCAACCTTGATGGAAGCAGCTCCCCTGGGAAGTCCAGAGAGCTAGGACAACCTATTAGACTGGCTATGGACAATGTTCCCCATCCAGAGGAAGAAAAACAAAACAAAACAAAAAACCAATCCTTCGGAATCTGATAAACACTTTATAAAATTATCTCATGTATTTCTTTCCCTTAATCCTAATTTCTCATACCAAAATGACTAATCTATAAACATGCTTATTATATTTATGTAGCTGCAATGCTAACCTGATTGTTTGCTGCTGAGGGGAGGGGGTGGGAAGGGAGGATGGAAAGAAATTTTGTAACTTAAAAATGAACATGTGCATATTGCTGAAAATATAAATGAATAAATAATTGTTAGGTCAAAGTGAGCACAAGCAGCAGAGAATGAATCCATATTGTGTTGTATCTCAACTTCAGGGACAGCATTGCAGGCACAATCATCTGCAAACAGAAAATCACCCCTTCCCCATTAGTCTTGGCAAGCAAAAGTAGTAAGAACGGTATGTGTAATGGCTTTTGATTCAAGTATAAATTGAATTTTTATGAGGAAGAGTTGTACAATGTCAGTTCTTCACTCCAGAGTGACCGCAATCTAGTGGCAGGACAGCATCAAGACAAAGCAATAGCTCAACCTTGGCACCTTTGAAGTCTAGCCAAACTCTAAGCATTTCAGTGTTCCTGCTTCAGGTATCTTCATGACATTTGGAACAAATTTGCCTCATCTGACTATTTTAGGGGAATGTCTTTACTTTTTTGGGGTAGAAACTTCCTTAACTTCCCTACATATTTAAGACACGGGTTACCCTCTGTTTTAGCCCAATGATGTGTGACTGATGTACATTCTACAACATTTTGTAGAGTGTTAGGTGGATCACATGGACAGCAAAGATGAAAGCAGCCCTGAAAAAGGGTTCAGCACCCCTCACACCAGAGAGATACTTGTCTTTTCTGACAATGCAATTAGATAACACATAGCCCTTGCAGGAAGCTTAAAATTTCCTAAAGAAAAGTAATTGAAGTAAAAAATGGAATGTAGTAAGCATGAAAGAAAAGCCTGTGTAATGTGGATAACTTATTTTAAGTAACAAATTTGCAAAGAATATTACACATCATGCATAAGTGGTATGAAAACTCATTTTGTTTAATTTTTGCTCAAGAAATGATGAACTGGAGAAGATGATTTCCACTGATTCTACTAACTTGAAAATTCTTGATGCTATAAAAATTTGTATTAAGTATAAGATATTGCACTGTATGTGAAACAATAAGACCATATACTCAACCCTTTAAACCTTATCATCTTTTGGAATATATATATTATATATATATATATATATATATATATATATATGATTGTTGAGTGGTTGATGCTAGCAAGGGAAAAATCATTTTGATGGTAGCTGCAATGAAATAAATTATCTTTCACTAGATCTGTGAGAGAAATGTTAGTTCATGTGTAGAATAAGTATAATTCTTATGTAGATATGTCCATTTTAATTTAGAAGGAGTGTGTGCACACCTAAAAAATTTCACTTAATGGGGAAACTGAAGAAATTTTTTTTTGTCATTGGGTTGGGGAGGTGGAAAGTATCTTTGGCATAGCTAAGCTATGAACACCAAGGGAAAAATTTGTCAGTTTATCTCAGAAATAATTGAACAATATCAGTGTAGACAACTGTGGTTCAGAATCTGATTGTAAGTAGAAGGAATAATAGGACCCTCAAAGGTTGAAAGGGTAAGACAGGACCAGGGTGCATGAACAATTCTATAGTCTGTCAGAAACACATAATGGGGAAGAGAGATGTTAAGGTTGTAAAGACAAAGAATGTGAAGCTCTTTTAAAGTAGGCATGGCTATAATCATTATAAACTAATGTTAATAGTATTTGTGCTAGGTTCTCCTCTGTTGTAGAAACAAAAAATGTGAACTATTAGGCTAATATTAATTTAATTTAATAATTAGTGTTATTGGCTTAAAATGATTAACTTTTATTTCTAAAATTGTTCATTTTTGGTAATTCTTCACAGCTGATTCAGAAAAAACCCCCAAACAACTTTGAAATGGTTAGGGTACTTACTCATAGTTACCAAAACATCATCTGCCAGTTTCTTATACTAGTGAAGCCAAAGGGATAGGCTGATATTCTGACAGAAAAGAATTGCATGGGCACCTTGACAACAAGCATAATTGTGAAATCAAATAGCCATTTGTGGTTCCAAAAGAATTGCCACTGACAGAGCTATGTATATTCATACACATGCAATTTGCTAATTATTCTTGTTCCTGTTCATTTTAAAATGTGCAGAACTGCTTCAGATCATTTAGAAAATATTGTCATATTTTGAAAAAGAATATCAGAATTTAAATGGCTTGTCATTTTACACTTGAATTAATGATGTTAATAGAATGAGGGAGTTTTGAAAGATCTTGAAAAGATTCTGTAATTTGGCAAACAGATCACATCTCAAAGATTTATGACTGGGAAGGGGGAAACTTTGAGGTCATCTGGTACAACCCCTTACTTTGCCTTATTTTACAGAAAGATAAACTGAAGAGTAGAGTGAATGGCTTCCTATGGGAAAAGGTAGCAGATCTGGACTCTGAATGAGTGTCCTTTGAATCCAAATTCAAAGTTCTTTCCTTTGAAATGCATTGTATCTTGTTTTCATATCCTTGTTATAAAAGATACTGAATATTCTATATCATTAGACATGAAACTGCCCTAATCCCAAGCTTTTAACAAACCAGAGAACTCCCTCAGGATATTCATTAAGTTTATCAATGACCTTTTAAAAATGTGTTATTCAGAATTGAACAAAATCAATTCTCATCATAAGGGCAGGATTGAAGGATTAGGATAATCAACTCCTTATTTCAGGAGATTGTTCCAACTTTGGAGAATTGTAATATCATGCTTTCGACTCACATTTCCCCATATATTAAAAAAAGAAAATAAAAGCTGTGTTCTGCCCAAGTTATGACAGGTAGTAAGTAATAGAGTTCAGATTTGTTTCTCTTTTCATTTTAGCAGAATCATGTTTGTGAAGAACTTTAAATCCTTCCTATATGATCTGTGCTTTAAAATTGAAGTTTGTTTAACATTTAACTCTTCTCTTCCTTTTTCTATCTTTAAAATTCCCCTTTTCCCTCTACTTGTCCCCTTAAGCTTTGGTGTTGACTTCAATGCATTTCTATACCAACAGTGATGCTCATACACATGAAGATATACCTGTGCACATTTGACATCAGTTTTTGGTTCAAATGAAAGCCAAATGCATGAGATATTTATTTCTTCTGCTTTATTCTTCATGTTTTTGTATTTCCCCTCTCATGTAGCATATATATATATATATATGTATGTATACATATATATATTTATAAAATAGTAATTGTCCTTTAATGCATTTTTTTACTTTTCTTTACATTCTTTCATTAAAACTAACACGAATGAACAAAATCAAGACCAATTCTTTGTCTTTCAACTCCACTGTGTTCCTGGAAGTCAAAATAATTTGAAAGAGAAATATGTCTCTTCTCTCCTTATTAGAGCTCACTATTACATAGTCTTTTCCAAATGCTCAAATGTTTTTACTTTTCTAGTATTCTCTTTTCTCTTATTTATTTAACTTATTTATTATATTATTTCCTGTTGGCTCATCTTTTTCTTCTTTTTCTATAATCCTCAACCAGAACTCTGGGTTTTCAAGGGCTATATTAACAGAATGAAAATTCTAGGATTACAGGGATGGTTTGCATAGATTCCTAATGAAAGACTGTGACTATTATGCGAGGACTAACTGAGTTCATCACCAGTATCCTGGCCATAGGTATGAATTTGTCTGACAAGTTGACACATAGACAAGATCATGGGTGGTTATGTTCTTTCTGCTTCTTCAGTTTAAATATATAGCAACAGAAAATGTGAGAGGATGAAGGATCTATGAATCACCCAGTTCTCATGCCTTCTATGAACATTTAACTGCTGGCATACTAATCAGGTCATTAGGGCTTATGGGACTGATAGGCCCGCTTTATTTATTCTGCTTAATTCAAATGATAAATGACTGAACATTTTCATTAGACTCTTCCTTATTTCGGAATGCATCCAAAAGATAATGAAACACCATTTTAGAGGATGCCTGACGGTTTAGTCTTGGAGTGCTCATGACAGGCAGAAGAAAATGACCACTGTGAAGATAATTATAGTTTGGGCAACCACAGCTGTTAGAGAGGATAAAGAAGTATCGAATTATTTAAAGAACTTGATAAGATCCTTGAAACAAGATAAATAGATGTCTTGATATATGTTGTAGGTATAGGGGAATAGGGCAAAAATAATGAAAATATAGCCTGGTAAAAAAAAAATCATGACTGGTAGTGCAGACATAGCTATGTAACTTTGAATTGTCACCATATTTGGAAAATATTAATATATCTGCTCATATCTTTTACTCAATGATTTCTTTATTTGGAGCAGCATCCTAATTCTATCAAAAGGTCAGGAGTGCAGATTTTTTTTTAAGTTTTGGGAAATTATTTTTACAGTCAAGAATTATAAACAATTTAGATATCTGATGATCAGGACAGAGTTAAATAAATTATGATAAATGAATGAAATAGAACATTATGGGCATTAGTGACAAATATCAAGCAAATAAAGCAATGTTGTAAATCAAATATTAAGTGTTAAATCAATTAAGTGTTAAATCAAGCAATTATTTCATGAAACCTTTCTACACATTGTCTCTAGTCCATAAAGTTCTTTTCTTTCAGAATTCAGAATATTATTATTATAGATCAGAAGATAGAGGTGGCATTGATAACTACTGTTCTATATAAACATTTTCTAGATTCTTATTTCCATAAAAATATTCAATATTTTTATTTCTATAAAATATTCAATATTCCAATTTCTATAAAAATCTTATTGATAGTGATTCATACATGTATTCATACTTCATGAAAGCATGAAAAAGGAATAGATTTTACAAAATGTATTCTGAGAGACAATTTCTTTATATTACACAATTATTTTTGCATTTCTTTGTACTTCTATGGCTTAGCACAATGTATTATATAAATATTAAATTACTATGGAAATGATAATATTAATAATTATTATTTCAACTACTTATGAGAGGAAGTGTGCTTTGGAATTGGTCAAGGGATTTACTTAAATCCTGCAGGGTCTATATAAAACCAGTTCAGTAGTTTGGATTCAGGTATCTTGGAATTTAGTTATGAAAATTTCTAGCCACATTCTAATCACTGGGGCTCAAAGAACATCTCAACCTCTTCTTCCCAGTTACCCAGAGCGACAACTTGTAAATTTTAAATTTCAATTCAAATTTTCAAATAAATGGAAGATTTGGCCTTTTTTTCATCTATATCCTGGAAATGTCTCTGGGAAAAAAGTTGATTTTGGTGTTTTCATTGGGAAATTGAGGAAAGACTGGATGCCACTACAAAAGGCAGGGTGAAGGCTCTACAAGGAGTCCACCAGAAGATACCTCATATTTAAGCAGAACTTTCGGGGGACTCTAGTCAAAGATCTTCCAGGAGCAGCAAGTTACCATTTTGCCACATGTCTCTTGCAAACTTAAATCTCCTCTCCCCTGGATTTGGTTCTTGTGGGGAAACAGCATCATACACCTCTGTTTAGTCTTATAATATACGGCAGCAGTAAATAGATCTTACTTAAAGGTAATCAACTTTAAAAACTTATTAATGTATAATTATTGATAATTATAGTGGAAATCATACTGGTGTGGCTATTGACCTATACTGCTGGGGGCGGGCCTCCAAAGTCCTTCAGGAGTCCCTAGAGTCTTCATTCAATATAAAATCCACTAGCTTGCTATTGAGAATACGGGCTCTGCATTCTAAAGAAAGGAAACAAAATAATTAAATGAAGAGATGAGGTAAATCATCTTTTCTTTGGTACATTGATTCTCAAAGGAACAAATAGTAGTCTAGGTATCTTACACCTGGCATTCTGATTTGAGCCTCTGTACGTAGATAATTTAACTAAATATTGAGAAAAATAGTAATTAATGCTAGTCATAACCTTGTCATGTTTGTTTTTGTTCATCCTCACCAAAGTTTTACTCAGATTGGAAATTAATAACCCATAGCTGAAGTATGGGGGAATATTTTCTTAGATCTTAGGACTACATTGGAACAAATTCAGAGTGGAAGAGGATAAATCAATTGTAACCAATGAAATTTTTGGAAAAATGCTTAGTTATTATGTTCCAGGAAAAGTGCTACCTAAGAAAGAAGGAAATTCATTTAGGGGGAAAGAAAGATAATGAGAGAGAGACAGAGAGGTAGAGGGAGGGAGAGAGGGAGGGAGGGGGAGAGAGAGAGAGAGAGAGACAGAGAGACTGACAGAGACAGACACAGAGAGACAGAGACAGAGACAGAGACAGAGAGACAGAGAGAAGAAAGTAGGAGTGAAACATGAATTTATAAACCTTGCTTTGTCTGCTATTAAAACTATTGATATTAAAAGCCAGCTTAACAAAGAACCAAAACAAACTTAACAAGCCCAAACAAGAAGGATGACCCAATTAAAGGGAAGGAATTCTAAGTTTACAATTGGGCAGTTCCAAATACTTAAGAAACCAGACGAATCATATGTTTGGGAGAAACAAGTTCAGAGAATTGGGTTTTCTAACATAACCAAAAAAAAAAAAATACCACAGAAAGGAAAGGAAAGGATTAATCATCCAGGGTCACAAAACCAGATCACATGACTAACCAGCTAGTTTTGTGAAATTCATTCACATGATGCAGAATTGCTTCACCAGCCAAATGGCCCCCCCAGGTCCCTCCTCTAGGAGAATGAACAACATCATTTGCCACAAAACCAAGCAAAATTCAAAGTAATAACTGCTTAAATTACCTTTGGAGGGGGAGGGTAACCATACATGGATATGATTTTAATTACTGTAGATGGTAGAGAAACAAGGTTCTTGAAATTTAACCTTAAGGCAATACCCAATGAAACCAGTGCATTCTGTGACAGAGAATTGTTATCACTCTCTATGGGGGAAAATAGTTCTGCTATTTAAGTATAGTATCATGACAATTTAAGGACTTGAAGTTACAATGAGTTGGTAAGATTAGTTTGACCTTTGAATAATGTGATTTTCAAAATTCAAATTCCAGATTTCAAAAGGAACTGAGATAATATTTGATTCTTTTTAATTCATTTGAAAGGAGGGATACCTCCAAAATACTTCCTCAGTACCACTTTCATAACCCACTTCTTCATATTTTTTACAAAAGGTGCCTTATTATTTTTTCTCTTTTCAGTAACTTTTGTCCCTAATCCACCCTTACCATAGACAGAAAGAACATATTCCTTAAGCATAAGAACTAAAGGAACTATATGTTGTTTTTCTAATCTTTTTAAGGATAAAATATGAGCTATTTAGTCTGTCATTTTAAAAATTCCACAGTCTGTTCCCCATTTACTTTCCTAAACTGATTTCATCCTATTCTCTTTGGTGAATTGTCTATTTTAGACACCCCCTTCTATTAGCTATTCCTGGAACTTAAGATGCCACCTTCTTACTTAAAGCTTTTGGACAAGTTGTCCCCCTATGCCTTTGAAATCTTCAGTTATTATGTTAGTCTCAAGTCTTATGAAGAAGCTATTTTTAAAATGTCCTAAGTCCCTAGTTATTCGGCCATTGGAAGTATAGTTATGACATAACTTTTGATCAAGTAAGGAGAGGGAGAGAGAGACAGAGATTCCTACCTCTGTGCTAGAGAGAATCGCTTTCTCCATCGAAGCACTCTGAGTTGAAGATAGAAATATAAGACCAGAATCAAAAATAGGTATTCAAAGAAAAGTAGATGCATCAATTATCATTTTTAAACATAGTTGAAAATTTTATAATGAAAAGTGTCTATTCATTTTACCCAGGAAGAGGAAGGCAAGAAGTAGACCAAAGACAACCATTTCATCTTATCTCAGAACTTGAGCTACCACAAAGAAAGTAGTAAAAATAAAAAAAAATAATATACCTAATTGCTGGTTGGTTTATAGATCACCTGCCTTGTACTTCCATTGGGGCTTGGAGTATTTAAAGGGAGATCACTAACCTCCAGTTGTCCTGTCTCGTGTAGGAGAGGGAGGGTGGGTGTAGGGGAAATAATCCATCTCAACCTTCTGCACTCCCTCTGTATAGATCATCACCATTCCTCCATAAGGGCTGAAAAACTCCATGTTCTATTCTTGATTTCACACTGGCTTTCTTTACGTACCAAGGTAAGATGAAATACAAGGACTTTATGCCTATTCTTAACCCTTACTCAAAACTTCATTAACATAGAAGGTGGCATAGAGTCTAATGTACTGACCTTGAAGTCAGGAGGAGCAGAGTTTGAATCCGGCCTCAGACACTTGACACTTATTAGCTGTGTGACCTTTGGCAAGTCACTTAAACCTTGATTGCCTTGAATCCAGGGCTATCTCCAGTCATCCTGTTTCACATCTGGTCACTGAACCCAAGATGGCTCTGGAGGAAGAAGTGAGGCTGGTGACAGCACGGACCTCTCACTCAAATCCAGTTCATGTGCTTGCCATGGTATCACCTCTCTGATGTTGTGGTCTTCTTCAAAAATGGAGGATAAAAAAACAAAACAAAACAAAAAACAACCCCCCCAAATTCAAAGACTTCCCAACTCAGAGGCTTTCTAAACTTTCCAGTTTTTAATGATCTCAATTTATGATACTTTATATTTAGTTCTTTATTCACATTACATGCCTCTAGTTGAGGATAAGCTCATGGAGAGTTGGGACTACTTGCCTTTTATCCTCATATTCCTTAATAAATGTTTACTAATGCTTATGAAAATGCTTAATTAATCCTTACAAAAATGTTTGCTAAACTAAACAAACATATTAGTACAGTTTTCTCATGTCTTTTCAAATGAAATACAGAATAATATAGTACAAAAATGTCATTTTTTTTCTCTCCCTTAACTGTTATCTTTTTTTATCCTGGTGCTCAGAAATAAAGATTGAAAGAAGACTCTTTCTTCCCTGTTTGACTTTATTTTTTCCCCCTTTAAAAAAGTTATGCTGGCAATTTGTCCTCTTGACATTTCTACTTCAGGTATGCTTGGTGCCAAAGTTCTTTCACAGTCTCTATTACTTAAAAGATTTTATTTTCTTTTTTTCAGGTATCATATGAAGATCATTTGTCAAGAAAAGAGGGGAAGCAGCAATGACCCAGAGTTTTTTGTTTTGTTTTGTTTTGGACTTCCTTTTCTTATTTTTTTCCAATTTCTTTTTCTCTTCAAAAGAAAATTGTAAAATCCCTGCTGTGAAGTATTGAAAGACATGTTCCTTTATCCTACAGAAGAAAAATATATTTTTTTTCCCTAGGCAATTTGATCTCTGGGAGAACCCATTTTAATTTTTCTTTTCTCATTGGGTTCTCTTTTATGGCATAATGAATTTTATTTTGATTCAACTTTTGATGACAATTATTTTATCTCTACCTTTATTTTTATACCAATTCTATTTCCAATCATATTCCTACATCTTTCCTATGTGAGACTTTCCTTGTAGTATAATAAAAAAGGAAGATTTAAAAAGAGAGAGAAAAGGAAAAAAACAGGTCAGCAAAACCCATCAACCTATCAAGTCTACCTGACAATCTTTGTAATATAATATACTTAGTCTCTAACCTCTGCAGAAAGGGAATGGAAGTAAAATTTTCCTTTCATTGCTTAGATCAATGCCAGTAAGAAAACCAGAATTTACTATCATATTTGAGTTCTACAAACTGAAACTTGGCTATTATAATTGCAAAATATCAGAAGTATTTTTTATTTTCTTTTTGTTTGTTGTAGTCTATATATATATATATATATATATATATATATATACATATATAGTTTTCTGGTTCTACATATATTACTTTATAATGGTTCATTCATCTTTCCATGATTCTCTACATTCTTTCTAATCATTATTTCTTACAAGCAGCAATATTTGATTATATTGTGCCAACCAGTTAATGAGCATTTATTAAGCACTTACTATGTACAAGCATTGTGCTAAATTATAGGGAAATACAGAAAGGTAAAAAAAAGAAGAAAAGAGATTAGTGATACAATCTTCTTTGTTTCCCTAATTATGCATTCAATTTATGTCTATATCTACTGTGCTAGAAAGTATCATTTTAGATTCTCAAAATTTTTAGTGAAATCCATCTCTAGATTGTCAACTGAACTGAGTACACACTGAAAGATATTATTTTTTATTCATTTTTTTGCAACAATGGTTAATGTGGAAATGGTTTCCATGACTTTATATGTACAATGAGTATAGTAATGAGCTTGTCTTCTCAGTGAGTGGGGGTGGTGTTTGAAGAAGGAAGAGAATTTAGATCTAAAATTTTAGAAGGAATGCTAATTTAAAAATAAAAATTATAACATAAAATATAAAAAGATCTTTAGCCAAGGAGAAGAGAGATTAAAAATGAAAACTGGTAGGAATTTTTTTTAAAAGCCATGTTTCTTGTTTCTTTTACTTTGCTTTTTAAAATGGGAGTGTGTTATGAAAAAATTAATATACAAGGAGAGATTGCTAATTAAAGAAAGAAAATATTCCTTGGGAAAATCTGTTGGAGAAGATGAGAGGGAATAGAATCAAGGATACATATAGAAGACAGAGACTATTTTTTTCTGCTATCAAGATATCTTCTTGAGATGTTATTGGTTTTCTTTTACTCACCCCCAACTTACCTAAAGATTTGTGGCTCATCTATTACCCTCAATCTGGCTTAACCATGTTCACTAATGTATAGTGTAATATAGACATAGATGTAGTATTATGTTGTAGTGCTGATGTAGAATGGATGATGAATAGTTCATTATAAATGAGTAGATTGAGGAGCTGGATGGTTAGAGTATTTGACAAAGCATCATTATGCATAATGAATTCCCCTAGCATGATGAGTTATCGTATAAAGAAATATTGTGAACTAGGTCCTGAACTCTGTAGGGAAGGAAGAGGAATGTTCTGAAGGTCAATAAGGGTCAACAATTCCTGGATTAATTGATACATTCAAATTGTATGGATCTCAATGGAGATAAGACTATTGAGTCATGAAGGGGAGAGTCTTGACGTATCAGTGAGTCCAGGGTATGAATGAAAGTATACCAGTTTTGGAAAGGGTATTCAGAAAAAAGTGTCATTAGGTTCCAAGTCTTAGTGAGTGCTAGAACATAGAGGGTAAAAGAAAGGAGAAGGTTTAAGATGAAAGCAAATTTCCATCCTGGTCCTCTTTTTAGCTATCTGACCATTTCCTTTGCATGTTGTTTGCTAGATCTTCAACCAGATTGTAATTATTGACTATGGGTATCATCCAAATATCTGTCCTGGACCCCCTTCTTCCTTTTTTCTTCTTTCCCTTTTCCTTTTTTCCTAAACTAGCTTCTCTGGTTTCAGTGAATATCTCCATGCTTCTGATTCTCACATCTACTTGTATCGAACCTGACATTCTCTTCTAATCATTAATTCCCTAATCAAGATATCCTGTAGATATATTAAACTCACCACACCAAAAATGGAACTGATGATTCTTCGGCCAAAATCCTTTACTCATCCTAATTTCCCTTAAGTTTCTCCATTCTAGACCATTCCCCACTGAGTTATCTTCCCAACATATAGATCTGGCCATTTTACTGGCCAGATATGAGCAATTCAATAAACACTGAGCTCTCTAGCATTTCTTGGCTTCTTAGGACCTGCATAAAATGACCCATTTTTCTCCCTTGACATTTTCTGTGATGCAGTGACAATGGTCTCCTTGATGATCACCCCACATGGGATTCTTATCTCCTGACTGGGAATTTTTAAGGACTCTCCCCCAAGCCTGAAACTTCACTGGCTTCCTTCATATCTCGACTAATTCCTGACCTGCTGCCATAAAACTTTTCTGCTTCTCCTTAATCTAAATAATGTGTTCCCAGTGATATGATCTCTAATTTAACCTATACACAACTTGTTTCTACATAGATTTTTTTTTCATATTGTTTTCTCCATGATACTGTGAGTATCTTGAATAGAGGCATTATTTTTTATTACTGCTACTGGTTCCCCATTTCCTTATATTTCCATGCTTTAGAACAGTACCCAGAGTATTGCAGGTTCATAATTTATGTTCATCAACTTGGTGACTTATTTATGGACTAGTATTTCAGCAATCAATTTGCTTAGCTAATCCACATTGAAAAATACATGTTTTGGTAGCCAGCAAGCAGGAGCCTCTAGGCAGCTGTGCTCTGAATGCTCAGCTCACAGAAGGTAAGGGAGTAAGGGAGATTTCTGAGGTCTGTCCTCTGTCCCTGGAACAGGACTCCGGGGCTCTGATTACATTCAGATCCTGGAGCAGTCTAGCCCTCCATAGAATATGGATCCCTCCTCAGTCCTGTGACAGTGAGTTTGTGGTCATTCACAGACCAGGAGAGCAGTCAGAATCTCACACACTGAGGTCCTAGTGGGAGTGTCCCAATGAAACTCAAAAGCTCAGGAAGCACTCCAAAATCAGGCACAGGCTGGGGAAATGAATAAACAACAAAAAAAAAAAGGAACATGAACATTGACAAACACTTTGTGTAAGGTCCCAAGGAGCATCAAAATACTCAGTCTGAAGATGAGGAAGTAAAAGCTTCTGCATGTGAAGACTCCAAGGAAAATAGAAGTTGGACACAGGCTATGACAGAACTCAAAAAAAGATTTTGAAAATCAAGTAAGGGAGATAGAAGAAAAATTGGGAAAAGAAATGAGAGAGATGCTGGAAAAACATGAAAACAAAGTCAGCAGCTTAGTCAAGGAGATCCAAAAAAATGCTGAAGAAAATAATATGTTAAAAACCAGCTTGGGTGAAATGAATAAAACAATTGAAAAAGTTATTGAGGAGAGGAATGCTTTAAAAAAGCAGAATTGACCAGATAGAAAAGGAGATAAGAAAGCTCTCTGAGGACAACAAACCCTTCAGATGTAGAATGGAGCTAAAGGAAACTGATGACTTTATGAGAAATCTAGACAAAAATACGTCAACAACAAAAAAACCACGAAAAATTAGAAGAAAATGTGAACCATCTCATTGAAAAAACAACTGATCTGGAAAAACAGATTCAGGAAAGATAATTTAAAAATTATTGGGCTACACAAAAGTCATGATTAGGAAAAGAGACTTTACCTTATTTTTAAAGAATTCCTACAGGAAAATTGCCCTGATATTCTAGAAGCAGAGGACAAAATAGAAATCAAGAGAATCCACCAATCTCCCCTGGAAAGAGATCCAAAAAAACAATCCCCAGGAATATTATAGACAAGTTCCAGAACTCCCAAGGCAAAGAGAAAATATTATAAGCAACAGAGGGACACAATTCAAATATCATGGAGCTGCAGTCAGGATCATACAGGATTTAGCAGCAACTACATTGAAGGCTCATAGGGCTTGGAATATAATATTCCAGAAGACTAAAGAGCTTGGAATGCATCAAGAACCAACTAACCAGCAAAAGTGAACAACCTCTTCCAGGGGAAAAGATGGACTTTGAATGAAACAGGGGAATTTCAAATATTCCTGTTAAAACAACCAGAGCTGAACAGAAAATTTGACCTTCAAGTACAGGACTCAAGTGAACCATAGAAAGTGGAGAAGGGCAAATTATGAGGGACTTAATGATGATGAAATGCACGTATTCCTGCATAGAAAAATGATACTGATAATACTCATATGAACCTTAACCATTAATAGAGCAGGTAGAAGGAGCTTTTATAGATGACACACAGGAGAGAGTTGAATTTGAAACTATAATACATTGTAAAAATGTAGGCAATGGCCAAAAGGGAAATGTACTGGGAATAAGAGAAAGGAGAGTTGGAATAGGCTAAGATATTTCATATAAAAGATTTGTTGTTTTTTTGTTTTTTTTTTGCAATGAGCTATTGCAATGATATGGAAGGGGGGAAGGTGAGGGGGAAATGAGGGAACTTTCACTCTCATCAGAAATGGCCCAGAGGGAAACAGCATAAACATTCAATAGGGTATAGACATCTAGAATTCAAAGGAAAGAGGGAGGGGGAAGGGGGGATGTGGGTGATAGAGGAGAGGGTAGGGTAGATAATAGGAGGGAATAGTCAGATATAATAAATTTTCTTTTTTTACTTTTTGAAGGTGCTGGGATTGGGTGGCTTGTCCAGGACCACGGGGCCAGGTGGTCGTTGGGTCTCTGGTATGTGGGCTTGGGGCCTCTTGGCCCCAGGGCTGGTGCTCTGTCCACTGCTTCACTCAACTACCCTACAGCACATTTTAGAAGAGGGACAGAGTGAAAGGAGAGAGAAAAAATAATACATGGTAGTGGGGAGGAACGGATGGAGGGAATTACAATCAGCCACAGCAACTGTGGGAAAATATGGAAGTATTTATAAATATATAAATATGTGCTGGATGTGATCCACCCGAGACAGAGTTAATGGTATCAGAACACATACTGAAGCACATGTTTTTCTCTTTCTTTCACTTTATTTCTCATGAGGTTTTATATTTTGGTGGGGGAGGGGGTATTATGTTTACTCTTAAACAAGATTATTTTAGCAATGTATAAATAAAGTCATATTAACCAAAAAAAAAAAAAAAAGAAACCAGGAGTGATGGGATGGGAATTCAGGGAAGCATGGAGGGATTGCATGAACTGGTGCTGAGTGGGATGAACGGAACCAGGTAAATGTTATGCATCCTAACAGCAACAAAGGGCTGTTCATCATCCTTGATGGATTCGCTCATTCCATCAGTGCAACAATCAGGGTCAATTTTGGCCTATCTGTGATAGAGAATACCATCTGTATCCAGAGAGGGAGTCATAGAATTGAACAAAGCCCAAAGACTATTACCTTCAATTTAGAAAAAAAATTATCTTATTATGTAATTTTGCTATATATTATACTTTACTTTTCTTCCTTAAGGATATGATTTCTCTCTCATCACATTCAACTAAGATCAATGCATATCATGGAAACAATGTAAAGACTAACAGATGACCTTCTGTGAGGGGTGGGGTGGAGGGAAGCAAGAATAGGGGTAAATTTGTAAAACTCAAAATAAATAAAATCTTTCAAAAGAAAATTATATATATGTGGGTGAATATTATGATCTTTATTTCTATCTTTGACCTTTAGATTTATTCTGAACTGGTAGATCTCATGGTAAAAAGGTATGGAAAATTTACAAATTCCTTTTATGATTCTAAATTGTTTTACAGAATGTTGGATGGTTCAGGGTTCAACCAATTATAAATACAAATGTGCCTATATTTCTACAAGTCCTTTAATATTAACTATATCTATATTTTATCTTCTTTGGGCATGGTGGATAGAGGCACTGGTGTTGGAGTCAAGAGGATGGGAGTTCGAATCCAGTCTCAAATGCTTGTCACTTACTAGTTGCATGACTTGAGCAAGTAACTTAATTCTGATTGCCTTGCATACAGGGCCATTTCTAGTCAACCTGATTCACTTCTGGACTTTGGATGCAGAGGGCTCTGGGGGGAAAAAGCGAGGTTTTGAAGCCCCTCGCTCAAATCTAATTTATGTGCTTGTTATGGCATCACCTCCCTGATGTCATGTTCTTCTTTGAAAATAAAGGGTAAACATTCGAGGTGTGTGGTGAAACTTCAGTTTTTTTTATATGTACACCTTTTTACTCTTAGTAATTTGGAGTAATCTTTCATATGACTATTTTGCAATTTTTTTTTTTGCTCACACATTTTGGTTTAAAACTACACAGTATACTAATTGATTATCATTCTTCTATTGTTGATTTCTCTTTGTAGACCTTTAACAACTAGTTTTACCACAAACCACTTCAGAAAGATTTATATGACCAGAAAGTGATAATAGACATTACAACAGACCAAAACATTGTATACCTCAGAATAAAAGAAAGCATTTGCAAGAGTAATCCCTATACAACTCTAATTTCCCTTAAAGAAACCCACTATTACAGATCTATACATTATCTAAAAACATTCTTGAATGCTTATTTTTAACCTTTTCCAAAACTTCTAGAAATGAATTCCATAACTGCAATGTAATCTGACTCTTCCTTTTATTTAACCTAACATTTCTTATTTTTTAATAATTTTTTTGTTTTCCTCCATTTGTACATATATTTCCAAATTACAAAATTTCCCTCCACTCTTCCTTCCCATCCCCCTCCCCCTCAGTGCAGTCAAGTTAGCATTATATATATATGTGTATATATATATATACACATATATATATTGTTAAACATATTTACAAATCCGTCATTTTTAGCATGAGGAATTAGGATTAAAGGAAAGAGATTCATAAGAGATAGTTTTTATAAAGTGTTCATCAGATTCTGTAGGGGTGTTTTCTTCTGTGTTTTGTTTTGTTTTGTTTTTCTTCCTCTGGTTGCAGATAATATAATCCATAATCAGTCAAATATAGTTGTCCAAGCTCTTTGGACTGTGAAGAAGAGTTGCGTCCATCAAGGTTGTTCATCTCAGAATGCTATTGATGTATACACTGTTCTCTTGACTCTACTCCCTTCACTCAGTATCAGATCCCATTATTCCATGCTTCTATAGAGTCAAACCATCCATGATTTCTTATGGAACAATAATATTCCATAGTATTCATCTACCCTAACTTGTGTAGCCATTACCCAATTGATGAGCATCCTCTCAACTTCCAATTCTTTGCTACTACAAAAAGAGTTGCTATGAATATTCTGGAACATGTAGGACTTTTCCCATTTTTTTTTACATTTCTTTTGCATATAATTCTAGAATTGGAATCGCTGGGTCAAAGGGTATGAACAGTTTTATTGTTCTTTGGGCATAATTTCATACTGCTCTCCAGAAAGGTTGGATCTGTTCAGAACTCCATCAGCAATGTATCAATGTCAATATCCTCCCATAGACTCTTCAACATTGATCATCTTCCCTTTTTCTCATCTGGGCTAATATAATAGGTGTGAGATGATACCTCACTGATGTTTTAATTTGCATTTTTCTAATTAATCGTGATTTGAAGCATTTTTCATATAATCAAATATAGCCTTAATTTCTTCATTTGAAAATTGTCTGTTCATATCCTTTGACCACTTATGAATTGGGGAATGACTTGTGACCTTATAAATTTAATGCAGTTCTCTATATATTTTAGAAATGAGATCTTTATCGGAATTCCTGGTTTTGAAGATTGCTTCCCAGCTTTTTGCTATTTCTTCTAATTTTGGCAGCACTGATTTCATTGGTGCAAAATTTTTAATTTAATATAGTCAAATCATATATTTTGAAGTTTATAGTATGCTCTAACTATTGTTTGGTCATAAATTTGTCCCTTTTCCCTAGATCTGATAGAGTATTTTTTTGGTTTATTAATTTATCTGTGGTATTGCTCTTTATGTTTAAATCCTGTACCCATTTTGACCTTATTTTTGGTATACAGTATGAGATGTAGATCTATGCCTAGTTTTTGCCATACTATTTTCCTGTTTTCCCAACAATTTTTGTCAAATAGTGAGTTCAAATCAGCACCATGTTGGTGTCATAAAACGTTTGGCAGAACTCCTTTCTCTCCTATTTTTAAAAATAGTTTATATAGAGAGAATAGGAATTAATCGTTTCATAAATGTTTGCTAGATTTCACTTGTAAATTCGTCTGGACCTGGAGACTTTTTCTCAGAGAGATTATTGATGGCTTATTCAATTTCTTTTTCTGAAATGTGGTAATTTAAGTAATTTATTTCCTCTTCTGTTAATCTGGGCACTATGTATTTTTGTAAATATTCATCCATTTCACTCAAGTTGTCCTATTTATTGGCATAAACTTCAGCAAGGTATGTCTGAATTATCTCTTTAATTCCCTCCTCACTGGTGGTTAGTTCACGCTTTCCATATTTTGATACTGATAATTTGTTTATCTTCTTTTTTTGAAATCAGATTAACCAGAGTTTTGTCTATTTTTTCAGCTTTTTCATAAAACCAAGTCTTAGTTTTATTTATGAGATCAATAATTTCCTTGCTTCCTATTTTATTAATTTCTCCCTTGATTTACTGAATTTTTAATTTGTTATTTAGTCGGGGTTTAATTTGTTCTTTTTCTAGCTTTTTTATTTTGCATATCCAATTTGTTGTTCTCTTCTTTCTCTATTTTATTCATGTAAGCATTTAGAGATATGAAGATTTCCCTCAAAATTGCCATTGTTGCATCCCCTAAATTTTGGTATATCTCATTATTATCATTTTCATAGATATAATTATTAATTATTTCTATTATTTACTCTTTGACCCACCCATTATTTAAGATAAAATTATTTAATTTCTAATTTTTATTGCATCATGGTCTGAGGAGTGTGTATTTATTATTTCTACCTTTTTGCATTTGATTTTAAGGTTTTTGTGTCCTAGTATGTGGTCAATTTTGGTGAAGATGCCATGTAATGCCATGAAAAAACGTATATACTTTTCTATCCCAATTAAGTTTTCTCCAGAGGTCTCATATCTAAGTTTTCTAAGATTCTATTCACTTTCTTAACTTTCTTCTTGTTTATTTTGTTAGATTTATCTAGTTATGAGAGAGGGAGATTGAGGTCTCCCATTATTAAAGTTTTGCTCTCTATTTCTCCTTGTAATTTACTCAGCTTTTCCTCTAGAAATGTGGATGCTATACCAATAGGTGCATACATGTTTAATAATGATATAGCTTCATTATCATTGGTGCCTTTTAAGAAGATACACTTTCCTTATTTATCCCTTCTAAAGGGATTGATTTTCATTTTGACTTTATCTGACATTAGGATCACTACCCCAGATTTTTTTTTACTTCCACTGATGCATAATATATTTTGCTGCAAACTTTGACCTTTACCCTGTGTATCTTTCTGTTTCAAATGTGTTTCTTATAAACAACATATTGGAGGATTCTGGTTTTTTCATCCATTCTCCTATCCATTTCCATTTTATGGGACAGTTCATTCTATTCACATTTACAGTTAGGATTACTAATTCTATATTTCCCTCCATGCTATCTTTCTCCATTTATATTTATTTCTTCATTTTCTCTTTTTCCTCCTCACCAAAATTTTACTGCCTTTCCCCTTTGACTTTTAGGAATTTAACTTTCAGTTTATTTGCACATATACCTTCCCTTCCCTTTTATCAGTCCCTGCTTCCCTTATCTTTCCTGTTCCCTCTCCCCCACCTCCTCTATAGATTAAGTTAGATTTTTAAACACAAGTGGGAATGTATCTTATTCCTTCACTGGACTAAATCTACTGAATAGAATTTACTTAGTATTCACATTCTCCCTTCTTTCCCCTCTAAAATTATAAATTTTTTGTGCCTCTTCTCTTGGTGCTCTAATATTATTAATCAAATATCATCAAACACAGATTATTTGATTGCTTGATAAGCTCCTATTTTTATCAAGAAATCATCACAGCTTGTTTAGTTGATTGATTATCAGCAATGACTAAAATTGCATCAGATTGTAATTATAATCATTTTTTATCTTACCCCCTTCCCAAGTATCTTTCAAGTACACACAATCCTCTTCATGAGCAAAGTATCAACCAAAGCCATATCATTTCTTGAACTATTTGTGGCCCTCACCCCTAGATCTATTTTCTTTCACATTGTTACTTTCCCTTCCCACCCAGGGTACTTCACACCTTGTTAATCAAAGCAGTAGATGCTGATCCAATTAACTAGATGCTGATCTAATTAACTGTAAGAACCTCAAAGATCTCTGAGTACTGGGAGGCTCTGGAGGCCTCACTGAGAACTTTACAACTGATTGTAAGTAATAGAGACAATGTCTCAGGTCCTCCAGTTTATGATACCCTCATTAGATGAGGTGCTGAGCACCTTGTGATTAAAGTAAAACAGTTGGGGCGGTTAGGTGGTGCAGTGGATAAAGCACTGGCCTTGGAGTCAGGAGTAGCTGGGTTCAAATTCTGTCTCAGACACTTAATAATTACTTAGCTGTGTGGCCTTGGGCAAGCCACTTAACCCCATTTTCCTTGCAAAAACCTAAAAAAAGTGAAACAGTTAAATTAAAGTTAGCATCCCTCCTCTATTTTCAGGGCTTTTGTCTCAAACATACTGATGTAAACTTGGACCTTTTCAATTGAGAGACAAGACCCAATTATACCCCTATCCTTTAGGTTCATTCTCTTCAATTATTTTCTACCCTCTAATTTTCCTTAGAGAAGTAAAGTTCAAAAGAATTAGATTTGTTATAGCTTCCCTTTTAGGGTCCAATATTTGTTTAGAACAATTTTGTTTTTTTCAGTCCCCTTTTTCATTTAATTTTTTTGATATTACTTCAGTATTGCATTTGGTGATTGAATTCCCTATTCAGTTCTGTTCTTTGTGTCAGGAAGTTCTAGAAGTCCTGTATTTCATGGAACATCCAGCTTTTTCCCCAACAATATATGCTGAATTTTGCAAAGTAGTTCATTCTGGGTTGTAATCACAGGTCCTTAGCTCTCTGAAATATGTTATTCCAGTTCTTCTGATCCTTCAGTGTTGAGACTGATAGTCCTGTGTTAGTCTGATTGTTTTACCCTTATATTTTAACTGCTTTCTCTTTGCTGTTTGCAAAATTCTCTTTTATTTGAGGGTTCTGTAATTTGGCTATTATAGCCCTTGGAGTTTTATCCTGGGGGGGGGGTCTCTTTCAGGAGGGGCTCTGTGGATTCTTTCCAATGTTATATTGTTATCTTGTTCTAGTAGGTTGGGGCAATTTTCCCTTATAATTTCCTGCTTGATATTTTCCAGGTTCTTCTGTTGGTCCAGGCTTTTTAGTAGTCCAATGGTTTGTAGATTGTATCTCCTGGAACTGTTTTCCAAGTGAGTGGGTTAAGTGGAGGTCTTTCAGTCTGAAGAAAAAATAATACCCAAAAGTAGTTCAACAGGCCCCCTTCTAAAAGTAGGTCAGGGGGCCTAAGTTTCTAAGAACTGGCTCCTGAGAGCAGGTGCCATCGCTGCAGGGGTTTTGACCACAAAAATCCCCCCATACTATTACAAGGCTCAAGCCAAATCATTTAGAAGTCAACAGGAATGGGTGGGGGGGTTGCCTATAAAGCTTTGCTGCTAACGCTTGTTGGGTGGCCTCCAACCCTGGGTGTCTCCTTTGTGCCCGGGGAGGGACCACCCACTTGTTGCAAGATTCTAATAAAAATGACACTGCTCTGAACTTTGAGAAACCTCTGAGTAGTCAATTTGAGTAAGGGTCTTCATCATTCCATACAAAGGTCATTTATTTTCCCTAGAAGGTACTTTACATTTTCTTCAATTTTTTCAGTCTTTTTGTTTTGTTTGATCCATTTTGTAGTCTTGTAGATTTATTAGTTTCTAACTATTCAATTTTAATTTTTAGGCTTTTATTTTCTTCAATTATCTTCTGTTTCCTTTTCCAGTTGGTTATTTTTACTTTGAATGGAGTTGATTTCTATGGTCAACATGTCACATTTTCCTACAAGACTTTACTTTCAGTTTTCCATTTTTCTTCTTCCTCTCTTCTTTAGTTTTTAAATTCTTTTTAAGCTCTTCAATGAGCTTTTGTATTTGAATCTAATTTATAGATTGTTTTGTTACTTCTTTGCTGCTTTTTTCTTCAGACATGGCTTTGCTGTTATCTTTATCAGTGAAGTATTTTTTTTCAGGTTCTTGCAAGGTAAATGGGGTTAAGTGGCTTGCCCAAAACCACACAGCTAGGTAATAATTAAGTGTCTGAGGTCGGATTTGAACCCAGGTACTCCTGACTCTAGGGCAGGTGCTCTATCCACTGCACCACCTAGCTGCTCCATGAAGTATTTTTCTATGGTGAACATTCTTTTAATTTTTTTTTTTCATTTTTGTTGTTGTAGTTCTGCTTCTGGGGTATATGGAGTATAGATCCAAGCTTTTATTTTGCTGGGGCTGGGGTCTGATCCCTAGCGTGTGGTTGGCCAAAATGTTGCCTATGCAGTCCAGGCCTTGCCTTTACTGAGATTTGTTTTCTCCTTTATGTTCAGGCTCTGGCTTAACAGAAAACTGTTTCCAACAGATCTGTCTTTTACCTGAGTGCTCTCAGGCTTCAGACTTTGTTTGGGGTTGGGATCCTCCTTGCTGGCTTGCTATCTAGCTGCTGGAACCTCTGTTATTATTAATCTGTTGGGACCTGGATTGCACTGTGGCTAAAAGCCTCCAGCTGGCGTTCCCCACTCTCCTGCCTGCCTGCCAGACTTCACTTCCCCTTTCCTCCCAGAGACAGACCTTCACTGAAGATCCTCCATGGTGTCTACAGTCGAAAATTTCTTTGAATCTTCTCTTTTTCTTGGTGGGATCTATGGTTTGAGTGCCAGAGTAGAGGCTTCATTCATCTTTGGCAGGAAAAGGCTCCAGGAGCATGTTAGCTTCATGCTACCATCTTGGTTCTAAAGTTTCTTAATTTAATCTCAAACTTAGAAGTATCACAAGAGATATAACATTTCTTTTCTTTCTTCTTTTTTTTTGAAATAGAACTGAGTTCCACCCTTACACTTTCTACTGTGATTATTAGATCATAAGAACCACCTCAACCTCTCTAGATCTTAGGTGCTTCCTCTGAATAATGAGAGTATTAATGATAATAATAATAATAATAATAATAATAAAAACTCTAACATTTAATACATAGCTTTTATGTAAGAATTATATGAAATAAGTACAAAATCTTTCATAAAGTTTAATATACTATGCAACGAATTTAGCTTTTACTATGAAAATATTATTCACTGAATGCCTATGAATAGAATAAGTTGGAACACATTTTTGTAGAATTCATTTCTGAAGTTGCAGAGACAAGGCAATTTTTTCAGGGATGAATTTTATTTTATCCTTGTCTCATTAATGACCTTGAATAGGTGGTGAAAATTACAAGAGAATTTCTAGGTAACCTTTTAAGATAAAATGGCACAAAAGTAAATTTTAACATGGAAAAGGGGTTATCAGAAGGGCAACCAAATAGTTACAGCAAAACAGGATGGAGAAGTAAATGGCCCTTCAATGCCTTTCTTCAATTACAACCAAAAATGTCCCAACATTTAAAATGATTACTACCTAACCTCAGATGGGAAATAAGTTGGACTCTTTATGTGGGATTGTTCTATCATTTACTAATAATGTACATCTTATCTCTTTGAGCTTCTGTCCCTTTTTATTGCAGATATAATTTCTAAATCTCAGGATTTGCACATTTCTTTTTCCCCAGGAATTTTGTTCTTTCTATTCATTATCTAAAGATAAGGAAGTTAATACAATCTGGAAACATTCCTGAATGCTTCCCTCCATTTAGTAAGCAACTCACAATAAGCTTAAGGGTAGAAGACTAGGAAAAATAGACTGAAATCTGCTTAGAATATCTTCTACACTGGAAAGCTAACATTTTAAAAATATCATATTTTTAGACTAGATTAAATGAAACTAAACATTAAATACAATGAGTATTGGGTAAATTAAGAGAGGTTTTAAAATCAAATTTACAATTTTCAACTGAAACTTATTTCCTCAGAAGATGATGAAATTGTCCAGTTGATCATACAGGGAAGGTTGTGAAGTATGGAAGAAAAAGAGAGAAGTATGTGGGATAAAAGTTTTGACTTTCCATTTAATATGTGATTTCTGGAAAAATCATTTAACCACTTTAGGCTCATTTGTAAGATGAGGATAATGTTCAGAACTTGATGAGAATGTTAAGAAGAAAGAAGTCTATAAATTTTAAAGCACTAAATGAATATATTCTATTAATTAGTACATATATGTTGGTATCTGGTCTTATATAAGGAGTATGAATTCTTATAATTGAAATCAAGCTTTACTGGCAAGGTGTATTGGCAAAAATGTTGCTTAAACTAAAATAATTCCATAAATATCTGTATATATATCTCTCTCCCTCTCTAAATATATATATATATGTATATATATACATATATATTCACATATTGACATACACAGGGAAATTGAACTATGCATACACAGACATAATAGAATTAGGAGACATGTTTCAAGGAATATTTAAGAAAATTTTGATAAGGGGTATTAGATAATGCATTTTTCAATTATAGCAGTAGAGGGTATACCCAGAGGGCCACAATGAATGATGATTAACAAACAATAGTTTTGAAATGGTTTCATTTTGTGATAGCAATGATCATGAATGTATGCTTCAACTGCTAGCTCAAAATAAATAATTTTGAATTGATGAAATTTGTTAGTTCTGGCTTCCTCTTCTTTAGACAGTTCTTTTTAGCACAGAGCTGAAATTCATGCCATACTTACCAGTTTCCTTGCTCTCTTTTGCAAAATTTTAAATTCTGTGATTTTTCAAGACTGACAAAATTCCAACAAAACAGGCAAAATTCGTAATTGTTTAAGTTCACACTTATGACTAGCAGCCCTCTTGTAGTGGCTATTGGTATGCAGAGTCAAGAATTTAAGAATTATTCAATACCATAATGAAAAATAAATCAATACCATTAAAATATAGTTGAAATTGTAATAAATAGTGGAAAAAATCCACTGAATTGACAAACTATTGCTTATGAGAAGATCTCATAAAACCTTAAGAGCAGCTGAAATAAAGGTTGTTCTTTATTTATTTATTTGTTTGTTTGTTTATTATTTGAGTATGATACATATTTTTGAAATTTGATGAAGATTTGACCAGTTAACAGAAAAAAATCTGCCAATTGCTTTTGCCAACAAAAGAAAATTCTTTCTCCAGGAAAGACAGTACAAAGATTATTATAATAAAGACAGAATAGATATTGATTTTTTTCAGTTTTCAATATGATTTTATTTATGCTTCATCTGATTTCATTTTCACAAAAAATCTTTAGGTGCTCTCCATATCAATAAGCCACTAAAAGAGAGCTACTAATCACTGAAGTGTGCACTTAAATGATTATAACTTTTGCACATTTCCTTGAAGTTTAGTCTTGAAAAACCATAAAATTCAAAACAGCTTCTTTTGATATAAAAACTACCTTGATGAGTTTTTTTTCTTCAAGTCTAATGCCAAAATCATTGTCAGAAGATCTTCAGGTGAGTGTACAAGATCTAACTATCTTCTTAAGTCTATAAAATGTCCATCCTCAAAAATATGTTGGGGAAATTTCTCCTCTTCCTTCTCCTTTTCCTCTACCACACCTCTGCTATTATCAATAATAATCATCATCTCTATGTCTGTCTACTTATTACGGTGGTTTACTATGTACCAAAGTTCTAAGCCCCTTAACTAATATTATTTGATTTAATCAGCCTAAAAATCCTGGGAGGCAGATGCTTTTATTATTCCTACTTTACAAATGAGTAAACTGAGGAAGATCAAGGTTATGGTCAAATAGCTAGGCTGTGTCTAAGGTGGGATGTGAACTCCAATCTTATTGACTCCAGGTCCACTGTACAAAACAATGCATGGGATTCTTGTTTCCACTGAATACATGATGAATCCTGGTAATTATGCTGAGATATGGAGAAGTTTAATAGAAAATTTTTAAATGATCTAGAATGTTGCTGCTTGATTTTGTGATATAACACATATCATTAATGATTAAGAAATAGAGGTTAAAGTGCTCCAGTAGCCTATGCATTCACATGAAACAAAATCCATTCAAAACTTCTGGGTTATAATTTAGGCCAGACTTGGAAAGCTAGACCATTAATCAATGGAATATTTAATATCCAATACAATAAAAGCATGGTTTTATGATAAAAGCTTAAAGAAATTTGTTATTTTCTAACACACTCAATGCTAAATCATCTAAAATAAGTGAGTTAAGCAAAATGAGCATGCATAATATTACATTTTTAAGAAGCAAAAATAGATATGAGTAAGATCTGCAAGAAAAACAAGGCAATAAATCTAACTGTTTTCTTTGTCCCAAATAATTTCCATTCCATGTCATTGAATGTATGCAGTAGGTATAATATACATTTATATTTATGACTATGTATGTATGTATGCTATTGCAAAAAAGGTATTCCCATATATATGGCACAGAATACTTCTGAAATGCACACATTCCCCTAAAATATGTTTGTCACAAAAGATTTTTCCAAAGTAGAGAACAGTTGGTTTTGAAAAATATCCTCTCTAAGAAACCTAGAAAGGTGTTATTATGGGGTAGGAGGGATCTCATTAAAGAAAAAACTGGCAACTAGGTAAGGGTTTTATATTTCTCCATTCCCTTCCTACTCCCCTGTGCCCCCAGGATGGTGAGCAGTTTTGGGTGTCTTCCAAATGCCTGCAAGAACCTGAAGAGTGCCAAGTCTTTTGGCAGGTATGCCAAGTAACTACCCTTCCTGCTTTAGAAAACAGCTGAGGGAGTTCTCTAATAGAAGTCTTGAGGTCTGGGAGGCCTTATGCCTAGGGTAATATATTACTTTGGAATGCAAAATGTTTGTTCAGATTCAGAAAAAAATGAATTTTATCCAATAGACACCCTAAGCTTGTTTCATTGCTTTATGATTCATTATTAGGGTGAAGGAAGAGGTCAATAGGAACATCCTCTAGTGACTTTGCCCACTACTCTTGGATTAACAATGAATCCAGAAACCACTATTAAAATCTGTTCATGTGGAAAGGGCATTTTCTGTGTCATTCTTTCTGTATGAAATCAATCAGAAGGCATAGAGGGAGAGAAGAGTGTCATTTGCCTAGTTCAAATGGGCCCCTCAATTTTAAGAAGCAAATTGGAAAAGAATGAATTCTTTCACTATTCTTCATTTAAATTTTACTATTTCAGGAAATCTGGATTCTTACCCCTCCCCTAATATTTGGTGAATTTGCATTAAAAATTAGAATAACATAGATTAGCTTTCAAAAATGAAATTATGTGGTTTTTATTCTATTTCTTTGTATACTTTTCCCTCCCACACCCTTTCTCACGCAGAAATCTACTAGTGGTTTGAATCTTTCTTAAACTTCTTGAACTATGCAAGAAACAGATATATGGTTTAAGCATATTTAGTCCTATAGTCTTTAAAGTAGTTTCAGAACTTGGATATAGGACAGCAGAACTGATTATCTCATAATATCTCAATAGCCTAGTTAGGTATTTAATTACATGCTCATAATAACCTGTAGAGTATGCTAGAAAGATGGTGTACCCTCTACCTTCTCTGTGTTTTTAGATATCACACTGCCTTTCAGATCCAGGCAATTTGATATCGATATTGAGCTAAATTCCCCTGGAACTGAAGTATTTCTCCTCATAGAAAATGTCTTCAGGACACAAATTCACTCTTTTAGTTCATTTATTATTTTCCAAATAGGATGCCATTTCCAAATATACTTAGCACAGTGTCTGAAACATAGGAAGCATCTAACAATCACAAATTAATTAAATCATTAATTCATTGTATTTAAGATGACTATAATTCCCTTAAAGAGTTAATTGCCCTTCCCCAGATTTATAATTTATAAGCCAGGAGTCATTTAAACACTGAGCAGTTCAAAATCTACAAGAGGCTCCTACTCAATTCTCTTTACACTCTTTTAGTTAGTACAAGCACTGAAGAGGACAAGTTGACCAAAGTCACACTACTGGGTTTTTTTTTGGGGGGGGGGGCAGAACCAAAATCCAAACTGAGGTCCCTTATTCTCTGATCCAGAGTTTTCTACATGATATCAATCAGTAGTCTTCATATTCTATGTAGCAATTTCAGAGATATTTTGATCTCAGCCTTTTCAAGAAGTCTCAACTTAATTTTTTTTCATTTTCATTCATTCATTTATTCTTTACCTATTTGCAGGTTGGCTAGCTGATTTAGTGATTAGTATGCTGATTTTGGAGTAAAAAAGACCTGAGTTCAAATTCTGACTTGGTTACTTCTTAGCTCTGTGACTTTGGACAAATCACTTAATTACTTTCTGTCTCGGTTTCCTCATCTGTAAAATGGGATAGAGATAGCATCTTTCCAAGAATGGGAGGATCAAAAAGTATATATAAATGATTTATAAACTAAAACATTTCTTATTTGCTAGCTATTATTAAACAACTTACGAGGAAACCACTTTTACCTTTGCCCATTGCATTATTAAATTAGAATAGATCCATGTTATTTCAGTTTTGTACTGAAATGCACTGCTTGACTCATTAATCAAACAATCAATGATAAAATGACTACTATATGCCAGTATAACCCGAGTGAGGGACACAGGGATGCAAAGAATGAAACAATTTCTAAGCAAGGAACTAAAAATAACCCCGACAGAAATCCTGTGAAATTATTGCTATTCTTTTAACCATTTTATAGAAGAAACAACCAGGTTTTCAGACTTGCTCAAGACCCACAACTAATAAATCCTAGAGGGAGGAATTCAACTCTATCTCCCCTGACTCAGAGTCAAGTATTCTTGCCATTGAATCTAATAGGTCAATGTTATTCAGGAGAAAAACTGAGATATCACATAATTAATTTTCCCTTTGGAGGAGAGCATAGAATGCACAACAACAGAGGGAGGAGGTATAATTATCTGTAGGTATGAGAAAGGTGAAGATGAAGTTCTCTCCTTTCCTTCTTGTCCTTCAATCTTTATCTCTAGGCATAGCTTTGCTCTGATAAGAAAGTGCCTCAGAAGCTTTATCCAGATGTTTCTAGTCCATTATTGTTAAAGAAGTAGACTACTTGGGCCAGTTTGCCCTTGGCAGCATCTCAGGACAAAATTTCTTGGATTTAGAAGCATGTTTTTTGAAAGACTGATTGTAAATGGTTAATTAAGAAATAATGAGAGAGGTTAAGAAGTCCCCCTCCCACGAAACCCCCCAAATTATGAGTATACCCTCATCTGGGGCCAGCACAGTGTGAGGACAATAACGGATTATAAAGGTTTGCACACATATTTTCCTTTGAATACTGTTAATTTTAGAATACAAATATTTATTATAGAAGACACAAAATGTTTTTTTTTTGCCACATATCTTCCCTCCCTATCATAGTCTGCAATTTTTCAAGTCCAGTCATTGAGATCTATTTAGGTACTATAAGATTATACCCTGGTTGGCTGGAAGTGGGGGGTGAATCAATCATTTCCTAAACTAAGTTTTCAGTATTAGCCTTTAAAATTTGATATTCTGTACAAGGTACTGTTCATAAACTTATTTAATCACACCGAAACATATGGTTACCTTAAATGCTATTCTTTTCCCTTGAATGTATCATTGTTTCATGAAGAATTTTTTGAAAATCAGGGAACCCATTGCTACTAGCTATTTCTTTGGGAAAATTTCTGCTGTGAACCTCAGTTCTCTATCTGCAAATTTAAAGTATCTTTCATCTTTGATCTTCCATTTGTTCAATGGTTATATATTTTCACAGATAATTTCTCTGAGGACACAGCCATTACTTTACCTTTAAGGGTTACTAGTGGGAATAAATAATAACAATGATGAGCAGAATTGATTAGGAAAGATAAAAGGAAGGACAAAAGAAAGAAAAAGGTGAAGAGGAGGAGAATAGAGAGGAAGAGAACAAAAGAGAGGAATGAGCAGAAAGAGTAGCAAAATATATTGAAGGAAAGATAAATGTCAATAATCTAATGGCAGCAATTCTCACTGGTTGGTTCATGTACCAAAGGTTGCTATCTTGTCTTACAGAATTTGCAAAGATCCAAATCTTCTTTCAAATTCTCTTACCCATTATATTCCTTTTACCTTGGAAAGTTTTTTGAATGTCTATAAGCACTGAGAAGTTTAATACCTTACCATTCAGGAAAAAAAGAAGTGTGTTTAATAACTTTTTCAGGTTTCAAAATTCCTTTTATGGGGTCTATTGAGGTTAGTTGTTTTTTTCAATTTCAGGTTTTATTTTATGACTTGGCATTTGAGAAGAATATGCCAAGGGGAAGCTTATCAGTTGAAACCAAAGAATCTGGGAAATTATCCAACACTATGTGCCACAAATGGAATATTTTGTTGAACACATGATAAAATCTATCACTTACTTTCTTGGCCATTTTTTGTTATAAAGGAAACTGAAGACAGCAATTGCTAGATGAGTTGCCAGGAAAGCCAATCCAATGGTCAAGATGGTCCAAATACCTACAATTCAAAACAAATAAAAAATAAACAATAAAGAAAAAGATGCTAAAAAAAGCAATGACTAAGTAATTTATGTGGATTCACAGGTACTTACCATTCTGGGTGAACATGACATCTGGTGGTGAGGGAGAGTTAAGATGGATATGGCATCGGTTTCCTTTCCATTCTTTTTCACATCTGGAAATAAAAAGAAAATCATAGGTGAAATAAGTAACTAGGCACACCTTCAAGTAGGGTTGCAAAAAAGAAATCAAAAGAAGAATCCCTGTAAACACCATCTATAAAAAGAAAATACTATTCAGTTGACTTTGTAAAAGATGCTCAAAGCATCTAAATAGAATATAATCAAATATTTCAATATGCTCATGATTTCTTTTCATTGATGCCATTGATTCACTTAGTTTTTGTAGAAAAATAAAGCAAAAATATTAAATATAAAATAAAAACCAATATGTATGTTCCTATTATAAAAAAGATAAAAATGAAAACTTCTCTGTCCTCAAGAAACTTCCATATTACTGAGGAAAAATATATCTTTTATAGTTAAAGACAAAGAAACTGCATGACAATTTTTGAGAGAAAGCTATTAGACAATTGCAGGAGATAAAGAAAAACTTCATATATAAAGCAGTGCTTTAGTTGAGTCTTGAAACAAATGAGGGTTCTAAAATGTCGAGGGCAGAAGTGAGTGAATTACAGTCATTGGACACAATCACTGCAAAGGTGCATTGATATAAGATGGAATTACAGGGATAAGGAACATATATTTAGTGCCATCTAAGACTACTTTTTCTCACTATGCTGCAACTAGGTTGAGGAGTTGAGATTTCATCTATATGGGCCCTGACTTTCTTGAGATACATTTGAACTCCATTGAGACTAAAATGGTCTTTATGAATTTCTACACACAAAACCCAACAATATAATTCACTTGGCTGATTTTTTGGACCTATCTGGCTATCCCCAGGTCAAAGTTTTCCATGTATGTAGTACCTACCAGAATTCATACTTTACTGTCACAACCTTTTAGCAACCTTAAGTCAATTACCCTCAACATAAAGAAACATCAGATAACACTCATTAGCAAATTTTATAAAATGAGCCATCAAAAAGACAGTTGTATTTTCACACACACACACACACACACACACACACACACACACACACACACACATATATATAGCATTATAATGTAATATGAATAATGTAGTCTGTTTTTCCATATATTTTTCCATCTTTAATTTCATTCTGAAGAGAGATGTTTGAGGCGAGCCTGTATTTTAAATTCAGGAGAAATTATTATGCTGAAGATTGTTATCATTTCTTGAGAGAGAGAAGAGATAGATAGAAAATGTGGAATAGACATTTCCTTTCCTTTCCTAGATCTACTTCTAACTTGAAATATGTTCTTAAATACCTTTTACCAACATCCAGTGGACTCTTATCTCTATCAATAAAGGGAAACTCCAGACTGAAGATACTACAGGACTATGAACTGCTAAATTTCTATTTCTATTTTGATACATAATCAATTCTTTTAATATTAAAAGTTTTCTAAAGCACAATATTTGAAGATTCAAAACAAGTTTATTTAGAATTCTAAATGGAATGTTTTTTTCTGATCCAAATTTCTTTTTCTCTAATTTCTTTTCTTGCTCCTCTCTTGCTTATTTTGTCTTAGCAAAAATGCCTCTACCAAAGTGGGTAGTGAAGGAGTTGATTATTTCCTCCTATAATTAGAACAGCCTCTCCTCTTACTAATTGTAAACAGGTTAGCCACTTAATCACATTGATTCCATTGTCAAATGGGGGGAAAAAAGGATAGAGTGGGGTTGGGACTGAGAAAGACCAAGGTTCAAATCTTACAAATGAGCTAATTATGAAGTCAATGGATTTTAGGTTCCTAAGAAATCTCAACAATGACCTAGTCTAATTCATACTTGAAAGGAAGTCTCAGTTTAATGTATTGGACAAGTATTTCTCCAGTCTATGCTTAAAAATGTTGCGAAGAGATGGAATCCATTATCTCCAGAAGGAGTCTCTTCCATTTTTAGACAAATCCAATTGGGTTTTTTTGCTGGTTTTTCATGACATTAATCATAAATTTATCCCTTTGTAACTTATTATTGAAACTTATTATTGCCTTGATCCTGGTTCTGGGCTCTGGAATCAAATAGAACTAGTTCAATAATTAATACTACCATCAACATATATGAGATTATACCTGTTATGTTCACTCTGTGTCTTTCATTCTCCAGACTCTAATTTTTGTTTCTTTATTTAACCTTCATGGCACCAAGGTCTTTCAGCATCCTTGTTACTACTCCTTTCTGGATACTCTGTAGTTTATCAATCTTTTTTAACTTCTATATACCTTAGGTGGATTTCTAGGTGACTATCTATTAAGTTACATTTGATTAATAGAACAAAGTCTACCTTTCTATTAGGGTTGTTGTAAAGGTGAAATTAAAAACAAACAAAAGACACACACATATATTGGTACTGTTCGAGATCTTATGCTATATCCATATCTATCTATCCATCTATCTATCTATCTATCCATCCATCTGTGGTCTTTAGGTACATTACTTTTTCATTTTAAGATATTTGTAGACTATTTTATTTCTCATTCATAGTTATTTAACACATGAACCATAATGTTTGTGTGAACATGAATGAATTCCCTAAAAAGAACATAGTCTTTTTCACTCTCATTTTAATTGGGTCTCTTTAGATTTTAAATTTGACATTTCATTAGCACTAGACCAGATTTATTTCAACTTTTAATATGCTTCTTTTTGTTATTATTATTATTTTGAAATATCTATGCAGAAATGTTTTGTTGGAAAGGTCTAAGAAATCTTGTTCAAGAAATGCCTAATTAAAAAACACATGGAAGAAATACGAATGTCGTAAATAGTAAATTTTTTGAAACCTTTCAAGTGGAAAGCTAATAAAGAAAGACTTATTCAATGATACTGTGTTCAATAATGTCATATTTAAGTCTATGCATGCAGCAAGGAGTTCTATCCTCATCAAAAGCATTTGCCCCAATGATGGTAGAGATTCATCACAGGCACAGGGTCAAAGAATGAATTCCTAAGATGGTGATGCCTTCTAGATATGTTTGTCTGTAGTTGCAATTGTGCTGATGGAACAATTCCAGATGACTGCATTATCTCCACAGTGAAAATCCTAAGCTCTCAAGGGTACAGCCAAAATGCACACACATGAATAAAAAAAATAGAGAAGTCCTGATGCTCATATCATGATTGGGACAATCCACAGAACTATATTATAGATCTCTAAGTATACATAAATGAAAGTGAAAATTGAAAAAATTTATCAATATTAGAAAAAGCAACAGAAGGTAGGATACAATTCATGGACAAATAAGTTATATGATCATTTTCATAGGAATTCAGAGAAAAAGCTGTTTAGGATGGGTAGGGAAGGAGAAGTAAAATTCATCTATCACTGCATGAACTCAAGAGTTTACCATTTGAAGGAATGTTAGAAGTGTCATAGAACTATCCAAAATCAAAACTTAGGAAATAAAGTTAATCCTGGATGTTATTTAGAAACCGGAAACTTAAATGTAGATTCTCATTAGGAAGAGTTATGTTATTGGATACTATTATTTTTTATAGGCCAATATCTCTCCACCTCTGAATCAGAAGCAATATAAGCAAGATCTGAGTTTGATAGTAGTTCTGAAATGTTGCTATTCTTGTTAGATGATTCTGGACTTGCAAAAATATATGCAATTTTTCTTCCAAAAAAGGACTGAGTTTTGTTTAAACATAAATCGTACCATTCTGTGGGATAATAACAACTTTGGAGAAATCAGTGAAGGTATGACTAATCATTAAAATCTTTAGGGAAAAAATATTCCAAGAAAAAGAACATCCTGATTTATCCTCAGTTGTCTTTGCATGAGGCATGTATGTATAAAATGAAATGACATGAGAAGTAAAAAGGCCAATTTTGAGGGATCATAGTTTTCTTGAAAGAAGGTGATATGCCCTCAGACTGAAAAGATGATGTAGTCAGAGAATTGATGATTTCAAATGCCAAACAAAGGAGTTAATATTTTATTTTGGAGTTAAAAGGGAGGCTCTGAAGCTCTCCATTTTTAAGTTTTAAATATTTGCCTAGATTCAATTAAAATTTAAATCTTCTGGCCAAGAAGTTGAATTTTCATTTTATATGTAATATTATGGCTGGTTTCTAAGATCTAGAAAGAAAATATTTTCTGATATAGACAAAATCTTGAATAAATATTGGGGTTATGGTTAACAAAAAAGATAGGTGGATTTTCTAAAATGATTATCTACATAACAATTCTTGTGAAGTATCTTTTCCAGTGATATGCTGTGCCTTTAATTGAATCATAGACTATGAATGTTGGTAGAGACATTTAAGACAACCTGGTTCCCTTTTCTTCTCTTCATTTGAAGAATCTTCAACTTAGTGACTTGCTCAGGGATATGAAGCCAATTAGTGTGAGAGTCTGGTCTAAGACTCATGTCTCTTGTCTTTGGGGAGCTTTTTACTACTATGTGTTACTTCCAGATTTGGCTTGCTTGCCCATATGTTTCTGGAAGGAGGCAATAATTAGCTTCAGTCCACACATAATTTAGTAAACACTTTTCTACTGTACTTGGACAAAATATAGTAAGTCCCCTTGAGACATGAAGTATGAAAATGATTTCCATTCTGCTTTCCTTTACAATTTGAAAAATCCATCTGTCAGATCACATCACCAAAGAAATGTCTCTATATCTCTATAGCTTGGTATAGATGATCATTTACTTACTCTTACAATGTATGGCAAATACTAGGTTTTTATTCAAGATTTTCTTCTCTCATGAGCCCCCAGTAGCTCTGACAAATGGAGGAGATAGTGTGGTTGTGGGTAGATGGCTTGCATCTGATTGAGTAGGACTTAGAGTCAATATGCCTATGCCAAATACTGATTGTGTGACCATGGACAAGTGTTTTAATTTCTAAGCAATTCTCTAAGACTGTTAGTTGCAGAACATGTTCTGATCTTTATTGGTGGAGGAAATAACTTAAGTGAGGCTTCTATAAACTAAGGAAATCACAGTTCTGAACCAAAAGAAAAGGAAAAAAAAAGATTTTTCATATTGTTCATAAAGATACATTCATTGAGGAACTAGAGAAAGGATTTTTCTCTCCTCACCAATTCATCTGCAACCAACAACTTGTCTCACCCAGTCTAGCATTTAAGAGGGAAGGGAAAAGTCACTATGTACTTGAGTAAGCTATTAAAATTCTTCCTTTGCCCCTACCAAATCTTTGTTTTTAAAATATTGTAAATTATACCATTTAAAATAAAAGCTTTAATGATCAATCAAGATGTCACAAGCCCAATGAAAAGACATATTTCATACATTTCAGCTGAGAAGTGACAAACTGTAGGTACAGATTAGACAATTTCAGTTTTGAACATTTGCTTTGCTTCCCCTACTTAATAATTCCAAAGAAAGGATTTTTTTGGTGGAAGAGGAAGTAAAAAAGAGTCCTCTCTGTATGGGAGGGATTGATAATAATGTTCAAAAAAAGAGAAAAAGTGTTAATGAAACATTGAAAACTTCACAGAAGAAAGTTTGGAAGAAGACATAAGCAAACAGGACAATGTGAGCACTATTATATTGAAATTAACATATAATTTTTAAAAACTCAATGTTTCATATATAGCTTTCCTTTCCTATTATTTTATAGGGGCATTTATGTTTCATATTTATCAGTATCATGACAAAAGAGAAAATTTTTTTAAATAATTTTTCCCATTTGGAAATATGCCTGAGGTCTCCTAATCATGAGGTACCTGGAGGTTAAGAAAAAAACAAATACTCAGCAATTGCTTTCTGTTCCACATCCATGTTAACTTCTTGCACTTTTAAAAATAAGATTGTTAAATTTCTGCATTCATTTGTGGGGGTGACCAACTTTATCTCAATGTGTGAATGCCAGCATACCCAGCACTAAGCAGAGCAAGATTGGAAGCCAAGTGTATCATTTGGGCCAAGGACTGAGTGCCTACTATTAGGAGGAGAAATGATAGGCTGTGAGGCAAATGAGTTTCTTTTTTTTTTTTTTTAATTTTGCCATGGACCAGTTCATTTTATTTGAAGAAGGGAAGTCAGCAGAAGTCACAAAATAATCCCCTGAGCTAAAAGGTTCTGAAATTCCATATTAAGTACAAGCAATTAATTTGCTTGGACTAATTGCTCCTTGACTAATTGGCAGCGGCACATTTTGCACTGTTTATAAAAGACATGTAGAACCCATCTGAAACAGAAAGATAACCATTCCTGCCCATTCATGCAAGGGGACCTGTTTTCTGAACACAAACAGGAAGGAGCAAAAAGCATAATAAATCATAATTATATTCCATCCTACCAAAGCACATATTCTCATCTATTTTGAATCCTAATGCGTTTTCCTCTCCCAGCAGCCTAAAACTGGAGAATTAGCTGCATTATGACTCCTAATGGCTAATAACTGGGAACACCTATTCACAATCCATTAATATTCACAAACATAAAAAAGGATACAAGAGTCTGTGACAATTTTTTATATGCTTATGATTCATGGAGATGTGTTGGAAAGAGAACTAACCATAGAATCAAGATAATTTAGTTTACCTTCGAAGTCATATAATCAACAAGATGGAGGGCTAGTCTCTTTCTTCAATCATCAATATGTCTCACACCTCTCCAAAACAGAATTTATGTTCAAGAGAAAAAGCAATTTTAGCCATCTCCATGATCCAGGACACCAAGAAACCAAACATGGTAACAATTCAATGGATTAGCAGCAGAGAAAGCAACTCAATAGATACTGATATGCTCCCACAGGACCTCTTTAACGGCGGTCTACCATACTCTAGCAACAGGGCTGGATAAAGATATACCCCAAAGATATGCACAGAAATGTACTCTAATTTAGGTTCCTTCTCTTGTAATTTCTCTGGAGTTAGAATACCACAAACATTTCCAAATGAATTAAAAGATAAATAAGAATTGTGAAAATGAAATTTATGGCCTGCATAACAGAAATAATTGGAAACATAGAAGGAAAAAATCTGAAACCATTATGCAGATCTCATAAAGCGAGAAAAAAAGAATAACTGATTGGGAATGCAAATAGATAGCAGTAAAGGATAATTTATAAGAAAAGTCAAAAAGTGGTAAAATGAAAAGAAAACATGATTTCCATAGAAACTAAATATATTGCTCTCAAGACAGGCTGTAGAGAGATACTATGTATTTATAGGGTTTTAAGGGGAAAAAGAAAGAAAGGCACAAAAATACTATAAAGCAGAAATACAAGAAAACTGTCCAAAATAGATGACCACAGAAAACAAACTGATAATTGAAAAAAATATATACATATCACCTGCAGAAAAAATCCAGTAGAAACAAACCCAAACTACTCTAGGATGCAAACTACAATATACCTAGCTGTCTTGCTCTTTATTCTCCTTAATATTTTTTTGTATCATTTCACAGTTGGAGATAATAACTGATATGTGGGGATGAATGAAAGGATTAGAATGCAAGGCCATAGCTTGGAGAGGCACTGAATGCATCCTTGGTACAATCTCATTACTAAACTAAAAATCAGGAATGATATGCAACATGTTATGTTTTAAGAAGATTTTTTTTTTCATTTCTACGGTAGGGTTTCTATATTTTCAAATGTTGTTGTTTTGTGTACATTGAACATTGTACTCTGATAAAATCTATTAAAACATTATCTTTAAAAAATAAATATCAATGTTATGTCTGGAATCTCATGAACAATAATAGTTCATTCTGAAAATGTCCAATTATATAGTGTATTGGTCATTTTTCAGCATGTTTTGAGGTCTGTTGTAAAATCGGGATTTCTTTTCCATTATTAAGAAAGGATATTAAACTTTACTGTAAAATTCTATCCACTAGTAATATCTTGCTAAGGATTTTGTAGGTGCTAATTTTTATAGCCTTTGGGATACATGTCATAATTTCTATAATTCCTTTACATAATTTATATTAATCATCAAATTTAGTTTATGTTACTAACAACCACAATAGGCATTTTAACCCTTTCATTTCCAGAAACATGTCTTAGTTATTTGTTTGCTATTTGCTGAATGTATTTATAAGTATGTTAAGCATGGAGGGATATTTGATTCATTTGTGAGTCTTGGACATTTTCTCTTACCTGAAGGCTAACATTTTTTGGTAATGTAAAAAAATGCATTGGTGTATACCAATGAACAGAATTGACTATTGATTGGTGAAATGATTGTTTCAAAAATATGTCTGTATATTTTATGAACAGTTTTCAAGTAAGTATCTAAGGACTATCCATCAATCCTTTTCCAATATTTTGCAAAAGAAGCTGTCTTATGGAAAAGGTCCCTGTTTTATATTATGTGGCATTTATGTGGCATTTTCTTCAAATGGTTCAAAGTGGTCCTTTTTAAGAAGCCAGAGCCATAAATTAAGGCTAGTAGTATTGTATGGATGTTAGTTCCTTCAAATGCCTTTTTCCTACTCATATCTGATTTTAAGAGACCATAAAATCCCTCAATACATTTAGTCTTAAACTTCTTATCAACATCTTGTTGCTTCATTTGTGTATCTGGAGGAAATTAAGGCACGTATAGGCATTGCCTTATGGCCCTGTTTCAAAATCTTCAAGGTCTATCTTTCCTTGATATACATTAAAAATGTTCACTTATTAAGTTCTCATGACCTGCAAATATCTTTGGAGAAAGATTTCATGAGATAAAGGAGCTCTTTAATATAATTTTTCATGGAACCATATATCTTTTGAAAAAAAACCTAGAATATTTGACTTTTTGTGTTTTTTGGACTTCTTTCTAAATGTTTCTTTTTTGTCACCTTTAAATGAATAATATCACAGCTAAATGTTTTACTGCATAAATAGAAAGATATCTCTACAATTTTTCCAGTGTATTTTCATAGACTTTCTTTTTTTTTTTAGGTTTTTGTGAGGCAAATGGGGTTAAGTGGCTTGCCCAAGGCCACACAGCTAGGTACTTATTGTCTGAGACTGGATTTGAACCCAGGTACTCCTGACTCCAGGGCCGGTGCTTTATCCACTGTGCCACCTAGCCACCCCATATTTTCATAGACTTTCAATAGTTCTCTCAAATCTCTTCTACTTTAGTGTTTCTTGAGACCTGTCTTTTGGAGGATTCCTTAGTCACTGCCTTTAACCCTAGATTTCTGAATATGGCCACAACATGATTTTTTCTTGCCCTGTACTAATTGCCTGCGTATTGCTGCATGATATGGAAATCCCTTGGATGAAAAGTAGTTTGGAGTCATTACTTGTATTTTGGCATGATATTTAATTTGCTAACAAATTATTAAAATATCCAAGTTATCAATCTATTTCATGTGTAGTAATGATTTCTTCCCTTTTAGTAGTCATCAAAGTGGCATTTAAGTATTCTAATGGATGGAATGTTGGTGGTCTTTTTGTTTCAATTAATATAGAATTCTTATGGTATCAGAAAATGAAAGATTGTCACTTGAGCCACTGTCCCCTGTACCAAGCTAATTAATACAAGACATTCACATATGGCCAGCCTGCAATCCCTGGTGTTCTGCCTATTTCATATTATTACAGGATCAGTTGTAGCACAGTAATAGGGATACTAAATCAGTATCTATCCACTGCACCACCTAGCCACCCCTTGAAGGGTTTTTTTAAAATTAACAATCAGTGATTTTTGTTTGGGTAAAATTAGCCAGAAATGGGACAAAAAGCATTTTTCAAACACTTTCTATATTCTAGGCACTACGCTAAATGGGAATATGAAGAAAAACAAAGATACATAAATAAACAAAACTGTCCTTGCTCTCACAGAGCTTGCTAATTAATTTTTTGGAGTTCATGCTTTCACAATAAACTTAGAACATAGTCATAGTTATAATGATAAATAAAATAATATACTGAAAGTAATAACAATAAGGATATTAATGATAATATACCACTATGTGCCCATTGCTTTGCTAAGCACTTAACAAATATTATCTCATTTGATCTTCACAGCAAACCCAGATGGTAGGTTTTATCATTATTCATTTTTTACATATGAGTAAACTAATGCAGAAAAAGATTAAATGACTTGTCTTGATGCAACACAGCCATTAAATATTTTAAGTAGAATCTGGACTTGATCTCCTAAACTCCAGGCCCAGAACTCTAATCTCTGTTCCACCTAATGGTCTTTCTGGCATCATCTTTGATGTCATCCCCTAATTTTGTCATTACTTCTCACCTCATAACATGGAGAGTCGTATATTGAATTAGATGTGTTACAATTAATATTAGCTCACAAATTTATAGGGAAACATTGAGGACTCAAACTATTTGAAAATTTACTTGAAGGGTTTTTTTTAATTTTTGCAAGGCAATGTGGTTAAATGGCTTGCTCAAGGCCACATAGCTAGGTAATTATTAAGTGTCTGAGACCAGATTTGAACTCAGCTACTCTTGACTCCAGGGCTGGTGCTCTATCCACTGCTCCACATAGCCATCCCTTGAATGGTTTTTTTTAAGATTAACAATAATAATAAGAGAAGCATTTAAGAATATTTTCTATATTATTTGATTCTCACAGACAACCCTTGTGAGGTAAGGAATTATGTTCTTTATTTAATAGACAAAGAAATGGCGAATGAAAGTATAGAAGTGAATGGCCCATGATCAAAAAACTAATAAGCATCTAAAGCAGGATCAAGCCTTGAAATGATTTCAAGTTTAGCCTTTTATTTATCAAATGATCTGGATATGAATATATAACAAAAGTAAGATTAAATAAATTTTCCTAAACATTTATCTTTTAAATCCACATGTACTATGATACCTTAAGTTAACAGAATCATCCAGGATTTCATTGAGTCTACTAAGCAATATCAATTATGACTCAAAAAGACAGGGTTTAATAACCTAAATAGGGAAAATCAAATTGATAAAAAATTCTTATTACCTTGAATATGAACCTCTGAAAAATTTGCCTTTTAGTACATATATTCTGAGCAGACTTAATTAATTTTAAAAAACCATGAAGGGTTTTTTTTTGGAGAGGATGGGAGGGATTGGTGGAGGGGGTACAAAGAATTGTGGTTCAAGTTTTTTTCCCCATTCTTTCAATTATTTCTGTAGTATAGAACATAATTTCTATTTTCACAATTGCTATTTTTTAAACTACTCAGGAACATTTTGTTGTGTTTCCATGCTATTTTGGAAATCCCCAGGTCCCTCTGTTTCACTGGTTACTGATTTAATTTTCTTTGTTTTGAAATATTTATTAATAGATATCTAGAATATTTTATTTTATCTAGAGGACATATTCCTTTAAGCTACTTTTTAAAAATTTTATTTATTTAAGGCAAGGGGATTAAATGACTTGCCCAAGGTCATAGAACTAGGCAACTATTAAGTGTCTGAGGCAAAATTTGAACTCATGTCTTCCTGACTCCTGGGCCAGTACTCTAACTACTGCACCACCTAGCTGCCCTCCTTCCTTAAATTATTAATATTTTCCCTATTGGCTTATCTAATTGTACTCAAAGTGTCTGTGTGCTTTTTCCTCCAGAGACATTTTATAATTTTAGTCTTTTTTCCCCTCTTATTTTCTCCGACTATTCATTTTTTTTACTCCTCTTTAGATGCCTTACTTACTGCAGGAAGGTACTCAGAGCCATTTCAGACTTCTCTGGCTTTTCACACTAGGCAATTCCTATTTTTCCAGCCCCAGTCTCTACTACAAGTGAATTGTGAGGAGTTAGAATTGGCCTCAGCTGGATGTTGGACCTGTGCCCTAAAGCTTTCTGGAGTGCTGCACAGCTACACAACTGTGTCCTAGCCCAATCTGCTCTGCTCTTCATTTTTCCTACATTATTGTAATATATAGAATGCTGTCCTGCTATTGTCTCAGTCAGAACCAGCTTCTATTTTCTGATTTTTCATGCCCTTGGAGGAGGAGCTGATTTCTATTGCAAGCCTGTTCCAGTCGGTTCACGTAAGCCCTGATTATACAGTAGGTGGTCAAGGAAGGTTTGGTGAGTGGGTTAGAGGTAAGGACTTCTCAGATTTTAGTTCATAGAGTTCTTAACTCATTTGAGTCCTTGGTGCCTTGGACATGGCTGAAACTATTTTCTATCTTGCACATAATTCCTTTTTTGAAGAATTTTTAGAGGTCATGAGAATCAGAGGAAAAAAAGGTCTTTCTTGGTCTCCCCTCATTTTGGACACATAACCTGGAAACTGAGTAGTATTTTAAATGAATACAAATATCTCTTGAAAACAAAGGTCCATTTTTTGACAATATTCTTCCAGTGAAATTGTTGGAAAATAAGTAATGAAATATTATGATCTTTTAAGAGACAACATTATTGATGAACCAAAGGAAATTAGATAGGTGGAGATATGGGGGGGGGGAGAAAGGCTATACTATAATACCAACAAAAATGGGCAGTACAAGGGGAATCAAAAGAATATCAGAAGAGAAAAATACAAAACTAGAAAAGTCACTGGGCAAAGAATCATCAATAAACAATTCATATACCCTAATTATGATGTCCAAAGAGTTCAAGGTTTTTTTATAACCTGACTTGTTGATATTTCCTGTTTGAGTGACTGTTCTGTTTACTTTATTGAATCTTCATGTAGTTCATGCCCTCTGATCATAGGCATCTGTGGAACAATCTGTTGTGAGTCTTTTGCTTTTTTTTTTCTCTTTACATAGTTTGATCACATCACTTCCAATAGGTTTAACTCATCTTTTTTTTTCACCCAATATGCTTCCTGGATTTCTTTATAAAAGCTGATGCTACTGGCATCTGGTTTGCCATCTTAAATTCTGACTCTCAATCTCTGACATATATGTCAATGATAAAGTTTTGCCCTTTTTTATCTCTCCATTCATACAACCACTAGTATAATTGAGGCTCATATCATCTCTTACTTAGACCTGTCTCAAGTTTCTCTCTGCTCTCCATCTAACCTCTATTCAGCTGGAAAGTTGATTTTGCCTTCTACTGAACAAATTCCATTGGCTCCCAATTGCTTCTAAGAACAAATATAAAGTAGATGGTTTGACATTTAAGTCTCTTTATAACCTGGTCCTTTTCTAACTTTCCAATCTTCTTATATTTGCTTCATTCTTCCCTGTTACTATGTTTTTGATTATTTCAATCAAAACTCTACTTGGAGTTTGCCTGGCCAAGATACTGGAGTAGTTTGCCATTTTCCCCTTTCTGGTACATTTTACAGATGAAGAAAATGAGGCAAACAGGGTGAAGTGACTTGCTCAGGATCATATAACTAGAAAGTTCTGAGATTAAGTTTGAATTCAGGTCTTGCTGGCTCAAGGTCCAGTGTTTTATCTGTTTCACTTTAGTCCTGTCTACTCTCTGGTTCAACTATGAAGACATGCTTTCTTTTCTTCCCTCAAAATTTTCCATCTCCCCTTTGTATCTCTATTTTGGCTTACTTCCAATTCCAAAGACATAACTACTTCTTAGTTTCCTTGACATTTTTCAAGACTCTACTTGAGTTCCATTTCCTGCAGGGAAACTTTCTTGCTATTCCTGCTAGCATTTTCCCTCTGTTTATATCCTAAACATAACTAATTATTTACCTGCTATCTTCTCTATTTGAACCTAAGTTCCTTGAGGGTAGGTATTGGTTTTTACTTTTTTTTTGTATCATATTATTTATCATAATACATCATCCATAGTAAGAATTTAACAATTTTTCATTAGATGATTGCCATTTTATTTATGTCCCATGAAGTAATCGTAGGAGAGCAGAGCAAAGTATCTGGCAAAATAGCATTGGGCTACCGTGTGGGAGAAGTATTCACGTCAATGAAATTATATATCCATGGAAGCTCCTGTTATTTTGAGGATGTGCAAAGCATTTGTCTAATATATATGCCACAGAATTCTCACAAGATCCCTTTAAGTTTGGGAAATGAGGTTTCATACTTTCTATTTTCTGGATGAAGAAATTGAGGCTAAGATTGAAAGAGGTCAAGATACTTCCCAAATAGAGAAACACTGTTGCTTTGAGTTATGTACCCCAAGTTCACAGTAAGAAAATTATAGACAAGGAAAGAACCTTGAGAGGTTATCTCATCAGACTGCAGGACTCTTCAACTGTCTCAGACAAATGAAAACTTGCTTTTTTTTTTTCAAGGGGATTCAGAGAACTCTCTGGAGCTTATTTCAGGAGCCTATTACAGGGGCAGGAAATTCCTTCTCCTTTGGTCCCAAATACTTCCCACACAGTCTTGTTGACTTTGAGTTTATATCAGGTTCTATCCTCAGTGGATGACAAATTACAAAATGTGCAAATACGATATCATTGGGTGGTCTTTATTAACATTTCCATTTGAATCACTAGTTGAACTGGACAGATTTTCAAATGAAGAAACCAAACACTTCCATAAATTATTTTTAAAAAACCTCTCTAAAAGAGAAATATTTCAGTGACTGCAATGCAGAACCTGGCAGAAAGAAAAAAATTCCACTGTTCTATTAGACCCAATTTGTGTGACTAACCACTAATCTGAGACTCAGCTATTAAGGTGAGGATGTTGTCTTGTAGATTTTTGCTTCTCTTGGTTAACCTTTGACTCAGAACTATACCTGAAGCAACATCTTCATAAAGTTGAGAGTCAGAGGGAAAAAATCCAAATAAAATAATCTTTAAATTGGATGATTAAATATTGGTGAACCACCCCAAAGTAAAAAAAAAAACAAAATCAAAAGAATTAATTTAATCTTCACAATCTACCTGTAAGCTAGGAGCTATTATATTCACCTTAATAGATGAGGAAACTGAGGTAGAAAGGCAAAATGACTCATCTAGTATGTTTTAGCAGTATTTAATGAATTAATCAATACTCACTCATTTATCAATTTCAAAATCATCTATTAATCTCTTACGGTTTGTACTATTAGTCAGACATACAAATACAAGGTAGAGTTTCTCTCCACAAGGTACTTATATTCTAATGTGGGAAACAATATTAGGGAAGTGGTACCCCCCAGAATAGTGATGTCAAAGGAATATTAGAGCTATAGGGCAAACAAAGGATATACTTTTGCCAGAACAATAGAAATCCTGCTTTGATAAGAACTCTTAGAAAGAAAGATAAAAGGGCTAATGGTTGGGGAATTGAGTGATTGCCTCATAGGTGAATGACTGACAACATAGGACTTATTAGATGGTGGGAAATATATACAATTAAGAGGAGCCTTTCTAATGTGGAGTAAGATCCTGGTGAGAACCTGAGTTTAGTTGCTTTTGTTTCACTCAGTAAAGTCTAAAGGACTAAGTGAAGTGTTTCAGCTTAAAATTACCTTGGCTTGACTTCTATTAGCAATGTTCCAATACTACTCAACAGTGCCATAAAATCAAGATTTTCTCTCCCTCAGGGTTGGGATCAACTCCATTATCAGAAGTCTTTTCCTATTATAGGTCATGTGGGGACAGAATAATGAAGTCGTTTTGGATAGCTATACTTACACTAAAGAGAGAAATACCTTTCCCAAGATATCTTTAGTACAAATTATGCCAGAGCAGCAAAATAGACAAGTGGATAGAGCAAGTAGGTCTTAGAATTAGAAAGAACTGGATTCAAGACCTCTCCCTGATAGATATTAACTATGAAACCTTTGTCAAATCATTGAATCTGCTTTGGCAATTCTCTGAATTAAGTCATAGAACAGTTAATCTACATTAGATGAAATTTTACACCAGGAGCTTCCAAGAACAATGAAATTACAGATTTTCAGGAAATATTAGAAACAATTCAGATTTTTGCTATTAAGTGAAATAATTAGCAACCAAAGCAGTTTCTTTTCTTTGATATAAAACATTTTGAATTGTTCTTTAAAATTCACAAATAGATGACTCAAGTGATGCCTTTATGAGGATTTAATTGCTAATCACAATTTTTATTCAATAAACTAGATGTTGGACATGACAAGAGACAAGACTTGTCTTTTCTGAGTATAGGATTACTATCCCTGAACTTAATGAGTTTATAATTTATTTTTATTTTATTTTATTTTATACTTAAATATTTTTTGTTTATTTTATATTATTACAATAATCTTGCTGTGAGAGTAATCATAAATCTCCCTTCCCCCCAAAAGATCAGAAACTTCAAGAACAGTGAGAGAAAAAAAAAGTGTACTTCAGTTTGTGTTTAGATTCCAATGTGGAGAGAAATGCTACCTTGTATTTGTATGTCTGACTAACAGTACACACTGTAAGAGATTAAGTTTCCTTCCCCATCATAGCCATTAGAGAAGTTGCTTCAATATTTTTCCATAGTTGCTATCACTAGCTGTATTTCCCTCCACCCTATTCCTCCTCACTCTTGTATTTTCCATTCTCTCTCTTTCCTTTCACCTGGTCCCTGTTCAGAAGTGTGTTGTATCTGAGTATCCTCTCCCATGATCTTCCCTCTCTTCTATCACCTACTCCCTTCTTCCCTCCCCCATTCCCTCTCATCCGATACCTTTCCTCTCATTTTTCACTAGGGTAAGATAGATTTCTATACCCTAATAAGTGTGTATCTTATTTCCTCTCTGAACCATTTTTGATGAGAATAAAGGCTCACTCATTCCCTCACCTTCCTCCATTCCACTCTATTGAAAAAGCTTTTTCCTGACTCTTATGTAAACCTTAGCCCCTTCTTCCTCTCCTTTCTCTTCCTCCCAGTACTTTTATCACCCATTGTCTCCATATTTTTACTATATTATTACATTCAGCTCCTTTCTGTTTCCTGTCTATATATGTTCCTTCTAACAACTCTTATAAATGATAAAGTTCATATGAGTTATCAGTATCTTCTTACCATGCAAGAATATAAACAGTTCGACATCATTAAGTCCCTCATAGTTAGTCCTTCAAGTTCCACCCCCTCTATGGTTCCCCTGAGTCCTGTACTTGGAAATCAAACTTTCTGTTCAGCTCTGGTTATTTTAATAGGAAAGTTTGAAAGTCCCCTGTTTCAATGAAAGTTCATATTTTCCTCTGAAAGAGGATGTTCGGTTTTGCTGGGTAGTTGATTCTTGGCTGTAAACCAAGATCTTTGCCTCCTGGAATATCATATTCCAAACCCTATGAGCCCTTAGTGTAGATGCTGCCAGATCCTGTGTAATCCTGACTATAGAGACATGGTAGTTGAATTGTTTGTTTATGGCAGCTTTTGGTATTTTCTCTTTGACTTTGGAGTTTTGGAGTTTGGCTATAATATTCCTGAAGATTTTATTTTGGGATCTCTTTTAGGAGTCGATAGGTGAATTCCCTCAATTTCTATTTTATCCTCTTTTTCGTAACCTACTTTACCCCATGGCAATTTTGTTGTACTATTTCTTGAAAAAGGAAGTCAAGGCTCTTTTCTTGGTCATGACTTTTACATAGCCCAGTAATTTATAAATCTCTCCTGGATCTGTTTTCAAGATCAGTTGTTTTTCCAAAGAGATATTTCACACTTTCTTCTAATTTTTTTTGAAGAGTTTTATTTCTTCCTGAGTTCTCGCAAAGTCATCAGTTTCCCTTAGTTCCATTCTGCATCTGAAGGAGTTATTTTCTTCAGAGAACTTTTTTTATCTCCTTTTCCAGCTAGCCAATTCTGCTTTTTAAGGCATTCTTCTCATTTGTCTTTTGTGTTGCTTTTTCCATTTGGTCAAATTGGTTTTTAATATGTTATTTTCTTCAGTATTTTTTTATATTTCTTTCACCATGTTGCTGAATTGGTTTTCATGATTTATCTGCATTGCTTTAACTTCCCCTCACCATTTTTCCTCTACCTCCCTTAATTACTTGTCAAAGTCTTTTTTAAACTCATGCATAGCCTGAGCCTATTTTCTATTTCTCTCAGAGGTTTTGGATATAGAAACTTTTATTTTGTCATCATCTAAGTATGTATTTTGGTCCTCCATGGGACCAAAGTAATTTTCTATTGTCAGATTCTTCTTTTGCTTTTGTTTGCTCATTTCTTCAGGCCATGACCAATTTATCACACTTCCAAGGCTTTGGGGGTTTTTTGGGGGGCAATACACAGGGACCTTAAGTCCTCCAAAGTCTTATGAGAGGCTCTGACTGCTCTCTTGCCTGTGTTCTAGCCCTTCAATCTGCCCTGGCACGGTGAGGAGGATCCCTGCTTGGTTATGGTGATGTTGTGGGGTTCCAAACTACAAACTGGATCAGAGTCCTGCCCCAGGGAGACCTCTTCAGTCTCCTCAACCTCCTCACCATCTATGGGCTGAGAGCTCTGGACAAGCTGGATGTTTCTGTCGACTCCTCCTATCTGAGCTCAGAGCACTGTTTAGCACTCACTCTGGTGCGGCAGAGTTCTCTCACCACCTCTTCTGGCCATCCCAGATGATCCCTGGGCAAGAAATCTTGAAACCACCCCCTCTGCCACAGTCCCAGGCATCTGGCCCCATGTGCTGTGCTGTGGCTGCAGCTGTGCTGTTTTTTATTCCATCCCCCAATCCCAGTGGAACAGACTTTCCTGCAGAACTTCAAAGTTGTCTTGGACTGGAAAACTGCATCACTCAGTCTTTCTGTGCATTCTGCCCCTTTAGATATTGGTTAAAGTCATAATTCAATGGCTTTTTGGAGTTTTGGGGGGATTGAGTTTCTGGGAATTCCTGCCTTCATGCTGTCATCTTGGCTCTACCCCCATGAGTTTGTAATTTAAAAAAAAATCCATAGAATATGAAAGTAGAAAGGGACCTTAGAGACTGGATAATTCAAATCCTTTATTCCAAAGGTTCAGAGAAGTGAAACAATTTGCCTAAATCAACCTTTAAGCAATAACAGGGTAGAACTCTAGTTTCTGGACTCCTACCCAATTTTCTTCATTCTTGACCTTTGAGCATAAGACATTTGTCTTTGTATGCTTACATAAAAATGGGCAACATTTCTACTTGGGTCATTTGGAGTCAGAGGAAATGGATTTGATTGCCAGCTCTATCACTTACTATCTGGACCACATCTCCTCTCTGCGCTTTAGTTTCCTTATGAAAAACACAGAAGGAAGTGAACAGAAACAGGAAAACAATTAATTCAGTGATAATAACAACATAATGAAATGAAACTGCAAGACTCAAGAATTCTGATGAATGTAGAAGACAATCATGGATCTAAAAGAGCTATGACAAAGTTCACCTCCTGAAAGAGAGGGGATGGACATGAGGTATACAAAAACCAATATATTTTTAGATTTGACAACTGTGTGGATTTGTTTTGATAGATTATAATTATTTGTTAGAAGGACTGGCCTGTTGTTTTTCTCTTATTTAATGATTTTAGGTGGAGAGATTAGGAATAGTGCTGTTCTCCCCCACAACCAAAGAAAAAACAACCATTGAAACATTTTTTTATAAATGAACCAAAGATGATAGAAACTCAAATGGAATTACACATAAACAGCCCAATATATACTACTTTAAAAAAGTACAACCACTATGAAATGGAAATTCAGTTTCAAATACAATCTTTTTGTTTTATACTATTAATATGGAAATAGTCTCTTTCTTGATGCTTAAGTTGAGAATAAAAAAATTAAATGGAGTGGAAAAATGACAAAGTTGGAAGAGATGAGTTCCAAAGGTTCTGCAATTTCTCAATCTCTAGTTCTATATGAAATTCTAGCATCTTTAAAATCACAAAGGGCTTATTTCTTTATAATAAAAAAAAGTATGTGCATGCGTGCATGTTTGTGTGTGTGTGTGTGTGTGTGTGTGTGTGTGTGTTTGTGTATGTGTATGTATATGAAAAAGAAAAGAAAGGGAAGGAAAATGAAGATAGGAAAAGGGAAGAAAATTGAAGAAAGAGAAGGGAGCAAATAAAACTAGGTACTGAACTAAGTCCTGGCTAAGGAGCCAGAGGACTTGGTGAATTTTTAAGAAAAATAGTGCCTGTTCTAGATTGAATTATCTCTGCTTTTACCCATTCTATATTATTTCTGCAAGGCAATGTTCAAAGTCACACATCTAAGTATGATTCTTAGACCAGATTTGAACTCAGTCCTCCTGTCTCCAGAGCTGGTAATCTATCCATCTAGCTGCCCCTCTGCTCTTACTCTTGCAAATAACAAAAAAAGATCCATTTATGTTCCCTTCTTTCCTCACCCATAAATGAAGGAAGCTAAAATAAAATTATCTCAGTCCTCTTTTCCCTGCTTTCAAATTGTTAAATGTTGCTCCTGACCCTCCAAGACTTAGTAAAGTAGGTACAGTACGACTTGCTGATATCACTTCTAATTTCCAAGTACCCTTGCTTACAGAGACTTAGCAGAATAGAAAGAGTGGTTGGGTTTTTCGCCAGGATACTTGGGCTGAAACATTAACTCTGGTACTTACCAGTTACTTTTCCTTGGATCAAATACTTGAAATTTCAGAGTTTTATTTCCTTATCAGAAAAATGGGACTGATAGTAATGACATTATGTTATTTATCAAAGATACAGTGAATGAAGTGTAATATAACTATGAATCAGCAGAAGTAATACCTTCAATAATGACCTTACTAATATCCACTTACTAATAAAGGTAATACTACCACTTTTAGTTGTTGTTATTGGTTGCTCAGTCATGCATGACTTTCTCTGACCTCATAGACTATGTTAATGGTTTGTCTGAGTTTTTGCTAAAGATACTGGAATATTTTGCCATTTCCTTCTCCAGTGCGGCCACATTTTACAGATGAGGTTTGGAGGAAATTAGTAATCAAGTGATTTGCCAAGGGCCACACAGTTGGTAAGTATCTGATTCAAAACCTAGTGCTCTATCTACGGTGCTACCTGGCTGTCCAGTAATACTAATATTAATATTTAATTGATCCCTCATAGAAGTTTTGCTATTTGGAAAGTAACCAGGGAGACAGGATAGTACAAAGGAAAGAACATTGCACTAGGAGTCATACTTTGTGAACTTGGACAAGCAGAGTCTCCACTTTGGGTCTCAGTTTCCTTATCTGAAAAGTGAAGTACATTAATCCAGATGATCTCTATCATCCTTTCCAACTCTAGATCTATGATCCTTTTTCATTGCAAGAGAATATGGTAAACTAATTAAATTATGTTTAAAACTTTATTTAATAGAATCAACTTTTCAATTCTAAAAAGGCAGTTCTTGCAAGTCACTATCTCAAGGCCAAATCAAAAGACCTGAATATACCACTCCTAGTAATGGTAAATGAGGGCATTTATCAGGGCTGACTTTCTGTGACTGCCTGTTTTAATAGTTATCTTATCATTTGCTATTTCCTATGAAATTAAAATCTTTAAGATTATTAGGATAGATGACATTGCAGAGATGAGAAAGTCTGTTGTCTCTATAAGCATGCAAAAATAATCAACTCACATTACCAAAAAGATTTCTGGAAAGTACATTCATGTTTAATAAGCAAACTGGGATGATAAACCATATTTTTATGGCACTATAATCACTGTCGCTAATTGAGTTCTTTTTTCCATTTTATAGGATGAAGGAAATTTGAAAAGCTTTCAAGAATTCTCTTCAATTATTAGCTGTTCTGATAAATCATCATTTTGTATCTATTATTAGAATGGAAGCTAACTGTTACTAATAATGTAGGATTATATTTTATATGCTTAACTATTATTCAGAAGGCTAGAGAAATTCTGCATTAGTACAAATACAAGTAAAGGTGTAGCATACGAGAGAAGAATATTGACATTTCCAGGTAAAATAATACTGTGAAAGGTACAGAGGAACCCAACTCTACTATTATTCAACAACAATATAAAAAACAATATTAGCCTGAATACAGAACAGAAAAATCAAAATAGAAATTTCAGTAACTCCTTCATGTAGCCCATGGCCAGCCAAACCAAAATATATCAAGAAGTTGCAACCAGTAGAAAAGGTCACTTCCAATGAATTAGGTACAAATGCAAGGCAAAAAGACCCAGATGATTCTCTATTCAGGAGTCCCTAAAAGGACTCTTATAGAGAAAACTCTAGACAGCTAAGACCTCTGCAGCATTCTGACCATGGGAGACCTCTATAATAAAAAAGAGGGAGTACTTGATGAAGAAGGGCGGAAAGGGGAAAGATGAGACAATGTCCTTATTAAAGGGGACTAAGGGAAGAAAAATGACTACCAAATGATCTTATCAGGAACTGATAAGTGATACTGTAGAGTTTGACTGGAAACACTAAAAATGAAATATTATATAAGTGGGAGTCCTTGTAGGAACCCAGGACTAAAAGAAACTACAGAAGAAAATGATTTTGATCATCCTATAAAAGAGTATGGGAGTGGGTGAACCTTAGCCCTGTCTCAAAGCCTAAATAAAGAATTTAATCTAGAAAAGATTATGAAAATATTTTTGAGTCAAAATTCATTCAAGAGGAATAACCAGAAATTGATTATAATGCAACAACCTCCAAAAGCTAAGAATGAGAATAGAAAAAGGCTTGACTATAGGAACAATAAGAATAACTGGATGAAATTTCTAAAAAAATGAGAGCTATGAAGGAAATGTATAAGGAAAATAAATACCTTAGAACAGAAGGTAATAAACTTGACTCAAGAAACATTCCTTAATTGAAAAATGGTCAAAAGGTTATGAATAGTATGTTTTCAGACAAAGTAATCAAAGCTAGTCTTATCAAAAAATTATTCTAAATCATTCCTGATGAGAGAAATAAAAATTAAAACCACTTTGAGCTACTACCTCACATCTGCCAGATTGGCAGATTGGCATTTTCCTTGCTATTAATATGGAAATAGTCTCTTTCTTGATGCTTAAAACTGAGCAACCAGTAACAATAACTAAAAGTGGTAGTATTACATTTATTAGTAAGTGGATATTAGTAAGGTCATTATTGAAAAAAGGAAAATGGCAAATGTTGGAAGGGATATGAGGGAAAAAAAACACTAAGATATGGTTAGTGAAGTTATAGACCTTTCTGAAGAGCCATTTTTGAACTATGTCCATAGGGCTATAAAGGCAAACCCTTTCATTAAACAAAACCACTACTATGCCTGTATTCAGACATAAAGAAAAATGAGACTTCCAGCTAAGATGGCAGAGAGAAGACAGGCATTGTGCTAAGGTCTCCTTGTTTCCCCTCAGAAATAATATGAAAGACATCTCTTAACAGAAATCGGATCAACAAAACCAAGAAAGAGAAGCTAGGAAAAGAACATCTACCAAAAGGTCTGTCTCAGGGGATCATGGGTGAACTGGGAGTGGAGGGCCAGCAGGGGTGTGGTGAGACCCAGACTAACTCAAGGTCAGTCACAGAGACCTTGACTATGGGGAGCTGGGTTCAATGCTGCAATCTTTGGCCAAGGGATCTGAGGTTGGGGAGTGATTCCCAGTTAGGGCTAGAGGGCACAGAGAGTTACAAAGTGCATCTGGACATTGATCTGCTAGGTTTAGGACATGAGCTCCATACTGTGAGTGGAGACCTCTTCCCAGAACAAACAGTAATACCCTCCCCCCAAAGCCCCCATTCCCTCTAGCTCAGGCAGAGTACTCTCAGATGAATAGGGAGATTAACATTCTTGCACCAGGGCCCAGCCCACACTGCTCAAGAAAAATTCAGATGGGGCTACTCCCCTTACACCCTCCAGGCTTAGGGAGAGGGCTTCAAATCAAGGTCACAGATACTCTAGAGGAAAGTAAGCAGCATGCGCTATGGAACTGCCCACTTGGTGTTACTAAACCCAGAGAGCAAAGCCTCTGGGGATCTCAACACCAAACCTTTGTGAACGAACCCCCTCCATCAACACAAAATCCTAGGAAAATGAAGAAGGGCCATCAAAAAGGGTGACCATAGAAAACTACTTAGAAAGTAAAGACCCTGACTCAGAGAGAATTAGAACCTCTGAGGAGAATGTGATTTGGTCTCCAGCTCAAAAAGACTTCCTTGAAGAAATCAGGAAGGAGTTTAAAAATCAACTGGAAAAATTGGGAAAAAACACTAGAAAATTAACATCTCTCAACAAGAAAACAAATCCTTGGAAAATATAATTGGACAAATATAAAAAGAAAATAATTCTCTCAAATCCTCAATTGGGGAAATGTAAAAAGAAAATAATTTTCACAAAACTACACTTGGGCAAATGAAAAACTCTTTCAAAAACAGAATTGACCAATTATAAAAGGATTTTTAAAAAGATAAATGAAGAAAATTCTTCTCTAAATTCTAAATTCTTCTCTAAAATAATAAAGAATGGAATCTGTGGAAACTAATGACTTCACAAGAAAACAAGAATCTGTTAAACAAAACCAAAAACAAAAAAAATAGAAGAAAATGCAAAATACCTCATGAGCCAAACCACTGATCTCAAGATTTGATCCAGAAGAGACAACTTATGAATCATTGGGCTTCCTGAAAAAAAAATTGAAAAGAAAAAAACCCCTAAACTTAATATTACAGGTTTTAGTAATGGAAAGCTGCCATGATATCTTAGAACCAGAGAGCAATATTGATTCCATCCAGAAAGGGATCCCCAAATGAAAATGCCAAGGATTATTGTGGCCAAATTCCAGAACTATCAGATAAAAGAGAAAATTCTGCAAGCAGCAAGAAAGAAACAATTTAGATACAAAGGGGCCATAGTAAGGATTACTCAGGACCTGGCTGCTTCAACATTAAGGGATCTAAGGGCCTGTAATGAGAAGATCCAAAGAACAAGGGAACTTGGAATGCATCCAAGAATCCCCTATCCAACAAAACTGAGTCTTCTCTTCCAGGGGAAAAGATGGATATTTAACAAAATAGGACACTTCCAAATTTTTTTGTGATGAAAAGACAGCACTAAATAGAAAATTTGGACATCACACAGGAGATTCAATAGACACATGAAAAGGTAAAAAAAAAACTACTATCCAATTAGAAAAAACTGCCTATATCCCTGCCTGGGGGAAAGAATATCATTACTCTCAAGAATTGTCCCTCTTTCAAGAAAATAAGTTTAGCCAGAAGCCAGGGACTAATCATGACTTATCTATGGCTCTGATAGAATGATTTTAAAAGGGGGGAACAATAAAGAGACAGGAAGATGGAAGAGATTCAATAGGGTAAATCACATTACATAAAGAGGTACAAATGACCTATTGCAATAGAGGAGAAGGAGGTGAGAACCACCTGAAATTTACTCTTATCAGATTAGGTCGAAAGTTAACAAAACCATACTAATTTAAGCTGAGAAATTTATATTACCTTTTAAGTATTAAAAAGGGAATGTGGGATGGGGAGAAAAAGAGGAACTAACAGAAATGAAAAAAGGGAAAGGGGAAAGAAAGAGGAGGGGGACTGGATACAAGGGGGAAAACACACTGAAAGTGGTGATATTCAGAAACAAAAAACTAGGGAATATGTATAAAGTGAAAAAAGAGGAAAAATGTAAACAGGGGAGGTATCATAGAGAGCAACAAAGAGTGAGTAATTATAACTTTGAATGTGAATGGGATGAACTCTCCCATAAATGAAAGCAAATAGCAGACTTATTAAAAATCAGAATCCTATGATATGCTGCTTACAAGAAACTCATTTGAACCAGAGAGATATATACAGAGTAAAGGTGAAAGGTTGGAGCAAAATATATTTTGCTTCAGCTGAAGTGAAAAAGCAGGGGTAGCAATCCCTATCTCAGACAAAGCAGCTGCAAAAATACATATTATAAAAAGAGATAAGGAAACTATATCCTCCAAAAGGTACCATAGATAATCAAGCAATTTCAATACTAAATATACATATGCAACAAGTGGTATAGCATCCAAATTTTTAGAGGAAAAGTTGAATGAGTTACAGGAAAACATAGAAAGAAAAATTCTACTAGTGGAAGATCTAAACTTCCTGCTCTCAGATTTAGACAATTCTAACCATAATATAAACAAGAAGAAATTAAGGAGGTAAATAGAACGTTAGAAAACCTAGACATGATAAAGTTTTGGAGAAAGTTGAATGTGGATAGAAAGGAATACATACCTATTTTTTTGCCGTACATGGCACATACACAAAAATTGACCATGTACTAGGGCATCAAACCAAATAATCAAATGCAGAAAGGCAGAAAGAGTAAATACATCCTTCTCAGATAATAATACAATAAATTTGCATTTCATAATGGTCCAAGGAAAGACAGACCTAAAACTAATTGGAAACTAAATAACCTTACTTTAAAAATGAGTGGATCAAACAACAAAGTATAGAAAGAACTAATGATTTCATTCTAGATAATGGCAACAACCAGACAATGTACCATAATGTATGGGATACAACCAAGGAAGTTTTCAGGGGATATATTATATCTTTAAATGCTTACATGAATAGATTGGAGAAAGAAGAATTCAATGAACTAAACAGGCAAGTAAAACATTAAAAAAGAAGAAATTAAAACCTCCCAATTAAATATCAAATTTGAAATTTAAAAATTAAAAGATAAATTCATAAAATCAAAAGCAAGAAAACTATTGAATTAATAAATAAAACCAAGACTTGGTTTATGGAAAAAACCAATAAAATTGATAAACCTCTGGTCAATTTGATTAAAAAAAGAAAGAAGAAAACTAAATTGCTAGTGTCATAAATGAAAAAAGTAAACTCACCACCAATGAGAAGGAAATTAAAGTAATAATTCAGAATTATTTTTCCCAACTCTGTGCCAATAAATCTGATAATCTAAGTGAAATGGATAAATATTTACAAAAATATAAGTTGCCCAGGTTAAATGAAGAGAAAATTAAATACCTAAATAAACCTATCTCAGAAAAAGAAATTCAACAAGCCATTACTGAACTCCCTAAGAAAAATCTCCAGGGCCAGATGGATTCACAAGTGAATTCTATCAAACATTTAAAGAACAATTTGTTTGAATTCTATATAAAGTCTTTGGAAAAATAGGTGAAGACAGAACTCTGCCTAATTCTTTCTATGTCACCAATGTGGTCCTGACAGTTAAACCAGGAAGAGTCAAAACAGAGCAAGAAAATTATAGACTATCTCCCTGATAAATATAGATGCAAAAATCTTAAATAAGTCTTTAAAAATTCACAGGATATGAAATAAACCCTCACAAATCTTCAGTGTTTCTATATATTACAAGCAATATGCAGCAGCAAGAGCTAGAAAGAGAAATCTCCACTCAAAAGAACTTCAGACAATATAAAATACTTGGGAGTCTACCTGCCAAGGCAGAATCAGGATATCTATGAATACAACTACAAAACACTTTTCTCACAAATAGTATAAGATTTAAAAAACTGGGAAATTATCAACTGCTCATGGGTAGGCTTAACTAACATAATAAAAATGACAATTCTGCCTAAATTAAACTACTTATTTAGTGTTCTACCAATGAAAATTCTCCCCCAAAATTACATTAATGATTTAGAAAAAATTCTAAGTGAAGACATATGGAGAAATAAAAAGTCAAGAATTTTCAAAATTCCAAGAAATTTCCAAGAAGGTGGCTTAGCCCTACCAGATCTACAATTATGTTATAAAGCATCAGTCTTCAAAACTGTCTGGTATTGGCTAAGAAATAGAGTGATGGATCAGTGGAACAGACTAGGTCCAATAGCAGGAATTGATTAAAGTAATCTGCTGTTTGATAAACCCAAAGAGTCCAATTATTGGGATAAAAACTCTCTCTTTGATAAAAACTGTTGGGAAAATTGGAAGTTATTATGGAAGAAATTTGAATTAGACCAACACCTCACACCCTATACCAAAATAAGATCAAAATGGATATGGGATTTAGACATAAAAGACAATAGTATAAGTAAATTAGCAGATCAACCAATAGTTTACATATCAGATCTATGGAAAGAGAATTAGTTTATAACCAAGGAAGAGACGGAGAACATTATTAAAACAAACTAGATAATTTTGATTACATTAAATTAAAAGGCTTTTGCACAGACAAAACCACTGTAACCAAGATCAAAAGAAATGTAGCAAATTGGGAAACAATTTTTACAACTAGAATTTCTGACAAAGGTCTCATTTCTAAAATATACAGAGAACTGAGTCAAATTTTCAAAAAAAACCAAGCCATTCCCCAATTGACAAATGATCAAAGGATATGCAAAGGCAATTTACAGAAGAGGCCATCAAAGCAATCCATAGTCACATGAAAATTTGCTCTAAATCATTACCTATTAGAGAAATGCAAATTAAAACACCTCTGAGGTACCACCTCACACATCTCAGACTGGCCAATATTACCAGAAAGGACAATGATCATTGTTGGAAATGATATGGGAAATCTTGGAGAGAAGTGCATTGTTGGTGGAGCTGTGAATTCATCCAACTTTCTGCAGAGCAATTTGGAATTACACCTAAAGGACAATAAAAATGTGCATACCATTTGACCCAGCTATACTTGGTTTATACCCTGAAGAGATCATGAAAAAGGGTTTTAAAAACAACACTTGCACAAAAATATTCATAGCATCTCTGTTGGTGGTGGCAAAGAATAAGATATTGAGGGAATGTCCTTCAATTGGGGAATGGCTGAACAAATTGTGATATATATGTTATGGAACACTATTGTTTTATTAGAAACCAGGAGGGATAAGAATTCAGATAAGCTTGGAGGGATTTGCATGAACTGATGCTGCACAAGATGAGCAGAACCAGAAGAACATTGTGTACTGTAACAGCAACATGGGGTTGATAATCAATCTTAATGGTCCTGCTCATTTCATCAGTGCAACAATCAGGGACAATTCGGGGTATCTGCAATGGAGAATACTATCTGTAGCGAGAGAAACAATTGTGGAGTTTGAACAAAGACTACTACCTTTAATTTTTAAAAGTTATCTTTTTAAGCAATTATGCATAATTATGCAATCTTAATATATATTATGTGATCTTACTTTCCCTTATATTTTATTTTTTTTCTTAAGCATATGATTTCTTTCTCAACACATTCAATTTCTATCAATGTCTACCATGGAAGCAATGGAAAGACTATCAGATTGCCTTCTGTGGGGTTGGGGGAAGGAAGGGAGAATAGGGGAAAAACTGTAAAATTCAAATATAAATAATAAAATTAAATTAAAAAAGAAATAAAGAAAAAACATGAAAATGACATAGGTGTACAAAATATTTATAGAAGCTCTTTTAGAGATTGAAAAGAATTGGAAATTAAAGGGATATTTATCAGTTGGGGAATGGCTGAACAAGTTGTTGATTTAATAAGTTGAAGAAGCTGATAAAATGATTGTGATGATATACTATTGCTTTAAGAAATGACAGGAAGTATCAGTTGTGGAATGTTTTAACAAATTGTGCTATATAATTATGATGGAATGCTATTCCTGTAGAAGATATGATGAGCAGGATGCTTTCAGAAAAAAACCTGGAAAGACTTTCATGAGCTGATGCAAATTAAAATTAAGTGTATATAAAGTAAAAGCAATATTGTAGGATAATCAGTTGTGAATGACTTAGATATTTATGGTAAAAAAATATGGTATATTTCGATTGCTCAGTGGTGATGGCTCCATATTGATTAGTGATAGATAAATGATCCTAGAGAGCTGGGTTGCACAGTTCTATAGTGTTCTTACAGAACATCATAAATCAATGCAAAAGCCATTGACCATTTACCTCAGGTTGAAGTCAATTCGTCCCTAGATACAGTTCCAACTAAAGAAGAGGTTTTTGAATGCCATTAGATTCCTTCCAAGTGGCAAAGAACCTGGTGCTCATTATATCCCAGCTGAAATATACAAGGTGTAGGGTCCAATGTTAATTCAAAAGCTGACTGTCATTTTTCCGGTTATATGGCATGAAGAATCCCCCAGGAATTCAAGGATGCCTCCATTTTCCATTTCTATAAAGGGAAAGGGAATAGATTGCATCATGAGAATCAGAGGGGTATTTTCTTTTAGTCATTGCTGGTAACATTCTTGCCAGAATCCTTTCCAATAGACTGATCCTTCACCAGGAAGATGGTCAGATCCCTGAGAGTCAATGTGACTTCAGAAATAATTGAGGAACAGTCAATATGATGTTTTCTGCCTGGCAACTCCAGAAAAATATGCCAGGAATAGAAGAGATGATGTTTATAGATCTGACCAAAGCCTTTGGTACCATCAGGCACAAGAGTTAATGGAAAATTATGCCAAAATCTGGTTGCCTAGAGAAGTTCCTCATGATAGCATTCATGCTCAGGGTCTGGATAGTGGACAATGCTCTTGAGATTTTCCAGTTATCAATGGAGTAAAACAAAGTTATGGTCATGCTCCTATACTTTTTAGGTTGATGTTTTCATAAAGTTATCAAACACTTTTACTGAGGATGAACAAGGTCTCAAGGTCAGCTACAGAATTGATGGCAAACTACTCAACTTGAAAGGGCTACAAGCCAAGACCAAAATGGAGGGGAAATGTTGAGGCATGATCTTCTGTTTGCAGATAATTGTGCCCTCAATGTAGCTCCTGAAGTTGAGATGCAACAAAGTATGGAAAGATTCTCTGATGCTTGTGCTAACATTGGTTTAACAATTAACACCAAGAAAACACATGTGCTCCATCAGCCGGCACCACACCATTCATATGTGAAACCATTGATTATAGAAAATGAAGAAGTTTTGAGAACTGTGGACAAGGTCACTTACTTTCCAAGGAGGTTCACATTGACAATGAGGTTGGCATATGCATTGCCAGAGCTAGCTCAATATTTAGGAGACTCCACAAGAAAGTATGGGAGAGAAGAGCTATTAGACTGTCTACCAAACTGAAGGTCTACAGAGCCACTGTGCTGACCTCATTGCTATATGCCTGTGAAACCTGGACAGTCTAACAGTACCATGTCAGGAAACTGAATTGATTCCCTTTAAATTATCTCAGGAAGATTCTGAAGATCACATCAGAGAAGAAGATATGAGACACTTAGATCTTTTCTTGAATTCTAGCATTCCAAAATTACTACAGAGAGTGCAACCATAATAGACTGGACACATTTGAATGCCAGAAGTATGCTTGGCAAAAAAAGAAAAACAAACAATTTTATTGAGAGCTCACACAGGGCAAGTGCTCACAAGGGGGTCAGAAGAAGTGATACTGAAACACCCTGAAGGTCTCTCTGAAGAACTTTAGAACTTAGGTACAGCCAGGGAGATACTGGTGCAGGAATGCTCAGCATACCATGCCCTCATCAGTGAGGGGGCTGTGCTCTATGAGGGAGGCAGAATGAGAGCAGCTCAAAGGAAACATGACATAGGTAAGTTTAGAGAACCCATTCCATGTGTTCACATGGACTATTTGTGCAAGATCTGCGGTAGAGCATTCTGAGCTTGTGTTGTTCTGATCAACTGCAGGACACATTGTAATTTTTCTCCAACATAGTGATGTCATTTTGGATTTCTTCAATAACAAAGGACGAGAACCAACTGTCTTTTCTCATCAATACTACGAAACAAGACAACTCTGAAGGAGTTATGAAAAAGAATGCTATCCATCCCCAGAGAAAGAGCAGATGATATATAGGTTGAAGTACACTTTTTAACTTTATTTTTCTTGGGGTATATTTTTTTGGATAGGTGTCTATATTTTCTTTCTCAGAATGACTCATTGAAATTTTTGTCATTGCTAATCTATTGCATTTATAATCTATATCAAAATGCTTGCTTAATGAGGCTGGAGGAGTGAGAGAAAGTGAGAGAATTTGGGATTTAAACTTTTAAAAATGAAATAATTTTTTAAAAAAGAAAAAATAAATGATTGGCAGAGGGCTTTCAGAGAATTATGGAAAGACAATGAACTGATACAAAGTGAAGTGAGCAGAACCAGGAGAACATTCTACATAGTAAGAGCAGTATTGTATGATGTTGTATCATAAATTACTTAGCTATTCCTAATAATACAATGATTTCCATTTAAACAACTTTTTTTTTGTTTTGTTTTTTTGCAAGGCACTGGGGTTAAGTGGCTTTCCCAAGGCCACACAACTAGGTAATTATTAAGTGTCTGAGGCTGAATTTGAACTCAGGTACTCCTGACTCCAGGGCTGGTGCTCTATCCACTGCGCCACCTAGCTGTCCCTTCATTTAAACAACTTTTAAAAAAATCCTCAAATCAAATTCTGAAAATGGTAGAGCTAACAGAAGGTCAAAGACATTCTTCTGATCCAATAAACCATAAGAAGTCAGAAAGGGAGATCTGTGACATAAAGAGAAAACTGGCCTGGAGCCCATGTGGATGATACACTGGACAGTAATAGGTGGTAAGAGAAACAGGAGAATCTTTAGGAATTCCAAAGTTATAGATGGTAAAGGGGTTTGGCAACTGACCAAAAAGAGATTACAGGTAATCTGTATTAGCCTTGAATACAGGATCCGACCCTATTGGTAACTCCATTGCCTATACGCACTTCTGGGTCAAAGTCTAAGTTATGAGAGAAGAGCACTGTTGCTTAACAGGGAGTAGAAGCCATGAAATTCAGTAACACGTCAAGCTCCAAGGTTCATAGACTCAGAGGAATAGTACAGTTTCTATCCCAGGGATGTAGGAGCCCTAACAGTATCACTTTCAATCCAAAGACCCTTTTCTTATTAAAGACCATAGGGCAGACCAGGGAAGCAGTGACCACATCTTTTCCTAGATCAAACCAATGTGGAGGCACGAAAAACTTCCTTACCTGCAGAAGTAACTCTGAAAACAGCAGTAAGAAAAGGGCAAAGCTTGAGAAAGTGATCCTCCACTTTCTCCTATATCAGGGATAGAGCTCAAAATTTACTTAAATTTCCAAATCAAAAAATAGGGTGGAAAAGTGAGCAAACAATATCAAAAACAAAGAATCTGAACATAAAAAGTTACTAAAGAGACAAGTATAGAAAAAGGTAAAAAATACTAAAAATCAAAAAGAATTCATGGAAAATGATAAAAAGTTATTTTAAAATCAATTTTAAAAATTAGGTAAAGAAATGAAAGAAAAGGAAAAAATTATGAAAAGACGATGAACAATTTTGTAAAATAATCACAATGATAATGAAGAAAATATCTTTTTAAAAGCAAAACTTTATTTTTCTGTTGAAAATGGTAATTTTCAACAAATCATTTTTGCAAGGTCTAGAGTTTCATTTTCCCCTTCCCTTTCTACCTTCCTCCCTCTACCTGACAGAGAGTAATTTAATGTAGGCTACACATGTATAACCATGCTAAAGACAGAACCATATTAATCAAATCCAAATGAAAGAAAATAACAATAGAGATAAAAAATGATGTAATTAGACAACTTCTAAAATTTGATGTTAGCAAACTTTGGTCTGCATTTAAAGTCCATAGTTCCTTCTCTGGATATGGATTTTTCTATCACAAGTGTCTTAGAATTGTCTTTAATTATTATACTGCTGAAATGAACAAGTTCTTTATAGTTGATCATCACCCATATTGCTGTTATTATGTATAATGTTCTTCACTCAGCATGAGTTTATGCACATGTCTCTAGGCTATTCTGAAGTCCTATCCCTCATGATTTCTTATAGCACAGTAGTGTTCCATCACATCCATATACTACAATTTGTTCAACCATTAACCAATTAATGGTTATTCCCTCAATTTCCAACTCTTTGCCACTATGAAAATATTTTTCTATGTGTGGGATTTTTACAAACTTTTTGTGATGTCTTTTGGATAAAGACTTAATAGTGGTATTGCTGGATCAAAGGGTATGTACTTTTTTATTGCCTTTTGAGTGTAATTCCAAATTATTCTCCAGAAAGTTTGGATCAGTTCACAACTCCACCAATTTTCCACATTGACTATTTTCCTTTGTAGTCATATCGGCCAATCTGAGAGGTGTGAAGTGGTACCTCAGAGTTGTTTTAATTTGCATTTTTCTAATTAATAATGAATTACAGAATTTTTTATATGACTATAGAAAGTTTTAATTTCTTCATCTCTGAATGACATTTTCATATCCTTTTACCATTTTTAATTGTGGAATTCCTTGTATTTTTACATATTTGACTCAGTTCCTTACATTTTAGAAATGAGTCCTTTGTTAGAAACATTAGGTGTAAAACTTGTTTCCCAACCCACTGCATTACTTTTAATCTTGTTTGAATTGGCTTTATTTGAACAAAAACTTTTCAATTCAATGTAATCAAAATCATCCATTGTACCTTTTATAATATTCTCTATCTCTTCTTTGGTCATAAACTGTTCCCCTTTGCATAGATCTATCTAATAAATCATTCTTCGTTCTTCTAATTGGCTTATGATATCACCTTTTATGTCTAAATCCAGCACTTTATCCTACAACTTAATCTTGTTATAGAGTGTGAGATGTTGGTCTACACCTAGTTTCTGCCATACTATCTTCCAGTTTTCCCAGCAGGTTTTTTTTTTTTATCAATGAGTGAGTTCTTAACCAAGAAGCTGGAATCTTTGGGTTTAACAAACAGCAGATTACTATAGTCATTTATTACCATTTCTTTTGCACCTAATCTATTCCGCTGACTCACCACTCTATTTCTTAGCCTATGCCAAACAGTTTTGATAACTCATGCTTTATAATATAATTTTAGATCTTGTAATGGCTAGGCTACTTTCTTCTGTATCTTGGGTTTTTATCAATTCCCTTCATATGCTTGAGCTTTTACCCCTCTAAATGAATTAATCACTGTTTTTCTAGCATAATAAAGTATTTTTTTTAGAAATTTGATTGGTATGGCACTGAATAAGCAATTTAATTGTCCTTGTTATCATAATACATCAGCCTACCCATTAGCAATTTACATTGACCCAGTTATAATTTTATTTGTGTGAAAAATGTTTTATTGTTCCTTTCATATAGCTTCTGAACCTGCCATTGGCAGATAGATTTCCATGTATTGCATACAGTAACTTTAAATGGAATTTCTCTTTTTATCTCTTGCTACTATGTCTGGTTAGTAACACATACATACATTCATATATAAAAACATAAACATACACACACATATATGAAGAAAATAATTCCTTAAAAATTAGTAATGGGATAATTTTTAATGGGCAAGTAGAAGCTAATGACTCCATGAGACATTATCAAATAATAAACTCAAATGGATTAAAGAAATAGAAGAAATATGATTTTAGAAAAAAACTGATCTAAAAGAGAATGATTGAGGAGAAATAATTTTAGAAGTATCAGATTATCTGAAATCCATGATAAAAAGAAGAGCCTAGACATTATAATTCAAAAAATTGTCCAGGAAAACTGTTCTGTATCCTTGAAAGACTAGACAATAGAAGTTGAAAGAAACCATTCCTCACCAACTTCAAGCAGCCATGAAGAAACCATTCAAATACTATGGAACCACAAACAAAATTATAAAAGGTTCAGAAGCTACCATATTAAAGGAATGGAGGGCTAAAAGCATATATTCTGGAAGACAAAGGACCTGGGAATCAAAAATATAATCAAGAATAACCTACCCAGTAGGACTGAGTATAATCCTTTAAGGAAATGATAGATATTTCAAGGTTCTCTGATGAAAAGATCAGAGTTCAATAGAAAATCTGACTTTCAAATACAAGACTCAAGAGAAACATAATATAAACATAAAAGAGAAAATATAAAAGACTCAATTAGCTCAAACTGTTTAAAATAATTGGAAATTAAGAGGATGCTTATGAATTAGGGAATAGCTAAATTAAGTGTGGCATATTATTTAATAAAGTTCCATAGTATTATAAGAAATAACAAGGGAATGGTTTCAGAAAAACCTGGAAAGAACTACCTGAAAAAGATACAAAATAAAATGAAAATTACCAGGAATCTTTGTGCACAATAATAGCAATGATGTAATGATAATTGGTTGTGAAAGATTTGACTACTTTGAGCAATAAAAATGATCCAAGATAATCCCAAAGGCCTCATGATAGAAAAAAGCGCTCCTTAGTTCTACAACTGACAGACTCTGAATGCAAATTGAACTATAATTTTCTAATGTTTTTTCTTGTTTTTTAAAAATACGGTTAATATGGAAATATTTTACAGGAATTCACATTTAATTGATACATTGCTTCTCTTCATAATAAGTATGGGATAGAATAGGAGAGAGGCAGATATTTTGGAACTCAAAATTTAAAAAGAAAAAACGTTAAAAATAAATGACAAATTATAATTTTAAAATAAAAATAATATGATTAAACGATTGAGTTTTCTATGTGAGAAGTTAATAAATGAATTTTCTAAGAATTTGTTCATTATTTAGGATAGTTAGGAGAATTTGATATTGAAAGAGAATGTAAGAGAGTCGATTATGTTGGTATGCCACCAAAAATGGATGTATGAGAAAGGAAAAATATCTCACATTAAAAGGGCATACAAAGATGATTGTACACTGGAGGGGAAATTGGGGTGAGGGCAGGCAATGCTTGAAGCTTATTCACATTTAATTGTGCTCGAAGAGAGAAAACACACACACACATATATGTCCATATAGAGACTAGGTATATATATATATATCATATATTATATGTTCATATATATATGCATATATATATATATATATATATATATATATAATATATATATATATATATACACACACACACACACACTAAACTGATAATAGAACTATCTCACCCAAAAGGGAAGTGGGAGGAAAGGAGAAAAAAGAGTGATAAAAGGAAAAGAAGATAAAAGAATTCAGTGGTCAGAAGCAAAACAGACTTTAAAAAAGGGACAGGATAAAAAGAGAAAAAGAAGAAATACTAAAACAAACCAGGATGGTAGGAAATGCATAATGTGAGTGTAATTGGAATGAAATTACTCATAAAATGGAAGTAGCATAATGTATTAAAAATGCACATGAAACAGTGAGACACAGAGTTAAAATAAGGGACTACAGTAGAATCTATAATGATGTCAATTTTCATATTCAGTGGCATAACAATCAAACTACAAAAGAATTATTTTTAACAGAGCTAGAAAAATTGTACTAAAATTCAACTAGAAAATGATAGGTAAAGAATATCAAGGAAAAACATATTAAGGAAGGTGGTATAGCAATTCCAGATTCAAAATTACATATTAAGATATACAAAATAATTATGGGAATACAATTACAAAATATTATTTTCAGAAATACCAAACTAAATATTTGACAATATGTAAATCGCACAGTTAGCTGTATCAATTTAATAAAAATACTAATTTACTTATCCAATATTACAACAATCAAATTATAAAAATATTTCTTTACATAATCATAAAAGTAATAACAACTTATTTTAAATAACAACGAGGTCCTTCCTGGAGCTAAACTACCAAACATTCAAAAATTACTACAGAAAGCACAGTTACAATGGGCTGACTATGTTGTTAGGATGCCAAATGTATGCTTGCTGGAAAGACTATTTTATGGAGAATTCACACAGGATAGGAACCCAGGGTGGGGAGGGGGTAGGGTGGTGTCAGAAGCAATACAGGGACACCCTGAAAGTCTCTCTTAAGAACATTGGAATTGATTATGAATCCTGAGACATACTGGCACAGGACTGCCCAGAATAGTATAATCTCATCAGGAAGGGTACTGCACTCTATGAGGAAGGGAGAGTTAAAGCAGTTCAAAGGTAACTGAGACATCTTAAGTTTAGAGAACCCATGACTTCCGACCAAGATGGCAGAGAGAAGACAGGCACAGTTCTAAAATCTCCTGATCTTTCCCCATATATGATATTAAATAAACCTCTTAACACAAATACTATCAACAAAACCCAGAAAGAAAAGCCAGGAGAAAGAACATCTATCTCAGGATTTGTCTTCTGCAATTGAGGGTGAGTCCTCGCACAGAGGGCAGACTCTGCCTCGATCACTGGACTGGGAAGAGCTTGGGAGCCTGGATTAGCCATGGATCAGCCTGATTAGTGGCAGGGCTGGAGCCCGGGAGCCTGAGAACCTGAGAACCAGACCTGCTTGATCAGTGGTGGGGCTAGAGCCTGGTCAACCATGGGGGCTTGGGTCAACTGGGGAGCAGAGGCATTGATGGTAACGCTAACCAGCAGGGCTGGAGGGAGAATTCCTGTGTGGGAGAGCTGCAGAAAATACATCCCTGGGCTCCTCTGGTCCAGTTGAACTCAGAATCCGTACCTCCATTTCAGCTGAAGCCTCTTCTCAGAATAAACACAATTACAGACCTTCTGTCCCAGGCTAAGGCAGAGCAGCAGACAAAAGGGAGAGCAGACACCTCACCACAGGGTACAGTCTATCATTGATCAAAGACAAAGTATTTAGCAACTTCAATCACTCCCTCCAGGCCAAGGTCTCAATCAAGGTCACAGACACTCCAGAGAAAGCAACAGCGTCCCCTACTGACCAGCTGGAGATATTACACTCAGTGAGTAAAGCCTCTAGGGATCCCAGCACCAAACCTTTGTGAACCAGCCCCTCTCCAACTCAAGGTCTCAGCAAAATGAAGAAAGGCCAGTGAAAGGAGGGTCCATAGAAAAATTCTTAAAAAGAAAAGACCCTAACTCAGAGAGACCTAGGACTTCTGAGAAGAATATGATCTAGTCTCCAGCACAGAAAGACTTCCATGAAGAAAAAAGGAAAGAGTTTAAAAATCAATTTGGAAAAGTTGGGAAAAAAAAACCCAAGAGAAGATTAACACCTTGCAAGAAGAAAATAAATCATTGAAAAATACAATTGGACAAATACAAAATGAGAATAATTCTCTCAGATCCTCAATTGGGCAAATGTAAAAAGAAAATAATTCTCTCAAAACCTCAGTTGGTCAAATGGAAAACTCTTTCAAAAACTGAATTGACCAATCGGAAAAAGGAATTGCAAAAGTTAAATGAAGAAAATTCTTCTATAAATAAAAATGGAGTCTGTGGAAACTAATGACTTCATAAGACAGCAAGAACCTGTTAAACAAAACCAAAAATAGAAAAAATAGAAGAAAATGTAAAATACTTCATCAGCAAAACTACTGATGTTGAGAATAGATTGAGAAAGGACAACCTGAGAATTATTGGTATTCCTGAAAACACTGAAGATAATAACAATCTAGACTTAATATTACAGAATTTAGTGATGGAAAATTGCACTATCATGGAATCAGAGGGCAAAATAGTTATTGAAAGAATCCATCACTTCCCTCCAGAAACAGATCTTAAAATGAAAACACCAAAGGAATGTTTTGGCCAAATTCAAGAACTATCAGGTAAAAGAGAAAATCCTGCAAGCAACCAGAAAGAAATAATTTAAATAACAAGGAGCCACAGTAAGGATTATGCAGGACCTGGCTGCATCAACATTAACAGATCTAAGGGTCTGAAATGAGATATTCTGAAGAGCAAGGGAACTTGGAATGCAGCCAAGAATCCACTGTCAAAACTGACCTTTCTCTTTCAGAGGAAAAGATGGACATTTAATGAAATGGAAGACTTCCAATAATTTTTGATGAAAAAAACCAGAGTTAAATAGAAAATCTGGACATCAAACAGGAGGTTCAAGAGACACATGAAAAGATAAAAAAAATGGGGGGAGGTAAAGGAAAAAAAGCTGCTATCCAATAAGATGAAACTGGATATATCCCAGCATGGGAGAAAAGAGTTTAATAACTGTAAAGAATTGTAACTCTAGGGGTGGCTAGGTGGCGCACTGGATAGAGCACTGGCCCTGGAGTCAGGAGTACTTGAGTTCAAATCTGGCCTCAGACACTTCATAATTACCTAGCTGTGTGGCCTTGGGCAAGTCACTTAAGCCCATCGCCTTGCAAAATTTAAAAAAAAAAGGAATCGTAACTCTATCAGAGAGAATATACTTAAATAGAAATGATGAACACATATGACTTATCCATGACCTAATGGGATGAAAGTGGCTATATACCTACTTGGGAGAAAAACTCTAAAAACTCTCAAGAATTGTGATTCTGTTAGTGAGAATACACTTAGCCAGAAGTGACGGATACTCATTATTTTCTATGACTCAGATAGAATGATTTAAAAACACTTCCTCCTTAAAAAGGGGGACAGGAAGGAGAAGGGAGGAGGGATGGGAATGAATGAGGTAAATATCATTACATTAAGAGGTACAAGAGAACTATGGTAATACAGGGGAAGAAAGAAGGAGATGAAAAACACCTGAATCTTCCTCTCATCAGATTTGGCTTAAAGTTAATTTACACACACACACTAAGTTAACTTATAAAACATCTTACCTTTCAAGTATCAAAAGGGTAAAAAGGGGAGGGAGGGTGGAGACAGGGAGAGGAAAAAGAGGAACTAACAGAAGGAAGGGAAGGGAAAAGGGGAAAAGGGAAAGGGGAAGGAAAGGAAAGGGGAATGGTAGATATAGGAGGGCAAACAAACTGAAGGGGGTGGTATTCAGAAACAAAATACTGGGGAATATGGATAAAGGGAAAAAAGGGAAAAATACAAACAGAGGGAAGATAGCATGGAGGGCAATAAAGAATTCGTACTTATAACTTCGAATGTGATTGCGATGAACTCTCCCTTAAAACTTAAGTGAATAGCACAGTGGATTAAAAACTAGAATCCTACAATATGCTGCTTTCAAGAAACTGATTTGAAGCAGAGAGATACATATAGAGTAAAAGTAAGAGATTGAATTAAAATATATTTTGCTTCAGCTGAAATGAAAAAAATGCAGGAGTAGCAATCCTTATTTCAGACAAAGCAGCTGCAAAAATAGATAGCTTTAAAAGAGATAAGGAAGGAAACTATATCCTCCTAAAAGGTACCATAGACAATAAAATGATTTCAATGCTGAATATGTTTGCTCCAATAGGATAGCATCCAAATTCTTAGAGAAGCTGAGAGCTACAGGAAGACATAGAAACCTAGATTAGACCAAAACCTCACACCCTGTACCAAGATAAGATGAAAATGGATACAGGATTTAGACATAAAAAACAATATTATAAGCAAACTAGAAGATCAAGGAGTAGCTTACATCTCAGATCTATTGAAAAGTAAGCAGTTTATGACTAAGGAAGAGATGCAGACCTCTACTAAAAAACTAGATGATTTTGATTACTTTAAATTAAAAAAGCTTTTGCACAGCAAAACTACTGTAACCAAGATCAAAAGAAATGTAATAAACTAGGAAACAATCTTTACAACTAATGTTTCTGACAAAGGACTTATTTCTAAAATATAAAGAAAACTGAGTCAATTATTTTTTAAAAGTCATTCCCCATTTGACAAATGGTCCAAGGATATGCAAAGGTAATTTACAACTGAGGAAAACAAAGCAATCCATAGTCATATAAATAATTGCTCTAAATCATTACTTATTAAAGAAATGCAAATTAAAGCTTCTCTGAGGTACCACCTAACACCTCTCAGACTAGCCAATATGATCAGAAAGGCTATTGATCACTGTTTGAAGAGTTGTGGGAAATTTGGGACACTATTACACTGTTAGTGGAGTTGTGAACTCATCCAACTTTCTGCAGAGCAATTTTTGAACTATGCCCAAAGGGCAACAAAAATGTGCATACTCTTTGATCCAGCAATACCACTACTGAGTCTATACTCTGAAGAGACAATGAAAAAGGGTAAAAACATCACTTGTACAAAAATATTCATAGCAGCCCTGTTTGTGGTGGCCAAGAATCAGAAATAAAGTAAATGTCCTTCAATCGGGGAATGGCTTAACAAACTGTGGTTTGGAACACTATTGTTCTATTAGACAACCAGGAGAAATGGGAATTCAAGGAAGCCTAGAGGGATTTGCATGAGCTGATGCTGAATGAGATGAGCAGAATGACAAAAACATTGTATACCCCAACAGCAACATGGGGGTGATAATCAACCTTGATGGACTCGCTCATTCCATCAGTGCAACAATCAGGGACAATTTGAGGCTGTCTGCGATGGAAAATACCATCTGTATCCAGAGAAAGAACTGTGGAGTTTGAACAAAGACCAAGGACCATTACCTTAAATTTAGGAAAAAAAACCCTGATATCTTATTGTCTGATCTTGCTATCTCTTATACTTTATGTTTCTTCCATAAGGATATGATTTCTCTCTCATCACATTCAATTTGGAAACAATGTAAAGGCTGGCAGATTGCCTTCTGTGGGGCGGTGTTGGGAGAGGGAACCAAGATTAGGGGAAAAATTGTAAAACTCAAATAAAATCTTTATAATTCAAAAAAAAGTTTAGATAATCCACCCCAGGTGTTCACATGGACTATTTGTGCCTAACCTATGATAGAGCATTTTGAGCTCATATTGGTCTGATCAGCCACAGTCGGACACACTGTAATTTATTTCTAACACACTGATATCATTTTGATCTTTTTTCAATAATGAAGGAAAAGAATCAGATAACAAATATCAAGGAAAATAATGGTAGAGCATTTTGAGCTCATATTGGTCTGATCAGCCACAGTCGGACACACTATAATTTGTCTAACATACTGATATCATTTTGATTTTCTTTGATAATGAAGGACAAGAAACAGATAACAAATATAAAGGAAAATGATGTGGAAAAGGGAAAAGGATGTTGGTTTACTAATGCCAGATCTCAAAATATATTTCAAGCAATAATCATTCATACTATTTGGTCTTGATTAAAAAAAAAGAAAAGATGATGAGATAAAGACATTACTCCTAGGATAAATACAGTTTACATTTGTGGTTAAAGAAGAACTTAATCTTGGAACAAAGAATAGAGAGGAACAAAAGAGGATAAAATGGAAAATTTGGGTTAAACTAAATTAAAGAATTCTCAGACAAAATCAAGGCAGTTACAATTATAAATCAAAAAAAGGAACAGAAAAATCTTCACATCAGATTATTTTTTGGATAAATGTCATATTTGAGACATATAAGGATATTATTCACATATATATTAAAAAGTCAATCTTCAATTGGTAGATGATAAAAGAATATAAACAAGTTTTTTTTAAAAAAGCAAATAAGGATTAAACTTCTTGAAAATGATTATAGTCTTTTCAACAAGTTAATAATTAAACAAACTTTTTTTTAGGTTTTCTTGTTTTTTTTTGTTTTCTTGTTTTTTTGCCAGGCAATGGGGTTAAGTAGCTTGCCCAAGGCCACAAAGCTAGGTAATTATTAAGTGTTTGAGGCTGGATTTGAACTCAGGTACTCCTGACTCCAGGGCCGGTGCTCTATCCACAGTGCCACCTAGCTGCCCTGGTAAACAAACTTTTATTAGGTTCTTTCAAAGTTCCAAATATTGTTTTAAGTTCCAAGGATACAAAGAAAGTCAAAAGTCAGTCACTGCTCTTGAAAAGCTCACAGACTAAATGAGAGTAGACTATGCACATAAATAAGAAAAATTGTAGATAATTAATAGAGGGAAGGCTCAGATTAAAGGAGAATTGAGATATACTTTATTTTTTATTCTCAGGGCTTAGTATAGTGCCAATTAATTGAATAATCAAAGTTTTCTTAAAACTTATTTTATGGGCAGCTGACACAGTGGGCAGAGCACCGGCCCTGTAGTGAAGAGAACTCGATTCAAATCCTCTCTTAAACACTTGATATTCACTAGCTGTGTGACCTTGGGCCAGTCCCTTAATCTTATTGCTTTCCAAAAAAAATTAAAAAAACCCCGACTTATTTTAATATCCATATCTGGTAAGGGTTAAATTTCAAATCAATATGATCTGTTTGTTTCTTTATTTGTAAAGTCAATGAACACTGTAACAATAAAGGGTCATCCTTGGAGGAAGTGAAACTCATATTAACAAAACATACCCAAATTCTCAGAATTCTTCACTTGATCTACAACCTTCTGCTTTTCTCTGGGGTGGGATTGTTTAATCTAAGTGCAAAGGTCTTGTCCCAAAATTAACTGACCTGAGCCAGTCCCATCTTTGTCCTAGACACACAATGAGGTTGAGGATGCTCTTCCTCCCTTCAGAGTGGAAATAGAAATGTAGAAGAAAAAAGCTCAATAGTCAGAGAGGAGTTACTTTAGTTTCAATTCAAAGAAAAACTAACAATTCTAGACCCCTGAACATTCAGACTAACTGATGCTGAAAGGAATTGACATCAGTTCCATGTCCCTTCTAGTTCTTATTCTAAAAACCTCTGATCTGTTCCCCCTCCCCCCGCCCGCCCCATATTTATCCAATCTTATTCATGTTACTCCCTTTTCCTCTTCTAGGAACTTACACTCGTCCTGGGAACTGTCTACCTTTTTTTTTTTTTTTTTACTCTTTTAAAAAATATTTAAGGCAATGGGGTTAAGTGACTTTCCCAAGGTTACACAGCTAGACGATTATTAAGTGTCTAAGGTCAAATTTGAACTCCTGACTACAGTCCTCCTGACTATAGGGCTGGTGCCCTGTGACACCTAGCTGCCCCATCTGGGAACTGTCATTCTAACTTGCTATATCTCATGATCTATTGCCTATCTATACAATGTGGCATAAGTGGTTACACCATGTCCAGAATGTACTCTTTGTTTTAAACTTCTAGCTCTTGGAAACCGAAACTTCTTTCAGAGCACAATTCAGATTTTACCTTATAAATGAGGCATTTCCCAATTCTGTTCATGTGTTAGTGTTATCTTCCTATTGTCTATTCTTCAATAAATGTTATATTCCTTTAATATAGTGTATGAGACAGGGATTGCTTTCATTTTTATATTAGTATTTCTAGCATAGGATTTTACAAGATTATATATTTCAAAATATATATATAATATATATCTTTTCTGTAAACAACAGATTTTAATATTTCTTCGTGAATTAAAATCATCCTTGTCCCATGCTTGAAAGATGATATGTCTAAGAGAAAATAAAAATTGGATTCAGAAGAGAGCAAGTTTTGGGAAGAGAATTTATCTTATGAATAAACCTAAAAGTAATAAAAAGATAAAAGGACTGATTATTTGGGATTCTGATTAAGAAAATCTTATTTACAATGAAATATTTTTTATTATATATTCTGAGCTTAAATTCAAAGATATAGAATCCTGCTTGATAGTCCCTGCCCTCAAGGATTGTGCAATCTTGTTAGGGAGATAAACTTCTCATTTAAAGGAAAAATATAAGGCAAGAAATCATTTAACAAAAAAATAATACTTGGCAAGACATCAAGTGGAACCAACAATCAAGCCTATAGACATGGAGGAGAGAGTTCACTGTCCTAAAATAACACTAATAGCTAAACACCCCCTACCCCGAAAATTGGTAAATATAATGAATAATTTCTAGTTTAAAAAGATGGTCTGTGGTCAGTTCTCTAAACAGACTTGTTGCCACTCAGCCAAATAAAACATTGACAGAACAACACTTAGGAGTTTTATCTTCCAAAGGAAATATTGCTTCAAGTGCGTATTTTCTTTCTTTCCTTCTTTCTTTTGATTGTTATTAATGGCCTCCTTCTGGATAAAATCAACACCACAAGCTGATGGCATTCAGAGGTCAAACCAATGATAGGAGACCCTCAGTTTTAAATCAACCACTGCCAGAACTAAAGTACAAAGTGAATGAGAAAAAAAATAGAAGACATATTAAGCAGCATGTTAGACAAATAAAGAGTCAGAAGATATTTAATCAGATTCTCCAATCCAACCAAACTGCTTAGTTTCTGGTCTGTGAACATTCTTGCTCTTTCCATTTTTTCCTTACTTTTTCTTCTAAAGATCCTTGGGTTCCTTTAAGGTCCAAACCTAGGATTGTTTTTTTTTTTTTGTATATTTTTGCAAGGCAATGGCATTAAATGACTTGCCCAAGGTCAAACAGCTAAATAATTATTGAGTGACTGAGGCTGGATTTTAACTCAGGTTCTTCTAACTCCAGGGTTGGCACTCTATCTGTTGTATTACCTAGCTGCCCTATGGAATTACTGCTTTTTTTTAGGTTTTTGAAAGGCAAAATGCAGTTGAGTGGCTTGCCCAAGGCCACATGGCTAGGTAATTAAGTGTCTGCGGCTGGATTTGAACTCAGGTACTCCTGACCCCAAGGCCAGTACTCTATGCACCGTGCCACCTAGACACCCCTATGGGATAACTTCTTATAAAATGTTTCTGCTCCTCTTTTTAGCATGAATTTCCTTCTAAAATTATATATATATATGTATATATATATACATACATATATATATATATATATATATATATATATATATTTTGTTTGCTTTAAATGTTGCAGCTTCCCTAAGTCAAATGTAAACTGCTTGAGAGATGAAACCGTTGTTCCTTTTTTCTTCATATTACAAGTAATTGCCAGCTTGCCTTGCATGTTGATTAATAGTTAATATAGGTTTGATAGCTGCTTTCTGACTTGGGGTCTAACCCATTTCTCTCATTGTCTTAAAACATCAGATGACTTGCTCAAAGTGACAAATCTAAGTTAGAAATTGAGACAGGATCATAATTCAGGTTCAAGTCTAGGGCTCTTTAAATTAAATCATGATGTCCCATTTCTTAGATTCAGAGTTTTCAACCTGGGGTTTGTGGATAGTTTTTAAGGACTCCATGAACTTAGATCAGAATATATTTCATATTCATTTTAATATGTTTGGTTTTCCTTGTAATCCTCTACATTTTATTTTATAAATATGAAAACATTATTCTAAGAATGATCTCTAGGTTTTGGCAGATTGCCAAAGAGGTTAGAGGGAAGGAAAGAAAACAAAATATTTATTAAGTAACTTCAATGTAAAAGGCACTCTGCTAAGCCTTTAATAATTATTTTCTCAAAAATATCCATGACAGAAAAAGGTTAAGAGCTCCTGGATTTAGAGATATGTATAGTGCAAGAAATTCAAGTCATCATCATCATCATCATCATCATCATCATCATGTATCATTATCAAGTATCTAGTTTGTACATTTTTGCTCATATTTCCCAATGCATAACATGTTTTTTTTTTGCTGGTCTCATTTTTCCTAGGCAGCTAGGTGATACAGTACATAGAGTACCAGTCCTGAAGTCAGAAGGAGTTGAGTTCAAATCAGATCTTGAACACTTACTAGCTTTCTGACCCTGGACAAATATTTAATCCTGTATACCAACATTTCTTCATCTGTAAAATATGCTGAAAAAAGAAGGAAATCATCAATGACTACTATCTTTTCCTCAAAAATCCAAAGTGAGATCATAAAGAGTTAGACTCAACTGAAACAAATGAATAACAACAAAACATAAATAATTTCCCCATTAGGATTCTAGCTTCTGGATGAATGAACATAGCATAGTGGACAGAATGAGTATCTGAAGGAGAAAGAAGGCAGAAAGCATGCCTTAGAAGGGAAGTCTTGTCTTTTACAAAGAGTAGCTGTGTGACTTTGGAAAAATCATTTAATATCTTAGTGGGTTCATTCCCCAATTGAAAAATGGTCAAAGGATATGAACATACAGTTTTCAAATGAAAAATGTAAAGATATATATATATATATATATATACACATATATATATATATATAATCATATGGAAAAAATGCTCCAAACCAATATTTATTAGAGAAATGCAAATTTAAACAATAATGAGGTATCATCTCACACCTATCAGACTGGCCAGGATGAGAAAAAGGGAAAATGATCAATGTTGGAGAGGTTGTGAGAGGACTGGGTTATTGATGCTTTGCTGGTGGAGTTGTGAATGGATCCAACCATGCTAGAGAGCAATATGGAACTGTTCGTATCCTTCGATCCATCAATTCCAATTCTAGGTCTATATCCAGAAGAAATTATTAAAAGGGCTAAGTAAGTACTACAAGTTCCAATATCCACAGCAGTTCTTATTGTATTAGCAAAGAATTGGAAATTGAGGAGATTCCCATTAATTGGAGAATGGCTAAACAAGTTATGGTACATGAATACTATGGAATACTATTGTTTTATAAGAAACCATAAATGGTCAGACTCTAGAGAACAATACAATGACTTATGGGATCTGATGTTGAGTGAAGAGAACAGAACCAAGAGAACAATTTACACACCAAAAAAACAACACTGTGAGATGAATAACCCTGATGGAAGCAGCTCCTCTCAGCAGTCCAGAGAGCTGGGACAACTGTATTTGACTGACTATGGACAATGTTATCCCCATCCAGAGGAAGAAAAACAAAACAAAACACACAAAAAACCCTAAACAAACCTGACGAACTTTATAAAAATTATCTCTTATGTATCTCCCTTAATCCTAATTCCTCATACCAAAAATAATTAATTTATAAACATTTATTAAAACATGTATGTATAATAACCTCACTTTTGCCACTGAGGGGAGGAGGTTGGAAAAAAAATATGCGTGTGCATACAGATGAAAATAAATAAGTAAAAAATAAGTAAATTTAAAATAAAAAATACCTTAGTGGGTGCTCAAATCTAGGCAACTCTTTGTGACTATAAATTGTAGGGATTTTTATCTTTATCCATAAAAGGAAGTTTCCTCATCTAGGTGTTCTTTCTACCAATACAGTCAGTGAGGCATTATTATCTCTTTCCTTATCTTTTATATCAAAGGCAGTGCCCTATATTTAATAGGCTCTTATTGGTTTCTGAATTTTAAAAATAATGTACCATATGTTTTCAAACTGTATTGTAAATTTAAAATACATTTTACATACAATTTTATTCAATTCAATCCTCACAAAAACTCCTTGAGATAGTACTGATTGCTATGGCCAATATTTTGTAGGTGGAGAAGTTATTGCTCTATATAGTTAGGAAAGATGTGAAATAAACTAAGGAAAAGGCTTTATTTCTTTGTTGGGTATCTATGTCAAAAATTTGTACAGCTTTCATGAAGCAGAAAATAGTCAATAAATATTCAAGAACCAAGACCCAGTACACACAGAAGAATAGCAATACCTTGTACTTCTCTTTTGTACTATTTTGTTATTTCTTATTTTTCTGCTAGCTCCTTCCAAATTCCATTCTGTATTTGGCTATTTTTCAGCTATATTTTACATGAATTTCATTCCTCCCTTTCATCAGTTTTGATTCCTAAAAAGGTGCTTCTTTGTTGTTTATTTTTCTTTCAACTTTGTCTTGATTTAAGATATGTGAAATGCCAAGTCAACTGAAAGTCTTTCATCTACAAGAGAAAGTTTGTCAAAATGCATGAACTGGGCCACTTGATAGAACAAGTGGAATTGGAGTGTCCAAAGGCATCACTAGATGCTTGATGCCATAACTATTTACTGGGTCAGCTCTGAGGTCTCTCTTGAAAGTGGTCATTTGTTCCAATCCAAGTTGAGCTGTGTATTTGGTTTTCTGGGCTGTTTGCTCATAAATATCTTTCAAACTTTTGAATCTGCAAAGTGGTGATAAAATTAATCAGCCCTTCATTTGAAACACTTGAGTGATGACCATACTTCACTGGATGTAGGATGCCACACAACTCGTAAAGAAGAAAAAAAATCACAAAACATTCTATTACAAAATCCTCTTGTTTTGTAATCTCAGTTTGGTCTTTTTATCCATCAAAATGGTCTGTTTCCACCTGAGCCTGCCAGGAAAAGACGTTGCTCCTGCCAGGTAGAGGGCAGCACATGTGGAAGATTATAAATCATGTCACTCTGAGACAATAGCAAATTCATTGGCTCTAAGAGAAGACAACATTATAATATAAACTCTAATGTTGCTTCTTCAAGATGTGCCCACTGTCTGGAAATCACAGGGTATATGAGTGATGATGCTTATCATTCTCACAATAGTTTAATTTAAAAATTTACACTAATAATTCTTTTTTTATCATCAGACTGAAAATTAGATTGGAGAATGCTAAAACTGAAAGGATGGTAAGAGGTCATCCATTCATTTATTCATTGACTCATTCATTCCTTCAGTATCTTTTATGAGTTCTTTGTAAAGTTCTAGAAAGCAAAGACAAAATCAAAACAATTCTGTGACATATCTTATAACCTATAACTTTTCCTCAATGAATTTATATTATATTTCCTAGTTTAATTCCACCATTTTATTGGATAAATTAATAAGATAATAATAGTAGTATACATTTATATCTTATTTTAAGTTTTAGAAAATATTTCCTCACCTTATAGGTTGGAACAAGAAAGTCTAAGAATTTCCTATACTTTTAGTTAGAGAAATAGAGAATCAGAAAGATTCAGTCATTTTATCTACATCAGGGAAGGGACTCAAACCCTATTCTCCTGATTCTAAACCATATATTACTAGGTCATGTGTCTAGTTAATGATAGAGTTATACCCCTAAATTAATTGTCTTAAATAATTACTTTATTTTCATTATACTAGAAATATTATTTTTTATTAAACCTCTTCTATAAAAGTTAATTCAATATGACAAATATAACTCATTTAACTTTTCAAAGGAAAATCCTTTACAGATTGTTCCCTGTGCAGCTGAATATTTTTCCAGAGTGTAAAATGCAAAGATCAGGCAATAACCAAAGAAACTTCCTATTCAAAATAGGGTAGAACATACTGAAAAGGGATACTAATTTCCAATCTGATGTATTATCTTTTAAGGTCCAATTTGGGATTTGGTTCCCACCTGTCTTCCTGGCTCACATGATGCTCATTCAGATATCAGTCATTGACACCTTCCTGAAACAACTGGTGTTTTCAACATTTGAAGTCAGTGATTTCTAGCATGGAAAGGCAAAACCTATTCATTTACAAGAGAGTCTATGAATAAAGCCATAACAGATGTGGAGGGTACATCATTTTGCCATGAGATCCTGACAAGTGAGAGAGAGGGGTCCCTTGGAGGTGGGGTGTTGTGGATACTGTGGAGTCTCCATAGCTTCGCTTTGGGTCTGCTCCCATGAAGTAGCTTCAGTTAGCACAAGCAACATCCCCATCCACCAAGCTGAGAAATCCAAGCTTCCCCTACTCTACTGGAACTACTGTGTCATCAAACTAGTTTTGTCTTCAATGATGAAAATGTTTAACCACCACTCCACTTTTGATATATGTGTGCATGTGTGTGCGCGTGTGTGTGCCAAACAGCACACCAAAATTTTGTTGCTAAAAGCATCTAGGTAGCACAGTGGAAAGGGCCCTGAGTCTGAAATCAGAAAAACTGAAGTTCAAATCTGGACTTACTAGCTCTGTGATCCTGGGAAAGTCACCTTACCTCTTGTTGTCTCAGTTTCTTTGTTTGTAAAATGGTCATAATAATAACAACTATTTGTCAGTGGTAGTGAGACACAGTCAGTGATATATAAAATACTGCTACATTGTTATCAAAAGCTCCAAAGAAAAAAATAAGATTTTATTTATATATATAAATTTAACTATCAAAACAATAAAGCACTAGCAGTAATTCATCAATAAACATTTATTAAGCATCTAATTTGTGCCACATACTCTGCCACCCACATACTGGGTATACAATAAAAGGTTAAAAGATACACCAGTAACAGCACCAGCAGCAATAGTCTCTATTTTCAAGGAGGGCAGATAGAGACCCTGGCCTGGAGTTAGGAAGACTCCTCTTCCTGAGTTCCAATCTGACCTCAGACACATACTAACTATGTGACCCTGGCCAAGTTTGCCTTAAACCTGTTTATCTCAGTTTCTTCATTTGTTAAATGACCTAGATAAGGAAATGGCAAAAATATTTTAATATTTTTGCCAAGAAAACCCCAACTGGGATCGTCAAGAGACAGACATGACTGAAACAACTGAATAATACCATCAAATAATTTATAATTATAATTTAGTAGAGGAGAAAACATAAAGCAACTATGAACAAAAATTGCATTAAATAAAATCTCTGTAATCCAAAAGCTACAAATTAAATTACCTCTGAAGTACTCTGCTCTATGTGAATCAACATAGGACCATAGAAACATTTTAGGAAATAAAAGAGTGTTACATGTATACATTTGAGCTGCCTGGGGATACTTTTAATGGAAAAGACAAGAAGAGAATTCATTTAGAATAGGAACAGAAAAAACAAAAAGTGAAAGAAACAAAGAGAGATAAAGGATAGGAGATTCAGGACACTTTCTAAACTACTCTTCAAAACTTTGCCTTTTCTTTTGTGTCTTCAACTTCTACTGCCAACTGATGAGTTGAATACAAGCTCTTTGGAGGTAGGGATTCTTTTTTTAATGAGAGCAGTTAGAGTAGTTCTTGGCATTTTTATTACATACATACATACATACATACTTGCATGCATACATAAGGCAGCTAGATGTTGAAGTGGGTAAGAGCACTGCTCCTGGAGTCAGGAGGACCTGAATTCAAAACTGACCATAGACACTTGACCCTTATTAGCTGTGTGACCTAGGGCAAGTCACTTAAGCCTGCTTGCCACACAACCAGGAATATTTGCATTTTTCCTGATTCGTATCTGATCCCCGAACCCAAATGACTCCAAAAGAGGAAGTGAGGCTGGTCAGGGGCACAAACTCAAAACCAATTCACATGCATGATATGGCATTGTCTCTCTGATATCATGGTCTTCTTTAAGAATGTAGGATAAATGTCATCATCATATACATACCCACATTATAAACACATAGATGTACTATAGATACATATCTATTCATTATTGCACATAGAAACACGTCAGTTGGTATGCATCTCTCTGTATATATGTACATATATACATACACATATACATACAGTATGTGTATGGTGGTGTGGTAGATGGGTGTATATGTATGTGTGTCTAAGTGTAGGGTATGTTCAGGGAAAGCAATTACTTCTGGAGTGAGAGCTGCCGAGAGCTTTTATAGGGCTGCTTTCCATATTTAGTGTTCTCATTGCACTCAACTCTCACTTGTGGCTCCAAGAAGTTGTAGCACATGCAGCAGCCTCACCAGTAAATCATTTCACCATATGGGCTAAACTAGGTTGAGGGCAACCAGGAAGTCTCAAACCCTCCGGTTAATTCGGGGGATGTCTATGCCATTCATGTGAAGACTTCCTCCAGTGGAATGGATGGATGGATGAAAACAATATGTACCAGTGGCCAAGAAGGAGACTGAAGCAGATAATGAAGAGCATGGTCAGATGTACAAGATGCCAAGGACATCTCCATTGCATCCCAGGCCAGTAGTCCTGACTTTATCTTGTCACTGGACTTCAATGACTTGAGAAGAGAGAGTGAGACCAATAACTTCATACAATTTTCATTTAAACCCAATTTTTGTGTGAACCAAAAGTCATCACCCATACATTTTACAATTTTTAGTCTATCTCAAAATCCTGTGAAAACAAGAAAGTGAAAAAGCAGGTATGCTGGGAGCAATAGCCATAACCCTGCACATAAGTGGCTCAGGCTATATTTACAGTGTTGTTTTATTACTGGAAGTAACAGTGGGATTTGGCTTTCCCCTGGGTATCTGAACAGTCTCTTAAGGACCACATACTGTTCACCTCTTCGTTTAAGGAAGGGGGTAGGAAAGGTTACAAAAATTCCTAAAAATTGAATGCTTCACCCAAACCTGGTCTATGGACTACAGCAGACAGGGGACCCTTATCCTGCAGTTGAAATCTACACACAAAAATATATTTACAAAAATGTAAACAAAGATAATTGCTTTCCCCACTGACACATGGAATGTGCTTAGGCTTAAGGACAACATGGAATCCAGTAGACCTGGAAGATAACAGAATTTGTAGAAGAAATCAGGAGGCACTGCATTCAAATACCAACCCCGAGTGAAACCAAGCCAGGACACAAAGGTCAGTTTACCAAAATTATAGGTGAATAGATTTTTTTTGAAGTGACTACAGTGAAGGGGAGCATTGTGAAGCTGGCCTAGGTCTGCATGCAAAACAAATCAACAATCTTTATATTATTAAACTAAACTAGTCAACAATCTTGTATGTGGAGCAAAAAGAAGCATTCATCCACTTGCATATTTATAAGTTGCACAATTTTCTTCCACTCTTCCTTCAACCCCTCCCCTTAGCAGCAAAGAGTCTAGTGAATGTTGTACATATACATTTGTGTTTAAAATGTTAATATATTAGTCATTTTGTATATGAGGAATTAGAACTAAGGAAAAAGAAAGAAAATCATGGGATTATAAAGGAAAAAAATTAAGAACTTTAAAAAGTGAACATAATATTCTTTCATATTCTGTGGGGTTTCTTGTCTGAATATGGATGGCATTTTCTATAACAGATCTCCCAGGGTAGTTCTGGCTCTCTGAACTGCTGAGAGTTGCTGCATTTATCAAGTAGACTAACTCACAACATTGTTGTTAATGTGTCCAATGTCTCTTGGTTCTGTTCAGTATCATTTCATGTAATTCTTTTCATGCTTCTCGAGAGTCTGATCATTTATGGTTACTAATAGAATAATAGTATTCCATAACATTCATATAACATAATTAGTTCAGTCATTCCCCAATTGATGGGCATTCCCTCAATTTCCAATTCTTTGCCACTACAAAAGAAGTGTTGTTTCAAAGATTTTGAAAAATGTGGGACTTTTTCCATTTTTTTAATGATTTCTTCTGGACCTAGGATTAGAGTTGCTATTTCTGGATCAGAGGGTATGATCAGTTTTATTGCTCTTTGAGCATAGTTTCATATTGCTCCCCAGAAAGGGTTGCATTAGTTCACAATTTCACCAACAGTGCATTAATTTCTCAATCCTCCCACAACCTTTGCATTGTTGATTGGTACCCCTTTTTGTCATTTTAGCCAATATGATAGGTGTGAAGTAATAACTTATAGATTTTTTTTTTAGGTTTTGCAAGGCAATGGGGTTAAGTGGCTTGCCCAAGGCCACACGGCTAGGTAATTATTAAGTGTCTGAGGTTGGATTGGAACCCAGGTATTCCTGACTCCAGGGCTGTGCCACCTAGCTGCCCCCTGACCTTATAGATTTTTAATTTGCATTTCTCTAATCAATAATGATTTGGAACAGTTTTAATATGAATATATATATGTATATATATATATATATATACATATATATATAGAGAGAGAGAGATAGAGAGAGCTTTAATTTCTTCATTTGAAATTTGCCTGTACATATACTCTGACCATTTATCAATTGAAGAATCATTGTAACCTTATAAATTTGATTCAATTCTCTATATTTTTTTAGAAATGAAACCTTCTTTCCAAGCTTTATGTTTTCCTTCTAATCTTGGAAGTATTGGTTTTATTAGTGCAAACCCTTTTCAATTTAATATAGGCAAAATCATTTATTTTGCATTTTATAATGTACTGTTTTGCATTTGATAATAAATTACTCCCTTTCCATAGATCAGACAGAGTATTTCTCAATCTGTTAATTGGTCTATGATATTGCCCTTTATGTCTAAATCTGTGCCCATTTTCATCTTATTTGGTATAGGGTGTGAGATATGGGTGTACACCTAGTTTTTGCCATGTGATTTTCTAGTTTTCCCAAGAGTTTCTGTCGAATAGTATGTTCTCATCCCAGGAGCTAATGAATTTGGTTTGTCAAATAATAGATTACTATAGTCATTTACTACTGTTTCTTTTATACCTATCTTAGCCCACTGATCCATTATTCCATTTCTTAATCAGTACCCAGCAGTTTTGATGATCACTGATTAATAGAACAGTTTTAGAATATATTCCTTCACATTTTTTAATGGTTCCAGTGATATTTTTGACTTTTTGATGCTCCAGATGAATTTTGTTACTATTTTTTCTTGCTCTGTAAAATACTTATTTGGAGTTTGATTGGTGTGGCACAGAATGAGTAATTTAATTTGAGAAGAAATGTCATTTTTATTATATTAGCTGAACTTAACCATGAGCAATTGAAGTTTTCCAATGGTTTTGACTAGCTTTATTTGTGTGAAAAGTGTTTTATAATTTTGTTTATACAGCTTTTCTGTTAGTCTTAGGAAGTAAATTCCCAAGTATTTTATGTTGTCTGTAGTTATTTTAAATGAATTTTCTCTATCTCTTGACCTTGAGTTTTGTTGTTCAGAAATCAAAATGCTGATAATTTATGTGGGTTTATTTTATAGCCTGTTACTTTGCTAAATTTTTTAATTGCTTGAAGTAGTTCTTAGATAATTTTCTTGACTTCTCCAAGTAAACCATCATATCATCTGCAAAGAGTGAATGTTTTGCTTCCTCATTACCATTTCTAATTCCTTCGATTTCTTTTTCTTTTCTTATTTGCTCAAGTTAACATTTCTAGTTTTATATTGAATAGCAATGTGAGAATGGACATCTTTTGTTTCATCCCTGATCCTATTGGAAATGCTCCTAGTTTATCCCCAATATATAATATTTGTTGATGGTTTTAGTGAAATACTGCTTATTATTGTAAGGCTAATTATTTATTCCTATATTATTTAGTGTTTTTATTAGGAATGGATGTTGTATTTTGTCAAAAGTTTTTTCAGCATCTATTGAGATATTCATATACCTTCTGTTGGTTTTGTTACTGATGTGTTCATTTGTCTTTGTGTTTCCTAAATTTTCAACTGTCCCTTCCTGCTTCCCTGATATAAATCGTACTTGATCATGGCATGTTATCCTAGTAATAATGAAAATTTTATTGCTAAGTTTTTAAAGATTTTTGCATCAATGTTCATTAGGGAGGGAGATTGGTGTATAATTTTCTTCTACTGTTTTGACTCTTTGTGGTTTAGCACTATGTTGGTGTCATAAAAATAATGTGGCAGAACTTTTATCTTTAAAAATAGTTTATGTAGATTTAGAATTGTTTCTTAAATCTTTGGTAGAATTCACTTATAAATCCACTTGGATTTGGAGACTTTTCCCTCAGGGAGATTATTGGTTTCTTTTTTTCTGAAATGGAGTTATTTAAATCTTTAATTTCCTCTTCTTTCAATCTGGGTAGTTTGTATTTTTGTAATTTTTCATCCATTTCATTCAGGTTATCAATTTTATTGTCATACAAATAGGCAAAATAGCTTCAAATTATTTCTTTAATTTCCTCCTCATTGATGTTTAGTTCACTCTTTTCAATTTTGAAATTGGTAATTTGGTATTGTCTCTTTTTTATCAGATTAATTAACCAATTCTTAGTTTTATTTATTAGATCAATGGCTTTCCTGCTTCCATTTTATTAATTTCTCTTGATTTTCAGAATTTTTAATTTTAATTTTTAATTGTGGATCTTTAATTTGTTCTCTTTCTAGTTGATTAAGTTTACCAAATTAATTGATCTCCTCTTTCTCTATTTTATTAAGACAAGCATTTAGAGATATAAAATTTTCTTTAAAAACTGATTTGGCTACAACCCAAAATTTTTATATGATGTCTAATTGTTATCATTTTTCTTGGATGAAATGATTGATTATTTCTATGAAATGTTTATTGATCTATTCATTCATTAATATTTAGTTATTTGATTTCCAATTAATTTTCATTTTCTCTTTCCATGGCCCTTTATTACAAGTAATGTTTATTGAAACATTATTTGAATAGTATATATTTATCATTTCTGCCTTTCTGCATTTGAATGTAAAGGTTATATGCCTAGTTCATGATCATTTTTGGTATAGGCACCATTACTTGAGAGAGAAAAAAGGTATATTCTTCCCCATTCAGTTTTCTCTAGAGGACTATCATATCTAAGTTTTCTAAGATTTTTTTTAACCTTCTTAACTTTCTTCTTGTTTATTTTATGGTCAGATTTATGTAATTCTGAGAGAGGGAGTTAGAGTTCCCCCATTATTAAAGTTCTGCCATGTATGTCTCTTTGTATTTCATTCAGCTTCTCCTTTAAAAATTTGGATGCTATACATATATATATATATATATATATACATATATATATATACACATATATATTTAATAATGATATAACTTCATGCCTTTGGTGCCTTTGAAGAAGATGTAATTTTCTTCCTTATTTATTTTAATGAGATCTGTTTTTACTTTTGCTTTGACTGAGATCAGTATTTCTACCCCTGATTTTTTTTTTTTACACCCACTGGAGTATGATATATATATATATATATTGCTCCTGCCTTTTACTTTTACCAGTGTGTAACTCTCTGCTTCAAATGTGTTTCTTGTAAACAATAAATTTCTGCTTTCATTTTATAGGAGAGTTCTCATTTTTATTTCCCCCCATATCTTTATCCATTTATCCCTTTCTCTTTCCTTTCCTCTTATTCTTTCTCACCAAGGTGTTGCTACCTTTCCCCTTTAACCTTTTTTTAATTTTAACTTTAATTTTACATTCATCTTTTCCTTTCCCTTCCCTTTTTATCAATCACTTCTTACCCTTTATTTCCCTTTCCTCCCCCATTCCCTATAAGGTAGGATACTTTCCCAATTGGAAAATTATGTTTTACCCTCTCTGGGGCAAATCTACTGAGTAGATGTACTTAGTATTCACATGCTCCTTTCTTTCCTTCTACTATAATAAGTCTTTGACTTCTTCACCTGGTATTATTTATCCACTAATGCCTTTCCTTCCTCTAGTATAGTGCATTTTATATTTTTATTGTTTTAATTCTAACTTGTACTTACAACTCCTTGGCCAAAATATAGTACTTCATGATGGAAGTACTATTATCAAAGGTTGATTGATAGAATGCTTGATTAAGTGATTGATAAGCAACATTGCCTTATAGTCACTAAGTATCCTCCCCTCTTCTGTCTCCTTAGAAATACACTTTTCAAGAGTCATGAAACATTTCAAATTATAATCACTTTGTACTTTATCACCCCCTTTTCAAGGACTCTTCATGTATATACAAATCCCAAGAACAAAAGCATCATGGAAAGTAAAATCATTTCATGAACTTTTTTTGGCCCTCTCCCCACATACCTACTCCTTCCAATTATAGCCAAAATGTTGAGGAAAGTAAAATCTCTTCATGATGTTTTCATGTCCAGTTCATTCTCTCTCTCTCTCTCTCTCTCTCTCTCTCTCTCTCTCTCTCTCTCTCTCTCTCTCTCTCTCTCTCTCCTTTTTTTAATAGTAGTCCAATCAGCCCCACAATCCTCTCCAACCAAAGTATAGGACTGACTCTCTTCTGTCACTTTAGCACCTAACCAAAGTACTAAAACTCTCTTTAATTATAGTATGGATTAAGGCAAGATCACTTCAAAATCTATTTAGATTTAACAAGGCTTCTAAGGAGACTCCCATCCTCTGTCCCGATTGTACTACATCCCCCCTTAAGTAAATTATCTAGCAAAATAAGGTCACTTCTGAATTAATTATGTATAGAACCCCTAAATACTACAAGTATTAGAACACCCTGAAGTTCTCTCTTAAGAACTTTAGAGCTGATTATAAGGCAAGGGATAAACTAGTACAGGACCACACAACATAGTGTGCCCTCATCAAAGAAAATGTTCAACTCCACGAACAAGGCAGAATTAAAGTAGCTCAAAGGAAACAATGGTATACATATATATATATATATATATATATATATATATACACATACAAACATACATACATACATATATAGTGTGTATGTATGTATGTATGCATGTATGCATGTATATTTAGAGTGAATATCCCAAGTATTCATCTGAACTCTTTGTACCCTGTGGTAGAGCACTCTGAGCTTCTATGGGTCTGATCAACCACAGTGGGACACACTTTAATTTGTTTTAAACATAGTGATGTCATTTTGATCTTCTTAGTTAATGAAGGACAAGAACCAACCATATCCAAATCCTCTAAGTACAAGCCCTCCAACTATATTCAACCATTTAACTATTCTAAGAGAAATAAAATTCTCAAGAATTATGGATGTTATCTTTCCTTGTAGGTATGTATACAATCTCATGTTCTTGACTAGCATTTATGTTTCCCCCCCTTTACATTTACCTTTTCATGCATCTCTTGAGTAGTGAATTTAAAGATTGACTTGTTTGTTTAGTTCTGGTCTTTCTAATCAGAAAATTTTGTAAGTCCTCCATTTCACTGAAAAGCCATTTTTTTTCCTTGACAGAATATGCTGAATTTTCCATGGTAATAAATTCATGGCAGTAATTCAAAGTTCTTTGCCCTCCAGAATATCTTATTACAGGCCTTCTGATCCTTTAATGTTGAAGCTGATAAGTCCTGAGAAATTCTGATTGTGTTTCCTTTGTATTTAAATAATATTTTAGGTTTCTTGCAGTATTTCCTCATTTATTTGATTATTTTGGAATCTGACTATCATAGTCCTTGGAATATTCAAGAAAAAAAATTTTAGTATAGTATATTAGGAGAATTTTCCATGGCTCTTGTTTTGATCTAGGTTGTCTGGTAGACCAATAATTCATAAAAATATCTTTCCTGGACCTATTTTCCAGGATGTTTGATTTTCCTAAAAGCTAATTTACAACCTAGAAAATCCCCCCAAATCATCTAAAAAGTACTAGAAATAATTAGCAACTTTAGCAAAGTAGCAGGATATAAAATAAATCCTCATAAATTCTCATCATTTTTATATATGACTAGCAAGATACAGCAGAAAGAGCTAGAAAGAGAACCATTCAAAGCAATCTTGGACAATATAAAATACCTGTGAGTCTAGCTGCCAAGTTAGGCTCAGAAACTTTTTTAAAACAATTACAAAACACTTCTCACGCAAATAAAATCAGATTTAAATAAGTGGGCAAACATCAACTGTTCATGGATATGCTGAGCTAATATAATAAAAATGAGAATTCTACCAAAATTAAACTACTTGTTTAGTGACCTACCAATCAAAATTCCAATAATGAGTTAGAAAAAGTTGTAAGTAAATTTATAAGGAGGAATAAAAAGTCAAGAATTTCCAGGGATTCAATGAAAAAAGTACAAAAGAAGGTGGCTTAGCCTGACCAAATCTAAAATTATATTATAAAGCATCAGTCAGCAAAACTGTCTGGTATTGTCTAAGAACAGAGTGGTGTATCAGTGGAATAACCTAGGTGTGGCAGCAGGAAATGATTAAAGTAATCTGTTGTTTGATAAACCCAAGGAGTTCAGTTATTGGCATAATAATTGATAAATTGATAAAAACTGTTGGGAAAATTGGAAGTTATTATGGAAGAAACATGTACTAGAACAACACCTCATACCCTAAACCAAGATAAGATCAAAATTGTTAAAGGATTTAGACATAAAAACATTATAAGCAAACTAGAAGATTAAGGAGTAGGTTACCTGTCAGATTTATAGAATGGGAAGCACTGTATGACCAAGGAAGAGATGGAGAACATCATAAAAAACATAGATAATTTTGATAGCATTAAATCAAAAAGCTTTTACACAGACAAAACCACTGTAACCAAGATCAAAAGAAATGTAATAAATTGAAAAACAATTTTTACAGCTAGTATTTCTGACAAAGGACTCATTTCTAAAATATACAGAAAACTGAGTCAAATTTTTGAAAAAAAAAACAAGCCATTCTCCAATTGACAAATGGTCAAAGGATATGTAAAGGCAATTTACAACTTGAGGAAATCAAAATGATCCATAGTCATATGAAAAATTGCTCTAAATCATTGCTTATTAGAGAAATGCAAATTAAAGCATCTCTGAGATACCACCTCACACCTCTCAGACTGTCCAATATGACCAGAAAGGACAATGATCAATGTTGGAAGTGATGTGGGAAATCTGGGACACATACATTGCTGGTGGAGCTATGAACTCATCCAACCTTTCTGGAAAGCAATTTGGAATTATGTGAAAATATGCATACCTTTTGATCCAGTAATACCACTACTGGGCCTATACCTGGAAGAGATTATGGAAAAGGGTAAAAACATCACTTGTACAAAAATATTCAAAACAGCCCTGTTTGTGGTGGCAAATAATCGGAAATTAAGTGAATGCCCTTCAATTGGGGCATGACTTAACAAACTGTCTTATATGTATGTGATGGAACACTATTGTTCCATTAGAAAGTAGGAGGTATGGGAATTCAGGGAAGCCTGGAAGGATTTGCAGGAACTGATGGTGAGCGAGTTGAGTAGAATCAGAAAAACATTGTACACCCTAACAGCAACATGGGGGTGATGATCAACCTCAATGGACTTACTCATTCCATCAGTACAACCAGGGATAGTTTTGGGCTATATGAAATGGAGAATGAACTTTGAACAAAGACCAAAGACTATTACCTTCAATTTAGAAAAAATAAACCGTTATCTTATTATGCAATTTTGCTATCTATTATACTTTATTTTTGTTTCTCATCACTGAGATCAATGTATACCATGGAAACAATGTAAAGACTAACAGAGTACCCTGTTGGGGATGGAGAGAGGGAAGCAAGAATGGGGGGAAATTGTAAAACTCAAAATAAAATCTTTCTAAAAAAAGGTACTTTATATATTTTTAAATTTTATTAGCCATTTGACTTTGTTAGATGGAATTTTGATATCTCCTTGATTCATTAGTTTCTATTTGCTCAATTCTAACTTTTAGGGTTATATTTCATTCAGTTAGATTTTGTGTTTTTTTCTAGTTGGTTAATTTTACTTTTAGTTGAACTACATTCCTTTTCCAGTTGTACAATTTTATTTTTTGATGAGTTACAATGTTTTTCCAGTCGATTATTTTTACTTATAAAGGGTTTGATTTCTTTGGGCATTTTTTCATAATTGTCTTACACGTCTCAATTCTTTTTCCCAATTTTTATTTTTCTTCTCTTCTTTGGTTTATAAAATCATTTTAAGTTCTAAGAGATTTTAGATATGAGTTCAATTAATAAACTCTATTGATAATCCCCATGTAGTTAATTTGCCATAGCTTTCTTCTTTTGAGATAGCATTTTTATCATCTTTAGCAGAATAGTATCTTTCCATGGTTAGTGCTCTTTTTTTTTGCTCATTTTGATTTTGAGTTCTGTTTCTGGAGTATAAGGAGTATAGTCCCAAGCTTTCTGTACTGGTTCCAGTGTCTGATCCCTCAGTAATCACTTGCCAAGATATTGCCTATGCAGTACGCAAAGATTTACTTTGTCAATTATGTTTGTTCTCACCCAGTTCTGTCTGTTGCCCCAGTGTTCCCAGGGTTCAGATTTTGTCTAGGTATGGGACCCTCCCTACTGGCCTGTTAGCTAGCTGCAAGGAATTGAGTTGCTGTCTAGTTGCTGGAATCTGCGCTGCACTGTGACTAGAAGTCACTCCTTTAACAATTTTGATCTTATCTTGGTTTAGGGTATGAGGTGTTGTTCTAGTACATGTTTCTTCCATAATAACTTCCAATTTTCCCAAAGCTTTTTGATTTAATGCTATCAAAATTATCTATGTTTTTTATGATGTTCTCCATCTCTTCCTTGGTCATACAGTGCTTCCCATTCTATAAATCTGACAGGTAACCTACTCCTTAATCTTCTAGTTTGCTTATAATGTTTTTATGTCTAAATCCTTTAACAATTTTGATCTTATCTTGGTTTAGGGTATGAGGTGTTGTTCTAGTACATGTTTCTTCCATAATAACTTCCAATTTTCCCAACAGTTTTTATCAAAGAAGGCTTTCCTATTCTCCTGCATAGCTCGACTTTACTTCCCCTTTTCCTCCAAAGAGATAGACCTTCACTGAAGGTCATCCACCATGTCTACAATTCAAAATTTGTTTAGATCTTTTATTTTTTTGGTGGGATTGTAGTTTTAATATCTGTGTAAAGGCTTCATATGACATTGTACAGGGAAAAATTCCAGGATCATACTAACTTCACACTACCATCTTGGCTCCAGAAGTCTGGTCCTTTCTTAAATTAAATTGTTAAACATTTAAACTCTACTGTGCAGAATTCAACTCTGATGAACTGACCATGTTGTTCAAATGCATGCTTTCCTAAAATACCATTTTATGAAGAATTTACACAGGTCAGGTTCTCACATGTTGGTCGGGAGGAGAGTGACACAAGAATATTCTGAAGGTCTCTCTGAAGAACTCTGGAATTAATTGAGTGATCTATTAAAAGACCACCAAACATGGCATGCCTGTGTGATATAGGCATTCTGCTCTATGAGTGAAGAAGAATTGTCCTATTTCTAAAGAAACCTGAGATATGACAATTTAGAGCTAGCTCCTATCCGACTGATCTTAAGGATAATTTGTGCCCAACTATGGCAGAATCTTCTGAGTTCATACTGATTGGATAAGCCATAGTTAGACATATTGTACCTTGACTCTGCATCATGGAGTATCATTTTTAATCCTCTTTTGAGAGCAAAGAGCCACAATCAACCAGCACACACACATATAAGCATGCACACACACATTTATCATATACATATATGCATATACATATGTGCAAATTTCCCTCAGAAAACAGTTTTGATCTAAATATGTTTTTGATGATTACAGTCAATGTAATGGTTTTCCTTTGTAATTCCATATATTTTATTTTTTAATTTAAAAATATTATTCTGAGAAGTTCATAGAGTTTATGAGACTATCAAAGGGGTTTGTGACAAGAAAGTTTGAAAACTCTTGGTCTACATTTAAGAAAAAGAGAAAAAAGCTATAATTTAGATTCACTCTAACAAGGGCATATTGTTGATGTAATATCTGGTCAAAGACTTAGGAGTACCATCTAATAAAGCAAAAAAGGTTTGTAATTGGCTTGTGGAGAATGTCTCCATATCAGTGAAATTGTAGATGTTTATATGATTTAAGTATTTAGTACCAATAAAAACTTCATAAGCATGTATTAAACAAATTCTGTGTGCATTATGTTAGGCACTAGAGAGTCAAATATACACTCCACTCTTTTCAAAGGACAGCTCTAAGTTATTTTCTTTCACATCTTCAGTGCCTACCACTGAACATAATAGTCACAATAAATGTATGTTGGATTTAATTATTTTTAAATATCTATTAAAGAGAATATATTCTATCATTTTTTCTAATCTTTATATTGTAAAATTTGGTGGAAATCTCATTTTTGGCTTAGTATTTATTATCCTTAGCTAACATAAGCATGAGTATGCATGATTTCTATTAATCATAAATGCCACAAAGAAGAGTCTGATATTACTCAGAAATAACCTCAGCCAGAAAATGCTTGATCACCTTGCCAAGCAGAGAAACATGGTAGTCAAGGGCAACATGAGTTTGGAGCACAAACTCATTTCAAAATCTTCATAGAATAGGACTTTGGAAAATTGAGGTTTATGGTCTAGCTACTTAAGTTTTAGGAGTCTTGAGCATTTTCTAAAAATATATAATTGAGAATAAAACCAATGCAATTTTGAATATCTAGATGAGAGCTCTGGAGGTAAGATGCCAATTCATATATCCCATTCCAGGACATAATTTCACTTGTCAGTCTCACTTCAATTACTCCAGTTACCATAGTTATAAAATACAAATAGTTAATTCACCAAGGCTATTTAATTCACAGAACTATTACAAAATTTGTTTCCATAGTCTTTGTGTGGTTACTATAGAAAATATTCCTTTAATAGTTGAATACTCCAAGAATATAAGTATCAATCCCAGGGGCAAAAATGCTAAGAATCAAACAATTCCTAGAACATTTATGAACATTATTAAATGGTTGGTGTTCTTAATGTGCAATCTTTGTTCAATGACCCATGAGTAGATATGTTACTGGAGGAAATGAAACACATCAATATTTCCATTTTCCCCTATAAATTTAAGCAGAAGAAAGTAGAAGGAATTTAAGCACAAGGAAGTTGAAGATAAATGAAAATATAGTTCAGAAGTTCTCAATAGTGAACGAGGTAAAAGAATGAGTGAGATTAGTTGCATAATGTGCCCAGAAACAATAGGAAAACTCAGGTCATATAAACTTTTTTATCTTACCTTATAATGCTCATGATAACCATAAGAAAAAGAACATCATGAAGATATTTAAATATTATGCATCAATATCTATATTTTTAAGGATGTAGAAATGAATCCCATGATAAATGACAAGGGCTTCAAAAATTATTGAGCATATATCCTGACATACAATGACTTCAATGAGATAGTGGTTGCAGTGGAGGACAAAGGAATCTATATATGAAATCAGAGCTCCGGATCAGGTGGGAGGAGAGATCAAAGGCTTATAGATTACTCATGAGCTTCAACTCTATAATTCAGAAATATTTTTTCATCTCATCCATCATTAGGGCCACAGTTAAAAACAACCCCAAGGTATATAAAGGATGAAAGTAAGCAGAAGTCACTGCAGGCAATTATAGATGACTTGATTAAAATAAAATGTCAACTCCAAAATTAATTGAGAAATGGACAAAGACAAGATTAATCATAATTTTTACAAGGGTTTCAACCGATATTAAACAGTTACCACAATGAGAAGACTGAAATTACACAGAGATGATCTCAGCTAGTATATACTTAATCTGGCTATGCAGAGGAACATGGTAGCCATGGATAACAATTGAGCAGAACTGCATGCACAAATCATTGTGGTGGAAGATCTAGGAAAGCTAGAGGCAGTATCATTTCTTAATAAACTGAAAGGTATCTGAGGTCAAATAAACTTGAAGAGAGAGTTTGGTAAGAAAGCAAAAAAAAGTCAAATCATGCTGATGGCTGACAAATGCATATCACACACCAATCAAAACCTAGTCACACTAAGTGCAACATATCATGCTATGTGTTAAGGAAACAACTTAAATGAATGCTTAATTTTAAATGCTTAAAATGAATAGCCAAAGAAGATAAATCAGCAAAAGAATGGGAAAAATTAGTAAGAAGGTATTAAAAGCTATCTCCTAATCATCTCTATGAAAATCTTTATGAGAATGATCTATACTCACAGAAAGAGCATTGTTGATGATAATATGAATAGAGAATAGCAGAGATATTGAGAGATTTTCTAGAAATGACACATTTCCCCATTGACCTGTGCAAAGAATATAAGAACTTTAATGCACAGAATACAAGATTTGTCTAACAATTCTTGATTATTTATATAAATGACATTAGATCCAATATAACCAAACAAGTTCTATTCAAAATGGAATCTTTCACATACATATGCGAATGCAATAAAATATTCCTTTTCAAAAATCTAGGTATCTAACTAAAATGAGGAATGAAAAAAAGAGATACAGAAAATAGATTAGAAAAATACTTACCACCTCAGTTTTGGCAGTCAGATATTCCACTGTGTCAATCTATCAGAACATAGATGTTGGAAAGTTTCAGAAGATAGTGCATGAACATAGGATGGAGTAAGGGGATAGCATCTGAACTTAGTTAATGTGGCTTATGGAAGACTGCCATCTAGTCCATCTTTAAAGCCTTTCAAACTTGGTTGAACCATTCCCAACTTACTTTCCACTAAAATCGTCTATTGTATCTAGGTTCATATTTACTCTATGACAATCTATTGGAATATCAAATAATATCCTGATGGAGTCTATATATTCATATATTTGTATATATGGTATACACGTAAAGTATATATGGCATATACTATATATTATATAATATATATCACAGGGGTTAAGAAGTAAGAAGAGAAGGGTTAAGATAACTTTTTCAAGAGTTTGATGGACATATAGCTTGGCAATTTATTTTTTAATGTTGTGAAAGTATTTTTATGAATTAATGGAATTTAAGATGATAAATGGCAGAAGGGGAGGCACCACTCAAGAAAGTTGAAGATGAGTTGGGAGAACTGATATAATATATACTATATATAATATAATATAATATAATATAATATAATATAATATAATATAATATAATATAATGTAACGTAATATAATATAATATATACATACATAAATATATGAATATATATCCTCCATCAAGATGCTATTTGATATTCCAAAGGATTGTCATAGAGTAAAGATGATCTTAGATTTAGTAGTCTATGGCAGTGGAAGGTATGTTGGGAATGGTTCAAACACTGAAAAAGAGATATGCTAGAGAAAATAGGATGAAGTGCAAATACAGCTTTATCAAGAACACTGCCTCTCTAAGGTAGTGGAAAATGATGTCAAAGTATTTTGAAAAGAAGAAAATTAAATTGGATGGAACTTCTCTGAATGGTCTCCTTTTTTTTCAGTAAATAGCCAAGGTTTCTAACTAATGGAAGGAGGAGAATAGAAGGCATGTAAGGCTTAAGGTGAAAAGAGAATGTTTGGAATAATTTTCACAACCCTAGTCACATTGACACTTAAATTACATTTAAAATTTTCCAACTTGGCTTGCCAATGGCCCACATTGCTTTATAAAGTACATGTAACAGTTTCTGACAAGGGGATTTTCTATCAAAAAAAACATTCTTATAACTGTACTCCAACCTCTATGATTTCTTAACAATGATTTGAAAATAAGGTTCCAAAAAATGTGCATTTTATTAAACCAATAACTTATTTCCTGTTTTTGATAAGTGTCTGGGAGAATTTGCATTATAAGAATTCCATGAGAATATTCATATGTTCTGCTAGAGGTTTCAATTTAAAGTTCAAAAAATATATTTAAATGAGTTTGAATTTTAAATTTCATTTGTACCTTGAATTGTGAGGAATAGTCACCTATTGTATGGAAATCATATACTAGATAATCAAGATGATTATCAGTTATTCAGATAAATCCATCAAAGGACTTAAATGATAGCTTCATGTTGGTTTTCCTAGATAATAAGTCATTGAAAAAGAAAATCTTACTATTGACTATGTTTCTCAGAGGATATTACCAAAACTACACCTGCTTTAAGAGGAAAAAAATGTAGTTCAAAATATTGCTTAACTAAAGCAATTCATTTATTTATATGCTATGTAAAACTAGTATGTACTGAGCAAAGGAAACACAAAGAAAGCAAATGGTGTCTTAAGAAAGGAGAAAAGAAAAAATATTGCAAAACTTTATTGTAAACCTACTTTTTACTTAGAATTTGAATAGAGTCATTATTGTTTAGGATTGCATAGAACATGGCCAGTATTTTAAGAATTTTTTAAGCTAATTACCTAATTACTTGACTGGAATTATCAGTAATCCAGGATTTGGACCATTCTGAGCCCTAATCATAAAATAATTCCTCACCTGTCATAATATAATTACAATCAATCTCACAGGATGTACTAGCTTCATTAAATAAGGCACAGCAGCAGGTATGTCATCTTTAATGCAAATGACATGGATACAGTGACTCCTCTACCTGATCTGAATTTGACTCATTCTAGGAACAAATCTGGCTAATTCAATTAAACTTGTTCAGCTCAGTTCAGTTCAACAAGAAATATTAATAATCTACCATATATACAATAAAATTAGAGAAATTATGCAGTATTAGTCTTAGGTTCTTGTTCAGGTATGATTTCACCCTATAAAGTGGGGGCTCTTAAACATTTTTTCAATGTTATAGGCATCTCAGTGGTCCAAAAAAGCTTATGAACTTATTCATACACGTGTTTGTATGTATGTGTACATATATATATATATCTTTACATATTTCTTTTTATTTATTTTAAAGAGGACTCTTAGTCTCTAATCATCATGAGTAGAGATATTTTTATTATTTTAAAAAGAGAATGAAACATATATAAATAATGTAATATATAATATATAATGCATAAAATGCATAAGGACACAATTAATTTCATCTTTCAATTGACTCCAGGTAAGATAATATTGCAAAAGGCATTAAAGTTCTGTTGGGTTGGAAGAAAAATCATGAAATTTGAAAAATTATTCATATTCATTCTATTTAGGTTTGCTTATCAACCATGATAGGATATGCTACTAAAAACAATAACAGCAACAATAATAATAAAATCATCCAAAACAGGAAACCTCTCCAATGCTATTTAGGCAGAAAACATATCTGCAACTTCAAACCTCTACTAATGAAAAATATTCACTCTTGAAACTAAAGAAAGATTCTTGTTGCATTTAATTTTTATTTTTCACTGGATGGTCTCGATTTTTGTTTCACTTTTAAGTTATTTGTGGCCTATAAAGAACTCTATTTAGCTAGAATATAGACAAACCAAGAAAATTATGTGAAATTCACTATTTCAATGGAAGAAAATCTGTAATGATTCTTTGCAAAGTTGAACAAATGTTTGTGCCTCTCCCAGGGTGAATTTCTTTAGTCCTAAGTCTAAGGTAAAAGAGCTGCATTCATCATCAAATACCAGCCTATGCCTCAGACTTTTCCTGTATTTCTTACTGCATACTTTTTTTCATTGCACATTCCTTACTCCAGCTTCTATTTGTTGAGCAAAGAATAGCAATCAGAGTCCATAGAATTGTTGATTGATTTTCCTAAGAGTGTGCTTTAGTTCTTGGTTCCTCTATTGTTATTTATTGTATGATTCAAATCATTTTAAGTTGAAATGAGCTTTTAAACACTGCATTCAAAAGGACACTATTTACTATTTGGTGGGTAATTTCCCCCCCCCCCCCCCCAGCCCTGGAAAAACATACTTGGATATTCTTCAAATAAAAGTAAAACCCATATTATAGAAATTATACACTCTCAGGATTGCATGAACATTAAGTTTCTGGGGGTAGGTAAGTGGTGTAGTGTTACAGTACCAGCCCTGGAGTCAGGAGGATCTAAGTTCATATCCAGCTTCAGACACTTAATTATTACCTAGTTGTGGGACCTTAGATAAATCACTTAACCCCCTTGCCTTGTAAAAAATAACAGCAACAGGAGAGGAGTCAAGATGGCAGAAGGAGAACAACCTTTCCTAAGTGCTATCTCCAAAATATTTCAAAAACCTTAAAATTATGACTAAATTTTTTGAGAGACAGAGCTACAGAAAGATCCAGCCCAAGGTAACCTGGAAAATCATGAGAAGTCTCAGTTCCATGTGATTGGAGGGGGTGGCAGTGTACCGGAGGGAAAGAGCTCCAGCCTTCTGGGAACAGCCTGCAGGGCTCCTGGTCCCTGGGAGCCATGGTTCCTGGAAGCAGAGGCAGTTTCCTGACCTGCCCACCCAGGGAGCACAAAGCCCAACTTGGATGATAAGCAGGGAAACCTCTGCCAGAGTAAACTCTAAGCACAGGCCAGGATGGCTCTCCTCAGTTGGGTAGAGGAGCTTCAGAACAGCCCAGATCCCAGAAAATGGAAGCAGGTCCACTGAGCCACCCAGGAGGAGTGACCCGGCAGCTGCTTCCAGAGACCTCAGCCCACATAAGTAAGGGGGTGGGGGGAGACTGTCAAGGTCTCTCTTCTGTCCCTAGGAAAGACTCTGGGGCTTTGTCAATATTCAGACCCCAGTCACAGTCTGGGCCCCAAAACTGTCATAGAGCAGGGACCCTCCTCACAGCCTCAGGGCAGTGGGGTGTGTCTGTAGTCATCCACTGACTAGAGCACAGACAGGAGAGAAGTCAGAACCTCCCATAAGATGTTGAAAGAATGGAGGTCCTTGTGGGGGTGTTCTAATAATACTCAAAATCTCAGGAAGTCCCAAAACCAGGTCACAGACTGGGAAAATGAGTAAACAGAAAAAAAGGAACCTGACCATAGACAATTACTTTGCTCCCATGGAGGAGGATCAAAATATACACTCAGAAAATGAAAATGTCCAAGCTTCTGTATCTTAAGACTCCAAGAAATATAGAGGCTGGGCTCAGGTTATGACAGATCTCAAAGAAATTTTTGAAAATTAAGTAAGAGAGGAAAAATTGGGAAGAGAAATGAGAGAGATGCAGGAAAAATATGGAAAGCAAGTCAGCAGCTTAAGTCAAAGAGATACAGAAATATGCTAAAGAAAACAACATGTTAAAAACCAGTTCAGGGCAAATGAATAAAAACAATCCAAAACATTAATAAGGAGAAAAATGCCTTAAAAAGCAGAATTGGCCAGATGGAAAAGGAGATAAGAAAGTTCTCTGAGGAAAACAAATCGTTCAAATGTAGAATGGAGCTAAAGGAAGCTGATGATTTTAAGAAACAATAAAATAATACCAAAAGAAAGAAAAACTAGAAGAAAATGTGAAATAGCTTATTGAAAAACAACTGATCTGGAAAGCAGATCCAGGAAAGACAATTTGAAAATTATTGGGCTACCTGAAAGTCATGATCAGGCAAAGAGTCTTGACCTCATTTTTAAAGAATTTCTACAGGAACATTGCCCTGATATCCTAGAAGCAGAGGGCAAACTAGAAATTGAGAGAATCCACTGATCTCCTCCTGAAAGAGATGCAAAGAATAACCCCCAGGAATATTATAGCCAAGTTACAGAACTCTCAAGTCAAAGAGAAAATATTATAAGCAGCCATAAGGAAACAATTCAAATATTGTGAAGCTACAGCCAGGATTACACAGGACCTAGCAGCATCCACATTAAGGTCTTGTAGGGCTTGGAATATAATATTCTGGAAGTCAAAAGAGCTTGGAAGGCAAAAGAGAATCAACTACCCAGAAAAACTGAACATCCACTTCCAGGATAAAAGATGGACTTTCAATGAAATGGGGGAATTTCAAATGTTCCTGTTGAAATGACCAAAGTTGAACAGAAAGTTTGATCTTCAAATACAGGACAAAAGTGAAGCATAAAGATAGTGGATGAGAAGGGTAAATTATGATGGATTTAATGATGATTAACTGCATATATTCCTACATGAGAAAATGATACTGATAATACTCATATGAACCTTCTCATTTATTAGAGCAGTTAGAAGGAGCATATGTAGACAAGGCATAGAAAAGAGCTGAATTTTAAGGTATTTGTAAATATATTCAGACCCTAGTCACAGTCTGGGCCCCAATACTGTCACAGAGCAGGGACCCTCCTCACAGCCTCAGGGCAGTATAGTGCCTTTGTGGTCATCCACTGACTAGAGCACAGACAGGAGAGAAGTCAGAACCTACCATAAGGCCTTGAAAGAATGGAGATCCTTGTTGGGGTGTCTCAATAATACTCAAAATCTCAGGAAGTCCCAAAACCAAGTCACAGACTGGTCATTTTGTAAAAACAGAGTCAATAGATGAAAGGGAAATGTACTGGGAGAAAGGAAAAGAAGAGGTGGAATAAGCTATTTCATGTAAAAGAATCAAGAAATAGTCTTTGCAAACCTATGGGGGGAGGTGAGGGGGGGAATGAGGGAGCCTTCATTCTCATCAGAAATGGCTCAGAGAGGAAAGAACATACATACTAAATAGGGTATAGAAATCTAGAAGAAAAAGGAGAGAAAGGGGATGGGGGACAGGAGTGGGGTATGCAGGTAAAAGTGGAGAGAGTAGATCATGGAAGAGAATAGTCAGATAGAACACATTTTCTGTTTTTTTACTTTTTGCAAGGTTCTGGGATTGGGTGGCCTGACCAGGACAAGGGAGGCTAGATGATTGCTGGGTCTCTGGTGGGATATAGGCTTGGGGCCTCTTGGCTCCAGGGCCGGTGCTCTGTCTGCACCACTTGGCTGCTCCACAGCCCATTTTTGAAGAGAGACAGAGTGAAAGGAGGAAGAAAATATAATAAACGGCAGTGGGGACGAATGGATGGAGGGAATTACAATCAGCAACAGTAACTGTGGAAAAATATGGAAGCAACTTCTGTGATGGACTTATGATAAAGAATGCAAAGCACCCCAGAGATAGATCTGACAGTATCAGAACACAGGCTGAAACACATTTTTTTTTTCTCTTTCTTTCACTGTATTTCTCATGAGGTTTTATATTTTTGTGGAGGTAGGAGGGATTATGTTTAATGTTACAACAAGACTATTTTAGTAACATGTAAGTAAATAAATAAAAAAATAAATGCAAGAAAATGCAAAAGAAACAACAGCAATAACAACAGCTTCTATAATTGACTCTAATTTAATATGCATTGCTATGTCTTCTGGGGAATAAAGATGGATTGGTGATTTCATTGATATAGGGGATTCTCAGATAAAGAAATTTGCATCAACAATGCATGTCAGCAGGTTTTCTGCCATTTTTACAAAGCCTTCAAGAGTGACATAGAACAGTAGGAAGTTAATTAGCTGGCCAAGGTTCATATAGTCTGTTAGATTCAGAGGGGAGACCTGAACACATGTCTTCTTAGATCAAAAGTCAACTCTCTAGTCCCATCAGCAGGTTGCCTATCCAGAAACACATTCCATGAAAATTCAGAATTTTCATCAAAAATAAGTCTTTAATACTATATGTAATCTGGAGCCCAGAATGGTTTTATTAGTTTATTTTTTTTCAAGTTGGAAAGTAGAAGTACAGTAGAAAGTCTGTCGTGTATTCTTATTTTCAACAAAGAGCCAGCAAAGCCCTATAATTACATCTAATTACTTTCCCAAACCAAAATGTTGTTTAGCTTGGAAGAATGGAGAATTCATTGCTAGCAGTGCCATTTGAATTCTTTGACAATAACAAAATGTTTAACAGTGTAAGTAAAGAAAGTCCAATGTACAGCTTTCATATGAGTGATGAAAATTGAACTGTTATAAAGCTCCTATAGCAGATATGTATTTATTTCTAATAGGAGAAATTATGTATTAATTTAGAATGTGAAATAATCAGTGACACCATGGGGTGCTTCAAAGGTAACACTAGGAATCTCAGCTGAGGGTAGAATACAAAGCATCATCACCATCTGGCAGAGTATTGTTTACATATTCTCCATGGTATCTATAGCATTGTTCCCTCAATGCTGTGTGGTAAACAGTCCCACATGAAAACTGTTGGGAAGGGAATAAGGGATCAAATTAAAAACACATACCCAATTTCATTCCAGTATTCTATAAGTAAAACTCTGTGGCCATGGAAAAATACACAAATAGATCTATATACATCTATATGTATTTCTCCATGTATAAGACAGACAATTTTTCAAATAATTTGGAGTCTAAAAACTTGGAGTGTCTTTTACAGTGAGTGAAGATTTTTTTTACTTGCATTTCTCTCTTTTTCACTCATGTTATCTTTGTGCTCATTGTTTCACATTTCTTACCAGTGTATTAGGTGATGTTTTGCCCCATTCTGACTAGAAATGACTTAGAAAAGTTTTTTGTTCAGTGCTAAATTCAAGTTGAAAGTGAATGGAAATCATGCTGCTGAACCTCACTTTGGTCCTCATTCAACTGAGAAAATAATCTGACTGGCCAAGGGAAAAAGAAACCCCATTTAAAAGGCCCTGGGAGAAGAAGGCCATGAGAGGCAAGGCAGTCAAATGGTCTGATTTAGAGAGAGAATTGAAGAGATGAATTGAAGAACAAAGAGTGATTGGAATTCCTGTGTCACAAAGATGGTTCAGCATGAGGCCAGAAGTGAAAAAGAAGTGACTGATTTCAAAGGAGGACACAGTTGGTGCTTCAGATTCATGAGGAATAAGCATGTGTCCACAGACTGGCCCAAGAGATGCCTGAAAGCTATCAGCAGAAAGTCCTTGAATTCCATGACGAATAAAATTTGAGTTCAGTAACTTTATGTAATATGTTTTTTTTTTAATTCTAAGACCCCCCCCCCCCAAATTAAGATGCATCTTATACATGGGGAAATCTATCTATCTAAAGGTCAGTAGGCAACTTCCTTTTTATAGTTGTTCATTTTTCAGTTGTGGCTAATCCCTTGTGACCCAATTTGAGATTTTCCTGACAAAGATACAGGAGAAGTTACCCATTTTCTTCACAAGCAACTTATTTTACAGAAAACTGAGGAAAACAGGGTTAAGTGACTTGTCCTGAGTCCCACAAGTAGCAAGAGGCTGAGCTGAGATTTGAACTCAGGAAGATGAATCTTCTTGACTCTAGGTCTGGTGCTCTGATCAGTCTTCTACCTAGTTGCCCTAATCTAATTTCATTTCTGTGTGAGAAGTACAAAAAGAGAAGATACAGATTTGTAACTGGCACTTTCCAATTAGGCAGTCCTAATGCCACTTGCTGAAAACATGGAGTGCAGTCACCCTTGAGTTAAATACTGTAACACTGACTTCTAAAATGATGCTCTGAAGACTAAAGGGAAGATTGCACATAGGTCAAAATATTATTATATCATAAAATGATGCATACGAGGAACATAGAGAAGAATGGGAAGGCTTATATGGACTGAGGCCGACTGAGATAAGCAGATAAGGACAATAGTGAATACATGTTTATAAGAAAGTAATAGAAAAACAAAATGAAGTTTTTGCTCCAAGGGAAGAAATGTATGTCCCTCATTAACTGGGTGTAGATTATACATATAGACAGAATACTGCTTGTAGTGAGGTAAGACTTTTAACACATACTTTTTTTTGCAAGGCAATAGGGTTAAGTGGCTTGCCCAAGGCCACACAACTAGGTAATTATTAAGTGTCTGAGGCCAGATTTGAACTCAGGGACTCCTAACTCCAGGGCTGGTGCTCTATCCACTGCACCACCTAGCCACCCCTAACACATACTTTTAATGAAGTAGTTTCTTCCCCTTTGTTTAAATGGAAGGCCCATGGAGGAAAGAGTGGGTAAAGCAATGTCTGTGAAGTAAAAATAAAAGCCACAAGCTGAATAGAAATAAATAAAATAATCTCTGTTCTTTGCCATTATAGCAAATTTCATACATATACACCAGAAGAATAAATCAGAAATTAATCTGGCATAAAAGAGAAAAATACAGAGGAAAATATGACCACCCAATTTTCACATGTTTACTTAAAGTATTTTTACTATTTTGAAGTTCTTAGTTGTACCAGGGTTAGAACTCTGTACCTTCAGTCAGGAAAACCTGAGTTCCAGTTCTGCACTTACCAGCTATATGACCATATACAATTCATTTAAACATTTCTTGTTTTGGTTGTCATCAACTGTAAAATGGAGATAATATCACATACATCCCAGGGTTATTGTGAGGGAAGAAGGGAATATTCTGAAAAGCACTTTGAAAACTCTAAAGTTTAATATAAATTCTAGAAAGCATTTATCAAGATTATTATTACACCAATCATTTAGTACTCTATATTTGTAATAATGTATAATTGAGGGAAGGTTAGGTGGTGCAGTAGAAAGAGCACCGGCCCTGGAGTCAGGAGGACCTGAGTTCAAATCCAGAATCAGATACTTGATAATTATCTAGCTGTGTGACCTTGGGCAAGTCACTTAACCACCTTGCCTTGCAAAAACAAACGAAAAGAACAATGCATAATTGATACTAGCTATTTCCTGCATTAATTCAAGGAGGTAGATTTGAATTGTCTAATGTTCATTATTATTTTTTGGTTTTTGCAAGGCAATGGGTTTAAATGACTATCCCAAGGTCACATAGCTAGATAATTATTAAGTGTCTGAGGTCAGATTTGAAGTCAGGTCCTTCTGACTTCAAGGCCGGTGCTTTATCTACATGATACCTAGCTGCCCCTATAGTTTATTTTTTTAATGAAGAGCAAACTCAGAGAAACTAAGTAACTTATTTGCTTTTACATGGAACCATATTAAGATAAAATTTTGGATTCTAGTTTATTATTTATCCATTCCATTGAGATAAGTTATATCCTGGAAATTTATCAGTTAAAATGTCTTGGCAGTCCAGGGATTGTAGACAGAGCACACTAGGTCATGCTTAAGTCACCCATCATTGCAAACTGCTTGGTATGGTGGAAAGAATGTTGGTCTAGCCACTAGCAATCAAAACTTCCAGGGCTGAAATCCAAACTCTGTTATTTAGGAGCTCTGTGTGATCTCAGTAGAAGATACTTTATCTAATCATCACTTCCCTCATCTATCAAATGGGAGTAGCAATCAGCAATAACAATACTAGACACTGAGGACATATTGATCTTGCCAGTAACAGCATCAATCATTAAAAATCATAAGATTATAAAGCTGGAAGGAAACTCAGAAATTTTTACATAAAAGCAGGTTGTCTTGGTCATTTTAAAGAAAGATCACAGGTTACATCAATTTCATTTCTTTATTGTTAGAGTATAGTTTCTCATTAATAATATAAATTTCATATTCAGAATAATTTTATTATATATTACTGTCTGCAGAAGTTTTCCTAGCTTTCATGTTTAGATTTTCATCATTTCCAATATTTATTTTAAAAAACTGTCAGAACAAAATGTTTTTTTCTATTTCTCTATTCAATTTTTTCCCTATGATACAAAGAATATTTTCTCCATTACAACCAAATTGTGTTCATTGTTGGCACTTCTTTTGTCTCTTTCCTGCTACCTCAGTTTTGCTTCCACCCTTGTTTAACTGCCCTTCTCAACTTTGACTTTTATGAGCTATTCTTCTGTACTTAAAGTTAACCTTGGATCTGAAACATTTTTCCCCCTTCTCAATTAAAGCAAATTTCGAGAACTGACTTTGCATGAGGTTTCAATAAAAAACAGACTTCCTGTTGCTCTGGTCACCCACATGGCAAAAAGGAAGTTAAACTGTTTGCTGACATGTCTCTTATGGTTTGGGTTTGGGCCTTCTTTCACAAGGCTGTTGCCAAACACCCAGCTTCCACAGACAATACTTTGTGGGTGGTGACTTCACTGGAATCTGAGAACTCAGCCTGAGAAATATGCTGTAACAACTGGAGACAAATCCTGGTTATGGGAAGTAGAAAAGGACTGCTAGGTCCACATTCTTAAAATGGCAGCAGATATAGTCATTCTAGGATATTGCTAAAGATGGAAAAAATAATAGCTCTCTTCCTGTCCTTGACTAGACCTGTATCCCAGGGCTACTTCCCCTTTCTCTTTAATGTTAACACCATTCTTCTATTCTCCTAGCATGGACATTTTGAGTATCTCCATTAACTCCTCTCTCTCCCTGCTATGATTCCTCATTGAATCATAGATATTTCAACCCAGAAGGACTTTGAAGTTTACCAAAATATGTTATGGGAAATAAACTCTGAGCAAAGAAAGTGAAATGTCTCATCTAAAGCCACAATCCAAATCTGTGAGAGAAGCAGAACCAGAGATACCTAGGAGATTGCTAGGCTTAGAGTCAAGAAGACCCAAATTCAAAACCTGCCTTGGTCTTTCATTTGCCCATCTAGTTGCTTCATATTTCAAATGAGGAGCTTGGCCTCAATGACTTTCACGAGTCTCCTCCAGCTCTAAATCTATGATCCTATGATTCATATTTTTTGACTTGGTCTGGGTCAAGTTCTTTCCAAGGTACCCTTCTGTCTCCAAGCCTTTATCCATTTTTCCTTCACAATCCTTTCCCTATTTTTCCTTTCCTACAGTTTCCCTTGGGGGTCACTTAGGAATTTAATACTACCAAGGTGGTGGAAATATTTGCAGAGATTTTAAACAAATAACAAATAAGTGAAAGTGGAGGGGAGGAGGAGATGGAAATGATAGAGATGATAAGGAGAATAGATAGACTGAGTTTCCACACTAAGGGGAAATCAATTAACTTGCATATAAAGAGACTCCTTGTGACTTCACATCAAGTATAGAAGAAGGAAGACCTATTATAGTGAATGTGACCATAGAGCATGGGAATTATGTCTACTCTTTACTGAGGATTTAAAAGGAAAACCTATTGAGGCTGACACAGGCTAAGTCTTTACCCAGACTATTTTTCTTTTCTTTTTTTAATAATCAAAGATAATTCTTTATTTATTTGGTTTTTGCAAAGCAATGGGGTTAAGTGACTTGCCCAAGGTCACACTGTTAAGTAATTATTAAGTGTCCAAGGATGGATTTGAACTCAGGTCCTCCTGACTCCAGTATCAGTGCTCTATCCACAAAGTCACCTAGCTGCCCCCACACTATTTTTCTTAATATTGAATCCACTCTCCACAAACCTTTGACACAAGCAGTCTTCCCTCTCATATTCTTAATTTACTGCGAGGTGCCTCATCTCTGTTTTATCATATTGTACCTCCAGCAACCCACATACTTTCCTCGACTACAGTCCTTCCTTATCAACAGAGATCAAAATTCTACAAGTTTGACTTCTCAGCAAGTATTTGTTAAGCACTTGCTCTAGGGAAGTCCCTAAGTCAGATTCTCAGTATAAAAAGATACATATGAAACACCCTTGCCTTCAAGAAGCTTACATTTTAATGCTATGCTTTTCAATTTCACTTCAAATTCCTTCTCTATGACAATGATTTTTTTTTGAACAATCCATTATTTGGCTTATCATACTTAACATTAATTGGCACCTAATCATATGCTATCATCCATTATTATTTTCCTTTTCACTTTGAGTATTTCTTTTTAGGTTTTTTTTTTTTTTTTTTTTTGCAAGACAAATGGGATTAAGTGGTTTGCCCAAGGTCACACAGCTAGGTAATTATTAAGTGTCTGAGGTCAGATCTGAACCCAGGTACTCCTGACTCCAGGGCCGGTGCTTTATCCACTACGCCACCTAGCTACCCCGTAAGTATTTCTTCAATTAGATTTTGGCCTTCAGTGCCAGCCCTCCTATGAAACCTTTTCTATGTCCTCCAACTACAAGTTTTCACTTTGTCCTCAAAAATTTTAGACTAGGATAGATCTTTCCTCTCCCTTGATCACTTGTATTACCTTGTATTATACTTCAATCAATCATCCAACAATCATATAGAAGCATCTCTTATATGACATGGATTGTGCCACACATATCCATATACCATATGTGTATTCATGTTATTATATCCATCATATAATACATTCAATATATGCATATGCATATTCAAACACACACAATATCCATTATTAAGAAGCCTAGTTTGGGGACAGATAGAACATCTATATCTGGATACATTGAAACTCCTTTTACTTTCTCAGTAAACAGAGGTCCTGACCACTCTCATGTAATATGGCTACATCCACTATGTGAATGTGTGTGTGTGTGTGGTGCAGTGAATAGAGCACTGGCCTTGGAATCAGGAGGACTGAGTTCAAATCCAGCCTTAGACACTTGCCACTTACTAGCTGTGTGACCTTTGGGCCAGTCACTTAACCTGGACTGCCTTGCATCCCAGGCCATCTCCAGTCTTCCTGATTCATATCTGGCCACCGGACCAAGAGGACTCTGGAGGAGAAAACGAGGCTGGTTACTTAGCACAAGTCCCAAACCACATGCTTTGTCATGGCATCACCTCCTTGATGTCCCAGTCCTCTTCTAGAATAAAGGACAAACATCATGGGGGACAGTAGCAAGGGATGAATACAAATACATGGACACACACACACACATATATATGTATCTAAGGGTTGTGTCATATGCACTCACATGCAAATATATAGAGATATAGATATAGATATATAGATGTCCATATACTTGCACACACACACATACACACACACACATATCACCAGATAGATAGAGTTCTAGACCTGGAGTCAAGGAGACTCCAAGTCCTGAGTTCTCATTTGGTCTCAGACACTTAGTAGCTGTGGGACCCTGTGCAAATTTCTTAACCCTGTTTCCCTCAATTTCTTCAGCTGTAAAGTGAACTGAAGAATGGAATGGCAAATGACTCCAGTATCTTTACCAAGAAAACCCCAAAGAGGTCACAGTCAGGCATGACTGAAAAATGACTGAACAATGATATCTACATGTATATAAGTATATATCCAAATATTCATATAGGTATATATACTTGAATATATACACAGTTATGTATGCATGTTAATATGTATAAATGTATGGTTATACATGCATGTACATGTCAATGTACATCTACACATGCACATCCATAGCACCTAGCAGAGTACATGCCTCCTAGACATGTGGATTGATTATAGAAGTTGTGCTAAACCTTGTAGTAAACCAGGGACTCTCAGAGTTGGAGTTGAGAGAATCGTAGACATATGGCAAACAGTCAGAGTCAAGGTACAGAGATCACAAGACACAACCCAAGAATACTCATGGGGCTAGATCCTAAATGGCAATCTATGTATATATTATATTGCCATTCCCTCCAAGCCAACCACTACCTATACAGTAGAAGATACTTGAGGAGAGTCTGTCCCTTTCAGCTTTGCATTCCCAATTTCCTTGATTGTACTCAGTGTTTTATAATTATGTATTTATTGAAACCCCACAAAATGAGGCTCATCCTTCTTATTCCACATGGCACCTGGATGTTGGTTCTGTACACATTAAGTATTGAGTAGTGTTTCTTAAATGAAAAGTCATATCAAGTATCCCCAACCAAACACATAATTTAACTTCCTTATGGAATATTTTCTATATACTGTGCTAGTCTTCCAAAGAGAAAATATCCACAGTTACTCAGCTACTGCCAGTATGAATATTTGCACCTCAAGTGAACTCATTTCAGTTAATTAGCCCACTATTCATACAAGTCAGTGTTTCATGGACTGTAGGGATTTTACTCAACCCCTCAACCTTCCAAACCCATGCTGGCTCATGATTACTTTCACCTCAGAAAAAGCTTAAAAGAAAACTATTTTGACTGCATAATATGGAATTGAATAACATATCCAAACCTTATTTTCCATTGTTCCAGTCCCAAAAATAAGCCAAACCACCCACTTTTATTCTGGCACTTTAGGCAGAAATTTGTGGTTTCCCCATCATGATCTAAAAACAATAATTCCAATGGCTACAATAGAGAATCATGAGATTAGAACTGTCTCCCGTTCAATCAGAAAGTGCGCTGACCCAGTTTCATTGATGATATGAGGTCAGTGGCAGAACAAGGTAAAGGTGCCCCTTAAAGTAGTTGAATAAGTTCCAATGCTGAACCAATAAGAAAGAAAGAAAAAAAAACCACAGACTTGGAGAATTGGTCCCACTTTTGCTTTTTTGAATAAAAAAAAGAAGTCATAGATCTCTCCTTTCAAGTTCCTCCTTCTGATGTTAGGACTCTCAACAGCTAACTATATCAATACTCTTATCTACTGTTTCAAGTTTTGGCTTAAAAGTCAGAGACCTTAGGTTCACTTCACCAGATTCACTTGCACTTGTTGTCTGTGTGATGTTGGAGGAAATCATTTGACTTCCTTGGGGTTCTATTTCCCCAATTATGAAATGCAGAAGTTGGACTAGATATCCTCCAATATCTCTTGCATAGCTATATCTGTGATCCTATAATATTTTCTACATTTGAAAGAAATGGACTAGACAACAGGAAAGTTTGTTTTCCCAATGATCATTATGTTAAGCAAATGATTTTTAAACTTGTATTCATTTCTTCCCTCCTTTCTTTCAACAGCATGTGTTCCACTTTCAAGATCCTAATTATCATGTCAATATATAGGAAAGGTTTTTTTTAATGATTTATGAACAGATTTGATTGTTCATGCATGTAGTGATAGGCATAAGCATTAATCCAGCATTTTGAATATAAACAAAATATGCCCTAAGAAGGTAAAGAAAATGTCCATCTGCAAAGTTCACCTAAGATGCAGAGTTGATTAGGGAAATCCAGACTTTTTTTTTAAAAGAGCTATAGGAGAATAAGAAAAGTCCCTAAGGGCTTTTTTAAAAATTAAAATGCAAGGAACTGTGCCGATCTGTCAACATTTTAGTAACAAGTAGCTGGAGTCCAAAAAGTCCTCCTTCATTTGTTTGATGTTACTTCTCTGCAGTTAGGCATCAACCACCTAGCAGCAACACAAAGGGGTTCAACTGAGAGACAGTTCATGCTGGCTGAACAGGAAGCAAAGCAGAGCAGAGCAAGCTGACCCACAGTTCCATGAGCCACTGGGGAATCTAGTTAGATGACAAAATGAAGTGCCAACTTCTCAGAATGCTTCCAAGATTGAGTAGTCTGAGTTACCTTAACTCTATTGGGGCACCCTTCTCTTCACTATAAGACATACTGTTTGGATCAACTGCTCCAAGTCTAGCATCACAAGGTTGATTCTACCCATGCTAGAAGAGCTGACAAATGAGGCACAACTGTGCAAAGAGGCAAAATGTTTCCTAAGTCAACTGAATTGGATTTAGCTCAGTCATTAGATCTTTGGAGTTTTTAAAGATTAAATTACTGGATGATTATCACCCTTTAAAACAAAGTCTCTTAGAAGACTAAATAGGTTATAAAATATTCTATTCCCTTCTTTTTGGTAGAATGAGAAAGGGACTCACTGTCATAAAAGATGAATGAATTAATCCCGGGCCATTTCCTTTGCTTCCCATAAAGAATGCCTTCCCTAAATGAGGCAATGGGTCAGTCATGAGGCGCTTACATCAGATAGTCAAGGCAGGGCAGTTCTCAATTGAGAAAACAGTCTGTTGGCACAAGAAATCTCAAAACAACCCAACAGCCCAGTAGAGCTTAAAACAGAGTCGAGCTTTTGCTAGGACAGAAAGTAGAACAATTGATTCTTCCTCTTTTCACTTTTATGAATTCCTTTACATTTTTGAATGTGAACAGAATCAAGATTGTCTGGGGAAAGAGTGAAGGAGGATAGTAAAAGTGGAGGAATGGTCATTTAGCCCATCTTTTTCATAAATCAAAGACCATATTTTTCTTGCTTGCTTATATCTATACTAGCACAAATGGAGCTAACATTTTTTGGCATCTGAGAAAAGAAAATGTGGAAGGCTCATTTATCCTAAAGATATCAATGGAAAGAGCAGGCCGTTCCTTCCAGCTTGCTCCTGAGGTTGACTCTAAAATCTCAATAAATAAACAGCACAACAATATGAATGGAAACAAACAGAAATTGTAATAAAGTGTAATAAAAATATTTTGAAGAATCCTCTATTCAACCATTTGGAAATCTTTTAAGTTGGAAAAAGGTGTGAGAATACATGATTTCATCCTTAGCATGTGAGTGTTATGTCTGCATGGGGAAAATAAAAGGTTCTGAGAGTATCATTCTTCTAGGTTTATTTGACCTTTCTCTTCAGTTTGGACAATGTCAGCATTTAATAAATACTTGTTGAATTGGGTTTGACTGCTGAAGGGATGATTTAGTTGATGTCAAAGGGGAAAAATCACTAAGAGGTTACATTTATGTAGTGCTTTAAGTTTCAGAAAGCTTTGGATCTTTTATCTCTTTAAAACCTTACAACTACCCAGGTGAATCTTTATTATCTCCATTTTAGAGAAGATGAAACCTTGGCTGAGAGAATTTAAATAATTTGGACAGTCATACAGCAAATAAATATCTGAAGCAGGATTTGAACAATGGTTTTCTGACTCCAAAGTCACAAGCTCTGTCTACTCTGTGATCTATAGACTTTTATCCATCACCCTTGAACAGGTTGTATTTTATCGAATCAGAAAGGAAGGAAGGAACAAAGAAGGGGAGAATAAAAGAAGGAAAAAAGAAGAAAGGATGATTGAATGAATAAAAAGCTTATTGTTGGAATGCATATTAAACTACACCATAGGGGCGTCTAGGTGGCACAGTGGATAGAGCACCAGCCCTGAAGTCAGGAATACCTGAGTTCAAATCTGGACTCAGACACTTAACAATTACCTAGCTGTGTGGCCTTGGGGAAGCCACTTAACCCACATTGCCTTGCAAAAAAACAAACAAACTAAAAAAAAAAAAACTGCACTATAGTTAAAGTATATTTGCATTTCACCCAACCTTCCCCTACCCCACACATATTTTACATACTTTCAAAAAAATAGTCTGAAAAGAGTATATGTTAGGTATGTTTATATGTCTCTGTGTGCATACACATATATTTACATATACATGCATATGTACCAATATGTATTGTGGTTATCTTTACCTATCTCTCACACTCTCTTATTCTCATCTCTCCCTTCTAACCTTTTTTAACCTTAGTTAAGCTATAAATTCAACAATTGTGTTCACAGTGTGCTATGTTTCATATCAAACATTGATAAGACAGTGCAAAGAAAATGAAATATTTTCTACCTCCAAGAAACATATATTCTACTAGAAAAAAAAATCCAAAGGATGACTAGCATTTTATGTGATGCACAAAGATTTATCAGAGTATCACAAATAGTTACATCAAGTTAAAAAAGTAAGAATAAATAATGTATACTTCTAAAGATAAAATTAAGTCAAAGAGTAACTTCACAAAGCAAAATGGTGAATTTTAATAAATACCTAAATTTCAAGCTTAAAGGGATGCTAATGTTTTCAAATTGGATTAGTGCAAGCCCTCTGGAAATGGGTGACTCAAGGAGCAAATAGTAATAGGAAAACAAACTATTTAAACAATACTCTGCATTCAGTATATGCTTAATAAACAGACTAATAAAACCAATCACTGAAAGGACAAATAAATATGTAGGTAGGGAAAAACTAAGTCTTAATAAACCATGGACTTTTACTTGAATTCTTAGGAGAAGACCGAAGGTTAGGGGGAGTCATTTCTAAAAGGCCATTGTTTCCATTAAGATATCATTTTCAGAAAAGGGATAAACCACCATTTTGTGCTTAAATTAGAGTTCTACTGAACAAAGGTCTTGGGAAAAATATTTGATCTGATAAAACTAATAAACTCTTTCTCTTGGTGGAAATATATCATATACTATAGAATTCTCATGTCATTGTTAGAGTGGAATTCTATATCTCTTGTGGAAAAGTGGTAGGGGTGCTCTCATTTCACTATATAAAGTTACACAGAATGAACATAAGAAGACGTTTCTTTTAAGCTTTAAATTGGCATTGAATAACAGAATAGATAACATTAATGTGAATGGATAAAAGATCATTAAGTGCTTACTATGTGACAAGAAATATGATCTTTACATTATAATTGGAGAGGAATAACACACAAATGATAGTGGTAATCAGAGTGGGATTATTTGCTTACAATGGGGCAGGTGGAGATTGACAATTCTTTTTATGGAATAATGATAGTATTGATGTGATTACACTTCAAGAAATGAAAATATATTTATCTGTTTGAGGGGGGAGCAAAAGTCGAGTAAAATAAGGAGGTATAGCTATTAGTAAGATGACTGGGGAAAAGTGTGGGTAACTGAAACACCTATGTAGAGGGAAAAGGCAAGAAAACAGGGTTAGAGTTCTAAGGATAAAAGCTTTTACTGTTTGAAAATTGTATTGCAAAAACGTATGTCATTTGAACCTGATAAACATTTTGACTAAATATTTAGGGCCATCATTAAATAGAATTAAGTTAAAATCTCGTTCCATTCTATTCCAACTACTCAGTCCAGAAATATTCCTAGAGTCAAAAAAGAGAAGTTGAAATCTTCCCTCAGAGAATTATTGGTTATATGACTCTGGTCAAGTAATTTAATTTATATCTGCCTCAGTTTCCTCAGTTGCAAAGGAGGATAATAATAATAATGCCCATCTCATAGCATTGTTATGAAGATTAAGTGAGCAAATAACTATAAAGCAATTTGTGCAATGTAAATAACTAAATTTAGTACAGTATTAAGTTAGCACTTAGTAAATGTTAGATGATGATGAGAATGAGGATGAAGATGATGATATTCCCTTAACCCTTCTTCAGTTGTGGACATTTTGCCTCTATACGCCATAGTACTCTCACAAGATGATAGAAGTATTTGTGATATTTCATTATGAATTTAACGCAATAGGAAAGTAGGATTAGAAGAAAGATATTTCTTTTCACTTATCTTCAAAGAGAAAGTGTTTTACAAAGTCTTTCACTTCAATTAAAATAACTTGGCAAGTTCAAAATGGTTCAGTCATGAAACATCTCTGTGGAAAAGGGAGAGCATACTAGGTCTCTTCTAGTATTGAAAAGGATAATAGATGGAAAGGAGATTAAGCTTGTATTGTTTGACTCCAGGAGGATGAATAGGAAGCATGGATATATAGGTGATATTCTGAAAAATTATCTTAACATTTTGTTGAATGCTTATTTAGAGTCCAATATACTAGCAGCATGATGTGCAGTCAAGAAAGGTCATACAGGGCTATGTTAAAAGAGGCCTAGCTTGCAGGAATTGTCAATCATTTCAATTATGTTTAACTTTCCCATTTCAGTTTTTCTTGGCAAAGATTCTGGAGTGGTTTCTCATTTCCTTTTCCAACTCATTTTATTTATGGGGAAACTGAGACAAATAGGGTTAAGTGACTCACCCAGAGTTGCACAGATAGTAACTATCTAAGGTCAGATTTGAAATCAGAAAGATAACTCAGAAAGACTACAGGCCTGGGGACTGATTAGCTTTCAGAAATAAAGGTTAGAAATAGAAATAGATACAGAAATCAAACCTTAGCTAAAGTATTGTGCTCAGACTGAAAAATGTTAATTTCTGAAGATGGAGAGCTTCCAGAGATGGGTAACCAGTGAGATGAAGGAGCTTAAGTTCACAAGCTCTGAAAATGGACCATTTGAAGGAAGCAGGTATATTTAGGCTGGAGAAGGGACTTCTATATTTTTTGTGCATTCCTCTGCAGTGATCTTTAGAAAGTGCAATGACTCAAGTGTGAATATAAATTTAAATAAATTACTAAGAAAATCCCAAGACACCCCACCGAGGTATCTATTCAATCCATGAAGTTTCTGAAACTTCAGGTTTCTGATTGTTTCTTTATTTTTTTTCCATGCACTGGACTGAAGAGTAGAACAAGTATTGATTCAGCACTGTGACATTATCGCAATATATGGTAGACAGATATATGAACAACCTGTAAATAGATTTATTAAATGCTAGAAATGTGCCCTTGCAATTAACTAGACTTTCATATCTTAAAACTGAAAATTGCATTTCAAACATGCACAATAGTAGTAGGAAATGTGACACTTAAGACACAACTTATAAGCTTTAGCTTAAAAATTCCTTATTTGATGAATGAGAGGATTATCCATACATATAAAGTTACAGTGCTTCATTTTTATTTTTTAATAGTCTAGAGCTGTTGGCTTTAAGTAGAAATTCTTCACTTAAAGAATCCAGATAAGGAGAACAAAACATAATAGCATGTTATGTTAAAAGATAAAATTCAAATATAACACAGAAAAGCAAGCATTATTACTCTTTTTCCAATCTCCCAAAACCCAAAGCTTTATCATTGTATTGGTCATTCAAACTTAAATCTAAAAAGACCTTGGGAAGATAATACAATATCAAATATAATTTAAAAAGTTACCAAAACTACTGAATGGATAGAAGGACTTTGTGATACCAACCTTAGAGGGAAACCACAAAGGGAAGTGAGTTGGATTTGTAGTCAAAGGTCTAAACTTCACTCCAAGCTCTGATTTGTCTTCCTTGTATGACTTTAGACAAATTATTTAATCCCTTTGGACATCATATTCTACAACTTCAAAATGGATTAGGTAAATTCTGAGGTTACATCTATCTTTCCTTCTCACATTTTTACTTTGGTTAAGTGGTACATTTTTTCCATTCTCTAATGACAGCATTGCATTCTGCTGGTGATAGCTATTCCAAAGATCCATTAACAATGTAGATAGGACAGATTCCAAAGGAGACACAATTATCTGTTTAACTGATAAATGAAGGTATTTAATGCTGGAGAAGACTGATTAATATGAAACTAAAAAAATAATATTTAAAGGGAAGGAAAGTTCCCTTTAGTGAATTCCATTCCATATTTTATTCTTATTAGCTTTCTTCCTTATATCCTACTTCTCTTTTCCCTATCTTCTACTGAGATCAAGAAACTAAGGGGCTATAACTTTTGAATATCCTTTCAGAAACTCCTATTTGAGACAGAGAGGTCACAGTCAAAAATGGTAAAATCTTAATATGATTATGTTGGGTTAAGGACAGTATTTTAAATTTCTTAAATTTTGTTGGCATAAGGAAGAAAAGCTGGAAGTGTAAGCCTAGAATTTCAAACCTATCTCCACAAAATGTATAACTGAAATTCCAGGAAAATCTTCTTTAATTTCTGTCAGTAGAGTTTCTTCGAAATTAAACTTCTTTTCAATCAATAAAGCTACAGGTTGTAATAAAATAATTTTCATGGGATAGTACTTAACACAATTATATTTTAATATATTATTAAGGTCCTAAGAATCTTTCAGTTTTAGAGGGAGAAAATAACATAATTCATATGAAATAACTTTTTAAAAAATACATAATTCCAAGAATTTTAACCAAATTAAATCAGATGAATACCTGACATTTACATCACACTTGAAGAAGGTTTGAAAAGAGTATTCTGTACAATGTATGTAACATTTAAACTATATAACAACCTTGTAAAATAGATACTACAGAGATTCTGGCTCCTCATTTGTAAAATAAAAGATTCAGTGACATTAAAAGAATTGACCTTAGTTACACAAATAATAACTATTAGAGCTTAGATTTGGAATGCTATCCATTGTGCAACATCTTTCATAATATCCAGATATAATATGGGTAATACTTATCAACCATGAAGTTGTGGCCAGATTGCCAAATTGGAATTTTCAAAAGAATTATGTTCAAAGAATTACTGTGAACGCCACTACATTACTTTATCTCTAAGTCTTTGCTTTTCTGAAAAATAGTCCTCGGAAAGCTACACTGTCTACTTCACAAAGTTGTTCTAAGGATAAAAAAAAAGATAATATATAAAAGAAATTTTGTAAACTTAAAGCATTATATAAATGTTAGTAGTTGTGCTGTTCTTGTTATTTTTATGAAATTCTCATGTTGTTTCTTTCTTTCTTTGAAGGATCATGGTTTCCCCTGAAAGTGGATTATACAATGACCCGGGAGCCAAGATCACAGAGAGCAGTCAGGAGTTGCCTGAGCTCTTCCCAACTTCCTTCCAAAAATATTAAATAGGGCTTCTAAATGACTTCTGGAATAACAGAACCCACAAAAAGACAGAGTGAAACACTTTTTCAGCTCAAGATATCTTAGAAGAGCTTGAAGAAAGGATTTGTCTCACTTAGTTAAAAGACAAGCACAATTCAGCACAGGCAGGGAGGCACTTAACTTCAACAATAGAGGATCATCTGTCCTTGTGTAGCAGGTAAGCTGTGAGACCTTCACCCCCAGCATAGAAGGCATATTGGGAACTTCATAAACCCAGAACAGCAGGAATAGAAAAGTCTGTCCACCCATGCTCAGAAAGGAAACTGCCAGAATGTAACATTCTATCATGGAAAGCCAGTGACAAGACCCATGACCCCCAAGACAAGAAGTTTGGAACAGTACTCCCTGTGCCCCATGAGCAGAACTAATTTTTTTAAATGAGTAATAATACCAAAAAGTTCCCTAAATGTGAATATGAAACTAAAAGCTACTATGGCAACAAGCTCAAAATGCAAACTCAGAGGAAGTCTCAAAGGGCAATATGAATTGGTCTCAAATCCAAAAAGTCTTCTTGAAAGACTTTTATCTCTAAAGAGATGGAAGAAAACTTGGGGAAATAATGAAAGTAATACAGGAGAATAATGAAAAAAAGAGTCAACAGCTTGGGAAAGGAAACACAAAATTTGGTGAGAGAAAATATCTCCTTCAAAATCAAAAATGGTATAATAGAAAAGGGGATACCAAAGATAATTGAAGAAAACAGTTCCTTCAAAACTAAAATGGGGAATGGGCAGCTAGCTGGCAAGGTAAGATAGAGGACCTACCCTGCAGTCAGAAGGGCCTGAGTTGACCTCAGACATTTGATACATGACAGTTGTGTGACCTTGGGCAAGAAACTTAACCCCATTATCTTGTAAAAATAAACAACAAAAATCTAGAACCATGCAACTGAAAGTTGTTGACTCTAAGAGAACAAGCAGCAATCCCAACAGGAAAAAAAAGAATAAAAAATAAAAGAAAATGTAAAATACCTCATTGGGAAAACAACTGACCTGGAAAATTGGACCACAAAAGAAAATTTTAAAAATTATTGGATTGACTTCTGGCCAAGATGGTGGAGAGAAGTCAGGTACTGTGCTAAGGTCTCCTGGTTTCCCCTCAAAAATAACATGAAAGAAAACTCTAAACAGAAATTTGTTCGACAAAACCCAGAAAGAAAAATCTAGGAGAAGACCGCCTACCAACAAGGTCTGTCTCAGGGGACTGTGCGTAAACTGGGAGACAAGAGCAGAGGACCAGCAGCGAAGGGAAGTCAGAGGACCAGCCTGAGTTATGGAGGCTTTGGTGAGTGCTTGGTCCAAGGACCAAATTTAGACACGGAACCTTTGGCTGGGGTTAGGGGGAGCTCTGGGGAGTCCCAGCTAGGCTAGAGGGTGAGTTCTAGCACCCAGAGTTGCAGAGCACTGCTGGAGATCAATCAGGGGCTGGAGATGGAGCTTCATATTTTCAGCAAAGCCCTCTTCCCAGAACACACAGTAGCAGTCCCTCCACCCCCCTCAGGCTCAGGCAAGGGCAGCAGAGTTCCCTCAGCTGAAAGGGAGATTAAACTACGCCCCTCAGGACCCAGGCCACATTGGTCAAGGACAATTCAGACTTGCTGCCACCCCTCACCCACTCCAGGGCTAGGGAGAGGGGCCTCAAACCACTCTAGAGAAAGCAGATAATGTCCCCTACTGGCCAGCCTTTGGAATTACTAAGCCAAGTGAACAAAGCCTCTAGGGTTTTCAAAAGCAAACTTCTGAGAACCAGCCCCTCCCCCAACACAAGATGCTAGGAAAAAGAAAAAAGACCTGCAGAAAGTGGGGGCGGGGTACAATGAAAATTACTTTGAAAGATCCTAATCCAGAGAGATCTAGAACTTCTGAGGAGAATATGAATTGGTCTCTAGGCCAGAAAGACTTCCCTGAAGAAATCAGGAAGGAGTTATAAAATCAACTGGAAAAACTGGGAAAAAGTAACTCAAGAGAAAATTAATACCGTGCAAGAGAAAATTAACGTCTCACAACAATTAAACAAATCTTTGGAAAATACAATTGGAAAAATAAAAAAAATTAGAAAAATTCTCTTCAGATACTCAATTGGGCAAATGCAAAAAAATATAATTCTCTCAAATCCTCAATTGGGCACATGGAAAACTCCTTCAAAAACAGAATTGACCAATTGGAAAAGGAGTTGCAAAAGGTAAATGAATAAAATTCTTCTATAAAAAGAAAGAATGGAATCTCTGGAAATGAATGACTTCATGAGACAAGATTCTGTAAAACAAAACCAAAAGACTGAAAAAATAAAAGAAAATGTAAAATACCTCATCAGCAAAACTACTGAGCTCTAGAATAGATCAAAGAGAGACAATCTAAGAAACATTGGTCTTCTTGAAAAAATTGAAGTGAACAAAAGCCTGGATTTACTATTACAAGATTTAGTGATTAGTGATGGAAAACTTCCCTGATATGGAATAAAAGGGCAAAATAGTTATTTAAAGAATACATTGATCACCTCCAGAAAGGGACGGTAAAATGAAAACACCAAGGAATATTGTGGGCAAATTCTAGAAGTATCAAAAAAAAAAGAGAGAAAATCCTGCAAGTGGCCACAAAGAAACAATTTAAATACCAAGTAACCACAGTAATAATTGTGTAGGACCTGGCAGCAGCAATATTAAGGGATCAAAGGGTCTGAAATGAGATATTCCTAAGAGCAAGGGAGCTTGGAATACAGCCAAGAATTCACTATCTGGCAAAAGTGAACCTTCGCTTGTGGGGAAAAGATGGATGTTTAACAAAATAGGATGCTTCCAACATTTCCTGATGTAAAGTCCAGAGTTAAATACAAAATTTGGACATCAAACAGGAGACTAAAGATACACATGAAAAGGTAAAATAAAGTGGGTAAAGAAAAAAACTGCTATCCAATAACATGTGAACTGGCTGAATCCCTACCTAGGAGAAAGAGTCTAATAACTTTCAAAAATTGTACCTCTATTAGAGAGAATAAACTTAGCCAGAAGTGATGGACACTCACAACTTTTCTGTGACTCAGAATGATTTAAAAAATACCTCCTTAAAAATAATACCCCCTTAAAAAGGGGAACAGTAAGGAAAAAGGAGCAAGAGGGAGAATGAATGGGGTAAATCTCATTATATTGAGAGGTACGAAGGACTTATTGCAATAGAGGGGAAGAAGGGAGGAGGTAAGAACCACCTGAATCTTACTCTCATCAGATTCAGCTTAATACATTGTGGATGGAGCTGTGAGCTCATTCAGCCATTTTGGAGATTCATTTGAAATTATGCCCAAAGGGCAACAAAAATGTGCATACTCTTTTAACCAGTAATTACCACTACTGGTTCTATACCCTGAAGAGATCATGAAAAAGGGTAAAAACATCACTTGGACAAAAATATTCCTTACAGCCTTGTTTGTGTTGGAAAAGAATTGGAAATTAAGTGAATGTCCTTCAATTGGTGAATGGCTTAATAAACTGTCTTATATGTATGTGGTATAACACTATTGTACCTTTAGAAACCAGGAGGAATGGGAATTCAGAGGAACCTGGAGGGATTTGCATGAACTGATACTAAGCGAGATGAGCAGAATCAGAAGAACATTGTACACCCTAACAGCAACATGAGGGTGATGATCAACCTTGATGGACTTGCTTTCCTTCAGTGCAACAATCAGGGACAATTTGGGGTTATCTGTGATGGAGAATGGAGAATACCATCTGTATCCAGAGAAAGAATTGTGGAGCTTGAAGAAAGAACAAAGATTATTTCCTTTTACTCAAAGAAATCCATTATCTTATTAGGTAATTTTGTTATCTCTTATTTTTTTTCCTTAAGCATATGATTTCTCTCTCATCAAAATCATTTTAGATCAATGTATAGCATGGAAATAATGTAAAGACTGATAGACTGCCTTCTGTGCAGGGTGGGGGGAGGGAAGCAAGATTAGGAGGAAAATTATAAAATTCAAAAATAATTATATTTTTTAAGAATGAAAAGCAACTGCTGAATTAATCAATAAAACCAAGTGCTGATTTCATGGAAAAGTCAATAGTATAAATAAACTTTTGGCTAATTTGATTTATAAAAAAAAGAAAGTAAAAAAGAACAAATTATCAATATCAAAAACAAAAGTGGTGCTTTGAGCACCATTGAAGTGGAAATTGGGAACTATTTTGCCAATGTATGTCAATAAATCTGATAACCTAATTGAAGTGAACAAATATTTACAAAATATTCATTGCCATATTTAACAAAAAATGAAATACTTAACTAACCCCTCTTAAAAAAATGAAATTGAATAAGTCATCAATGAAGTCTCCAAGGAAAAAAAAGTCCAATACCCGATGGAATTACAAGTGAATTCTACCAAACATTTGAAGAACAATTAATTCCAATTCTATATAAACCATTTGGAAAAATAGAAGAAGAAGGAGGTTGACCAAATCTCTTTCATGATTCAAATAGGGTACCAATACCTAAACCAGGAATTGTCAAAAACCAAGGAAAAAACATTATCTTCCTAATGAATATTATTCCAAAAATTTTACATAAAATATGAGTCAATAGAATTCAGCAATGTTCCATCAGGAAAATACACTATGACCAGATGGAATTTGTGCTAGGAATACTTGGTTCTATCACTATTAGGAAAACAATCAGCATAATTGACCATATCAATATAAAAATAACAGAAATCAAATGATTTTTTTCAATAGGTGATGAAAAATCTTTTCAAAATATGACACTCATTCCTATTAAAAGTACTAGAGAGCACAGGAGTAAAGGTAGCAGTCCTTAAAGTGGTAAGCCTATCAAAAACCATAAGGAAGATATGTAATGGGGATAAGCTAGAAGCATTACCAATAAGATCAGGGGTGAAAAGAGAATGCCCATCATCACTATTTTTCAGTATTATTCTAGAAATGTTATCTTTAGGAATAAAAGAAGAAAATTGAAGGAATTTGAATAGGCAATGAGGAAACAAAACTTTAAATGATATGGTGGCATCCATCTCTGAGAATCAACTTAAAAACCACTTGAAAAACTTAATAATTTTAGTAAAGTTTCAGGATATAAAATATGAAGAACAAAATCCAGCAACAAGAGTTAGAAAGAGAAATTCCATTTAAAGAAATGGACTGGCCCAAGAAATGTCCCAAGTCAAACACAGAAACTATATGAACATAATTAGAAAATACATTTCCACACAAATAAAATCAGACCTAAGTAACAAGAAAAATATCAGTCACTCATGGGTAGGTGAAACTAATGTAATAAAAATGATAATTCCACGTAAGTTAAATCACTTATTCAGGTACATAACAATCAACTTACCAAATATTATTCTATAAAATTACAAAAAAAATATCAAACTTCATTGGGAAGAAGAAGAAGAAGAAAAAAATCAAGAATATCAAGGGAATTAATGGAAAAAATTCAAGAGAAGGTGACTGAACCATCCTCAATCTAAAACTATAATATGAAGTGACAATCATCAAAACTATTTGATACTAGCTAAGAAATATTGTGGTGGATCAACAGAATAAGTTAGATTCACAAATCAGTAGTAAATAATAGAATATAGTAAGTAATCAACTGTTTCATAAACACAAAGATGTGAGCTTCTGAGATAAGAGTTCACTATTTGACAAAATCTCTGGGAAAACTGGAAAATAATATCACAGAAACAATACTACACACCCTATACCAAGATAAGGTCAAAATGGGTACATGATCTAGACTTAAAAGGTGACATTATAAGCCAGTTAGGGAAGCCATGAAGAGCTTTATCTGTCAGATCTGTAGAAAGAAGATGTTATGACCAATCAAGAAAGAGAAAACATTTTGAAATGCAAAATAGAAAACTTTCATTACATTAAATTTTGCACAAACAAAACCAATTCAAACAAGATTATAAAGAAGGCAGAAAGTTGGGAAATGATCTTTATAATCAATATTTCTGATAAAGTTCTAATTTCTAATAGATATAGATAACTTATTCAAATTTATAAGAATACAAGTAATTACACATTTGATAAATGGTCAAAGAATGTGAGCAGCTGACGAAATTAAAGCTATATATATATATTGCTCTAAAACACCATTGATTAGAAATATGTAAATTAAAATGACTCTGAGTTACCATTATATATATATACATACATATATATATATATATATATATATATATATATACACATATATCAGAATGGTTAATATCATGGGAAAGGAAAATGATAAATATTGGAGGGAATGTGGGGAAACTGGGACATTAATGCACTGGTAGCCGAACCATGAACAGAACTAACCATTGTGTAGAGCTATTTGGAATATTGCCAAAGGGCAATAAAACTGTGCATACCCTTTGATTCAACAATACCACTACAAAGTAGGTATTCCAAAGAGATCAAAAAAAAGGAGAAAGCATCCACATGTGAAAAACATTTATAGCAGCTCTTTTTTAATCTAATTTTTATTTTTATCTTTTGAATGTTTTTGCTTTTTTCACAGTAACAAGTTTTTGAAATTCATATTTTTGTAAGCTTTTGAATTTTCCTTTTTCTTCCTCTCTACATTTCCTATCCCTTCCCCATGACAGTGAGTAATCTGATATATATAACATATGTTCAGTCATGCTTAATCTATTTCCATATTAGTAATGTTGTGAAACAATAATCAGAACTAAGGAGCAAGAACATGAGAAAAAAGAAAGAAAAACATTAAAACAAGTTTTGAAAATTGAAAATAGTATGCTTTTATCTACATTCAACTTCATAATTTTTTCTCAAAGTAGATGGCATTTTCCATCACAAGTCCTTTAGAACTGTCCTTGATCACTGAACTGTTTAGAGGAGATAAGATCATCACAGTTGATCATCACACAATGTTGATATTAATAACGTTTGCCTAGTTCTGAACACCTCACTCAACATCAATTCATCCAAGTCTTTCTAGGCTTTTCTGAAGTCTTCCCCTCATAATTTATTATAGAATGGATAGTAATCCATTACATGTATACACCATAACTCGTACAATCATTCCTCATTTGATGAGTAAATCTCCTTAATTTCTTATTCTTTGTCATTACAAAAAAGAGCTACTATATGTACAAGTGGATCTCCCCCCCACTATTTGTTGGATGAGTTCACAACTCCACCTACAGAATTTTAGTATTACAGTTTTCTCACATGCCCTCCAACATTATTTTCCTTTCTGATCATTTTAGTCAATATTGCAGTCATGAATGCTATTTGAGAGGTGTTTTAATTTGTATTTCTCTAATCAATAATGATTTAGAATATTGTTTTCATATCACTATAGATAGCTTTAATTTCTTCATCTGAAAGCTGCCTGTCCATATTCTTTAATCATCTCTTAATTGGGGAATGACACATATTCTTATGAATTAGGCTCAATTCTCTATATATTTTAGAAAAGTCTTTTATTAGAAACACTAGCTATTAACATTGTCTCCCAGTTTTCTTCCTTTTGCATTCTTTAATGTTCCCTATTCATTTTTGGTCATCAACTTCTCCCTTTTCCAAAGATCTGAAAGATAAACTATCGCCTGTCCTTCAAATTGAATTGTGATATCACTTTATGTTCAAATACTGTACTCATTTCAAACTTATCTTAGTATAGAATGTAAGATATGGGTCTATGTATAGTTTCTGCCATACTGTTTTCCAGTTTTCCCAAAAGATTATTTAAATACTGAGTTATTAGGTCCGAAGCTGGAGTCTCCAGGTTTATCAAACAGTAGATTACTATGGTCATTTACTACTGTTTCTTTTGTACCTAAGCTGTTCCACTGATCTTTTTCTTAGCCTCTACTAGAAAAAATTGATGACTGCAATATTATAAGGTAATTTTTAGATCTAGCATGACTTTAGCAGTTCTTTTTGATAGTTGAGGGGATGACATCTATTTTTGCAGCTGCTTTGTCTGAGATAAGGATTGTTACACCTGTATTTTTCACTTCAGCTAAAGCAACATATATTTTGCTTCAACATTTTACCTTTACTCTATATATGTCTCTCTGCTTCAAATGAGTTTCTACTAAGCAGCATATTGGTTTTTAATCCATTCTGCTATTTGCTTACCTTTTAAGGGAGAGTTCACTCCATTCACATTCAAAGTTATAATTACTCTTTATTGTCCTCCATGCTATCTTCCCTGTGTATTTTTCCCCTTTGCACTTTATCCATATTCCCCAGTATTTTGTTTCTGAATACCACCATCTTCAGTGTGTTTGTCCCCCTATATCCAAACACCTCCCCTTTCTTTCCCCTTTCCCTTTGCCTCTTCTTCCTTCCCTTCCTTCTGTTAGTTCCCCTTTTCCCTCCCCTCCACTTTTCCCTTTTAATACTTAAAAGATAAGTTTCTTAATTTATCTGAGTGCATGTATGTTAAATTTAAGCTAACACAATATTAATCAAAATGTATTAATTTCACTTTTAATTCATTTTTCTTTCTCTTGGGTTTTCTCTTTAGTTCTGATTATTCTTTCACAACATGGGCAATAGAAAAAATATGTTTTACATGATTGTGAAGATAGCTTATTGTTTTGGGAGAATGGGGGGGAACATAGAATAGAAGAAAATTTTACAAAAATGATGAAAGCTATCTCTACATGTGATTGGAAAAAATACTAATATAAAAACAAAAAATAGTAAAATGAATAAAATCAAACTCAATATATAGTCAAATGAATAAACTCAGCATGAAAAAAAAGAGAATTACAAACTCATAAATATTCCAGTTCAATACTGGCAGAGGGCTATGACTCAGCATACTGTAACTAAGAAGTTAACACCAGAAGATCAATCTGCAACCAGTTCTCTAATAGGAAAGATAATTTTATGAAAAATCTAATAGATTAAATAATTACAGAAAAATATTCTGAAATATACATTATTTCTACTGGAATTCATGAGATTTTCATACAACTCCCTAAAGTCTTAGGGAAAAAGATGCAAACTCCTTTGACAAGCAATATAAATAATTTCTCAAAGAAAACTCTTCTTGTTTTTGTTTGTTCCCTTATTGTGCATGCAAATAATTTCCTTATCTGCATTTTAACTTTAATAAGTAATCAAGAACTATAGCATAAAAAATCCCATTATTAAATTAATTTCCAATTTTGTTGACAGAAAATGAAAGTCTGGATATGATTTATCTCTCATGGATATGATTTATCTCTCATCACACCCAATTTGGATCAAGGTACAACATGGAAACAAAATAAAGATTGACAGATTGCCTTCCGTGGGGGGTGGGGGTGGGGGGAGGGAAGTAAGATTGGTGGGAAAATTGTAAAACTCAAATAATATCTTTAATAAAAATTAATTTTAAAAAATAAATAAAAAGAAAAAAAGAATAAAAAAGAAAATGAAAGTCTGGAAGTTGAAATAATGGAGGAAAGGTAGACAAAAAATCTCAAATTCATTTTGAATAAGAAATCAAGAATTTGGCTATTAATCTTATTAACACAATATTTTTAAATGAAGATACATACTAAATATTATAAATAACAAAAGGGATAGTTGGGTGGTACAGTAGATAGAGCACTGGCCCTGGAGTCAAGAGGACCTGAGTTCAGATCTTACTTACCATTGTGGCCTTTGGGCAAGTCCACTAAATACCATTGCCTTGCTAAAAAACCCCAACAAAAAATAAATAATGTAATATAATATAAAATACAAGAAACGATGAATGGTATTATAAAAGTTTACTTTCTACCTAATTTCTCTTGAATGTTAGAAAAAAGTTAATTGATAAACAGTTGATATTTATCTTAAAGCATATTCCTATCTTTAAGAACTAAAATATATAAATGTACTTTGCATAACGTCATGTGCATTGATATTCTGTTTCAGTCGATTGAAAGTGGGCATACTCTCCAAGTAAAAAGAAATAGATAATGGTTCTTACCGACAGATGGGGATATTTTTCTGAATAAAACAAGTTCCACCATTTTTGCAATATCCTATTGGGCATTCTAATTAGGAAAAAAACACAAAGGATACATTTAATTATTAACATCATCAAGAAATAGAAGGAAACATTTGCATTATTCTTTATTACTGGGGCTATTCCTACAATGAAATAAAAAAAGACTCCCTCAAAGTGAACTATTCCTTTACAGTAAAACATGAAAGGACTCTCCTAGGCTACTCTTCTATGCTCTGAAAAAAAATTTACTCAATGGTCCCCTGCTGTCCTGGAAAAGTTCATTCACTTCATATGCCTGAGTGGATAACTATAAGAGGGTAGTCTTTCTGCCATAGGATTATGTTCAAAGTGCTTATTTAGAACATGTCTATGTGACATATTGGGACTCTACATTATTCTTCGGAGCAAGTCATTTCTTTTTTTGAATTCCACACAGTATTGACTATAGGAAAACAGAGAAATGTTACATGGGGGTGACTTTTTCATAGAAAACTTGGCTAATTCATACACTCATGCTCATCTAACTTCTAAATTAACATGTCTAACTTAACAATGCCATATGTTTGCACAGCAATTTTAATTTTCAAAATGCTTTCATGTGTTCTATCTCACTTTAAAAGCATAAAATTCTATTTTATTTTCCAAAGTGAAATTTCAAGTCAGCAACTGTTCTCTTATCGGTTTTGTTCTTTGTGCCCAGTTTACCTAATCTTTGCACTATTGAAATTCCTCTATTGGCAGATAAGCAAGGGGAGCAGTTGTCATTTCACTTCCAGGCATTGAAATATAGGGAATGTTGGCAATCCTTGCTCCCCTTCAACCAGAGAAAACAACTGAGCACACAAGACAGTTATTCCACACCCTCTCAGACCACACCCAAAGTAAACTGCTCCCTAGACCAACTCTGCTTCATTCACTCCCAAACCTCTCTGAGGAACTGAGCAGTATGCTCCTGGTATACCTATTTACTGGACAGAGGAGGTTGTCCAGGGACTTTTCTTTTTATTCCGTCTCAAATGAATTTGCCTTTAAAATTGACTTGACCCCAGGTGGCAAAATTTTTAGTTATAGATATGGTTGATGGATACCCAAGCTTTCTCACTATAATCTTTCCGCGTAACTGAAATCCTTGTTATCTCACCAGATCCCAAATTTTCTTGCTAAATTCTTCAGAGTCCATAGGGATAAACTCTACAAACTTTCTGCCAGATTATCAGGTTTTGTCCATTCATTATTGGCAAAACATTGTTCCGAAGTGTACTGAGAATACATTAACCATTTGGTGAACATGCTGAAGTGATGGGGATTTCTCTAACACATAGGAAATATAAAGGCAAAAAGTCTACCCTCAAGGGGCTCACTTTCTAATGGGGGAAAAGAATATGCAAACAACTCTGAAATAGATACAGTGTTACTGAGAGTTGCACATGGTACACAGAGTCCCTGGCCTCACCAAACTTTGATAGGTAGACCTTCTGGAAGAGAGATCATAGAACAATTTGCAAAAGTGGGAGATTTGAGTAGTGGATAGCAGTGAGAAGTCAAAAATATCCTTAAGGATAATAGGAGAGGAAAATTTTGTGAATGGAATATGTGGGAAAACAATCTGACATATGCCAGAAGAACTAAGCAGTAAATACCAGGGTCATTAAGGAAGAGTTAAAAACTCCAGGAACCAACTTTATTTGTGTCTGACTTCTTTTCTATTTCAAAAGTTTTCTGCTCTTCTGTATTCATTAGAAATATAATCCTGTTAGCCGAATTCAAATAAAGTTACAGAACAGAGGAAATAGAAGCATCAAGGAATCCTGTTCAGCAGATCAAGAATAAATTAGAGGAAATCCCATAGAAGACCTGGGAATGAGAACCCATAATACAGTGAAGATCATTGGGGATTCCCCAAAACAGGAATTTGTTGAGAAAATATTCCTTCCATAATAAAGGATTCAAGAGTTCTGAGGTCTTATTTGGATATGATATTATGTTGCTATGATTTGTCCTACTGAAAACATATTATTTCTCTTTAAATAGTGCTTAACTTTAAATGGGAATCAGCAGGACTTAGTCCTATTCATCAGGCTTCCTGAAACATCTGCAGGTTAACTGCTAAGTAGATATAGTTGCACTGATAAACATCAATTTGAGTATGCTTGCTTTACTGTCATATGAGGACCATTAAAAGTAGTATTTTCTGTATTTTATATATTTTCCTACCTTTTTTATTTCTCTAAGAAGGAATTCTTAATCTATGATTTGGGAATCTAAAAAATATTTTTGATTACATTGAATAGCAATCATTTCCTTTGTAAGCATACTTATGGTATGGTTGATTCTTTTTTTTATCAAAGAAGATCATAATAACATCACTATATTAGAGACAAAGTATAGTATATACGATTATGGCTAATTGGAGCTCAGAATACTCTACCATAGGTCAGGTACAAATAGTCCATGTCAACACCTGGGCTGTTTACTCTAAACTTGCATATGTCATGTTTCCTTTGAGCTGCTTCAATTCTGCATTGCTCATAAGACACAATCCCCTCACTGATAAAGGCACACCATGCTGGGTGGTGCTGTGCCAGTGTCTGCCATGCTGTACAATCAATTCTAAAGTCCTTAAGAGAGACCTTCAAGATATCCTGGTATTACTTATTCTGACCCTGTGTGAATTCTCTATAAAAGTCTTTTTGGCAAGGGCACATTTGGGATTCTAATAACATGTCCAGTCCATTGTAGTTATTCTCTCTGTAGATGTATTTGATAGTCTGACTATTTAGCTCAATAAAAGACCTCAGAATCTGGTATCTTCTCCTGATAGGTGATTCTCAAAATCTCATATATGGCATATACTAGTTTTAAAATACTATTTTGAGGTGTTTCCTCACTGTCAAAGAGTCATGAAATATTTTAAGAAATGGTTCTTTTCATTCTTCATTTAAATGTTCATTATTTTGCTTATTTAAAGAAACATTTGTAAAATGCTTCCATTTTTGTTTTCTGACTGTTTACTTAATACCATTTTGTATTACAGATTATATTTTATATTATAGGGGTGACTGGAACTGTAAATTAATTATTATGGGGAATATCCCATATGGAAAACCCCCCCCCCCCCCACCGCTGCCAGTTCAGATCAGCAATTCTTTTCCAAGTTTGGAATTGTCTGGGTCATTGAGATGGTAAAGGATGAAGTCAAAGATCTGGATTGTTTCTTCACCTTCCTACTTCATCTTGCTTCTCACCAATGTCATTATTTAGCTTCATTGTTTCTTCTAGTATATATTTAGTCTATTGATCAACTTCTCCATCCCAAACAATGACAATTAGAGTAATTACACAAAATATTTCAGTTGAATCCCTTGAGTTATCAAGTAGCAAGAAGTTAAAGGAAACCAGAGGTCCAGCCAACCACATGCAATTTAAGCTTAAATAAAACCTTGTCAAAATACTGTTCCATTTTTTTGTCCTTCATTCTCAAAGAAGATCATGACATCAGGGAGGTGTTGCCATGACAAGCACATGAATTAGATTTGAGTGAGGGGGGGGCTCTGCTAAGTCACCAACCTCACTTTCTCCTCCAGAGAGGAACTCTGGGTCCAGTGTTCAAATATGAATCAGGATGACTGGAGATACCCTGGAGGAGAAGCAATCAGGGTGAAGTGACTTGCCTAGGCCACACAGCAAGGAAGGATCAGTTGTCTGAGATTGGATTCTAACTCCCGTCCTCCTGACTGCAAGGTTAGTGCTCTATCCACTGTATCATGTAGCTGTCCCCATTTATTGTATTTATATTTCTCACAAAAATGCAGTTCTCAAATTACGTTTTAATGATATAATTCATGGGGGGGGATTTAAAATACATTTAACCTGCAACATTTATTCAGTGTGTCTAAGCTTGATATTCTTGTTAATGGTTTAAATATAGAGGTGAAGTGAGACCAGATGTTCACCATCTGTTGTGTGACCACTGTTTTAATTATTTGCTGCTATGAGATATAAATCATTAAATACAAGAGAAAATGACCTTTTTTGATATTTTCAGAAAAAAGACAGTCACCTGATTTAATTTGCATTGATATATCATTGAACAAGTCTCTCTTCATAGTATAAGTTCTCACTTTAATATGTCAGTCTTCTAAATCACATTTTTCTATTTTACCTGCCACAGAAGACTTATATGAATTTGATATAAAGATAAAAATGAAATCAAAAGCAGTTTTCTTTGTCTCACTCAAACTCAAAAGTTTGTTCTATGTAGTTTTGAGAGGGAGTAAATGAAAAAGAAATGAATGATAAAGAAATGAAAATAAAGTTGCATCTCAGGTGACCAAAGCACAGAATGGGGGTGGAGCGTTAATCCAAAGGAGGACCTTTGAAGATAAAAACAGCACTTTAGATATTTCACCAGTGTAGAAAAAGCAAATCTTGGTGTCTAGTTATCAAAATTAATTAAATAAAATGTTAAGTTACTAGTTGATAAGCTGTGATAAAATCTTCCCTACCAACCTTCTTGGCCATGATTTTCTCCTTTGTCTCAGGGTTTCTCTATCCATCCACATGAACTGATAGCACACCTTATTCCCTTTACCGTACATTCAAAATGAACTAATCATGATTTTTATATCAATTCAAAATATTACAACTACCTGATTATGTGTAGATGATCTTCTTATGTATCTAGGAGGCAAATTCAGTGATGAAGAGTGAAGCTTGTTTAGAGTTGATTCAACTTTCCATTTGACTGTTGTTTATTATTGTTGTAGTTGTTTTAAACTTAACACTATGGATAATATAATACTATAATGTTCAAGATTCGAGAAGAAAGGATAAATGAACTATGAGCTATTCTGTAAAAAATTCCAGTCACCAGGAACTGATGAGCTACGTCCAAAGGTCTTGAAAGAATTAACTGAAGTGATTTTAAGTCACTGCCCTTGGTCTTTGAAAGGCCAAGAAGGATGAGACAAATACTGACACATTTGAATATCCAATTTTCATGCAAAGGGAGAGAATATAGATAAAGATATGCATGCAGGCTCTACCTCCCTGGGAGAATATAAGCTTTTGGAAAGCAGGTACCATTTTCTATTATTTATCTTAGTATTTCCATAGGCTAGCATAGTCACTTGGACATAAGAAGAGGGTGTCATCACTAAACATCGTGCCTAGAAAATAGTAAGGATATAATCAATCTCTATCTATCTATCTATCTATCTATCTATCTATCTATCTATCTATCTATCTATCATCTATCTAGTCTATTTGTGTGTTTAATGCTTGATTTATATTGTTGCTTTTAAGGTACTTTTCCTCATAACTTTTTAACAATAGGGAAAGATTGGATTGCCTTAATCTCCTAATTCATCTCAATGTACCTAATCCTTCTGAAAAATAAACTTTAATGTAATTCCTGGTATCTTATTCAAAAATAGAAACAAGGTAAATTGAAATAAAATATTTAAGTTAAATTTCAAATGTCTTCATAGTCTATGAAAAATCTATTCAAACTTTTATCCCCCAGATATAACAGTAAGAGTAGCTATGTTAATTCCTGGGCTATTAAAATAAATATTTTCTGTAGTGAATCTCTTCAGGAAAGACACAAGGGTAGTTTAATGGTCTGGGGAAAAATTAATTACAGGGAATACAATTTGAAGACTAAGATCCTTTTTTAGGCCATTTATCTAATTGTATCCTCAGCATACCAAAATACTTAGATTAATCCATCAGATCCACTCCACTTATTTATAAAATGATGAATTGAAATATATTTTTATTATTGATTTTTATTATCTCCATTATCTCAGAACTCTAAAACCCTAGTTCTGTTCACTATTTGACATATAGTCTAATTTGGATTATTAGGAAGTATGTTTCAGTAGATTTCTTAGAGATCCAGAGAATGACTTCAACTTTTTCAGATAGAAAGAGCTCATGTAACTGAAATGTTTATCTATTTATGAAGAAAAAGAGATAGGAAAGTTTCCGCTACTGAGTTTGGTTTTCTGTTGTAAATTAAGGTTGCATGGTGACATGGACTGGTTTTTGTACTTCCAAAGTCTTGGGGAAAAACATCTCCATTTCTGTTACATGTTATCTGTGTGACCATGGGCAAATTCTGCCATCACCACCCCCCCTTCCTGACCCTTAATTTTCTCATCTGTAAAATGAAGATAATAAGCACTATACTCCTTCAAAAGATTATTAAGAGTTAATCTATGTAAAACTCTTTTTAAATCACTATACTATTATGATTTTTTTATTTAAAAAAGTATTTCTTGTTCCTATTTATAAGTATTTTATAAAAAAGAGATGATTATATACAATTAGCTACCTACCTATTTTAGTTTTTGCCTTTAATAAATGAAGAACAGGAGTAAGATGTGCTGTCAAATCCCAGCTTTACCAACTTTAGTTGCATAATCTTGGGTATGTAATTCAATCCCTCTGGGACTCATTTTTTTCATCTTTAAAATGAAGGAGCTTGGAATGGTTACCTTCTCAGGTCCTTTATAGCTCTATATCTAAATCTTTTCCTCCTGCTACCTCCAGTTCATTACAGCAATTTGCATTCCATTTCAGACTTACTTAGAATATCAGCTTTTATTTTATTTACCCTATGGATTTAATAAAAGTCATTCCTGGTTTCTACTGTAAATGATATTTTAATGAAAAGTAGAATACCTGAGCAGCTGGACTCATCAAGTTGGAAATCAGTGCAGTCAACAAAGCCGTCACAACGTTGGAATGCAGGAACACAGCTATTAGTTGATGGACACATTAGAGAGCCATCCAAACAATGTCCATTTGCTGAAGAAAAATATGATCATAATTATAATTACACTTCTTATTCACTGAGCCTAAATTAATAGATATCTAAATAGCATAGTAAAGCACAGGATTTAAGACTCAGAACAACTGAGTTTCAACCAAAATTGGTCACTTAATATTTGAGGGACTCCGAGTAAGGCACTTAAGTCAATCTTTTGTCCTAAAACTCTGTCTTAACATTGACTTAAGTACCTTACTCAGGGTCACATAAACTGTAAGTCAATCTTAGTCAACTTCTCTCAGCTTCAGTTTCCACCACTGTTTTAAGGATCAAATGAGATTATATGCTACTTTAAAAATAAGGAAGCATTATATAGTTGGCAATAATAATTATAATAATGTTAATCATGACTACTCCACTAAATCTGGAGTTCTTAACTGGGGGGGGTAGTGAATTTATTATATTTTTTATTATTTGATAATAGAATTTTAGGATGATGTTTTACCTTTGTAAGCCATTGTATTTAATTTTTATGCACTTAAAAATACTATTCTGTGAAGGACTCCATAATCGTCATTCTATGAAAGAAGTTCATGAGTAAAAACTATAACGTTTAAAATCTTTAATGAAGGGCCTTTCTCATTAGCATTACATACTATCTCAAAATAAATTTCTTTTTTATGGACTGTCTTAAATATTTACTGGAAGAGGAGAATGAAATTATAGTAATCAGGATGAGGTGAATTTTTAGGATACACACTAGTCCATGCTTCTTCCAATATTTGTTAAGAGGCCAGAGTCATTCTTCACATTTCTACAGACATTAGTAGGTATGTGATTGAACTTCACTTCACTGGCTATCCATTCAAAGACACATGGAATCAGGAATCATAAAAAATAGCTAAGCTACTGACTCCATTCAACTTTGAATAGACAGTGAGGGAAGATATGATCAATGATATATCTTCAACTTGCCCTGGAGCCAAAGTCACCTATGATTACTGAGTGCTTTTAAAATTCAATTTGCAATTATTTATCATATTGATTTTAAAAAATACTTATTAAGTCTGTACTTCATGAATGGTTATATACAGAGCACTATGGCTACAATGGCATTTACATCTTATTGGACTGGTATTACATGTACAAAAGTAATTCAAATGTATATATATATATGTATGTGTATATATATATATATATATATACACATACATATTTAAATTTTATTTAATTTAAGGCAATGGGACTTTCCCAAGGTCACATAGCTAGGCAATTATTAAGTTTCTGAGGCCCTGTTTGAACTCAAGTCCTCCTGACTCCAGGGCTGGAGCTCTATCCTAGCTGTCCCAAATATATTTTTATAAAATATTAATACAAATGATTTCTTATGAAATGAGAAGAGAGTGTTAATACCTGGAAATCAAAGAAGCTGTCATGTAGATGTTGACAACCAAAATATTTTTAAAGGAATGAGGGGAATCCATAGACAGAATTGAGGAAAAAAGCCTTCTAGATGTGAAATACTCACAAAAGAAATGGCAGTGAAAATGAAATGCTATTTATGAGGAGTGATGGAAGGAAAAAGAGACTGGGATAGGCTGCCAATTAAGAAATTATGGAAATAGTCCTGATAAGAGATATAAAGATCTTTAACTAAAGCAAAATTTAGATTGAAGAGATAGGGATGCCTTGAAGGTGAAACTGGAAAGACTTGGTAATTGATTGAATTTGGGGGATAGAGAGAGAAGAAACAATTAAAATTTATAAGTTGGATGGAAAAAAGTGCCCTTAGAAAAACATTCCACTAATTGTGCTTTCTATCTCTAGGGTGAAAGGGAAGGTAAAAAGAGAAATTAACATGATAATTTTGTTGTATATTTGAAAACAATAACAAGTTGTACATAGTAAAAATTGCAATTTCATGTTCCATTGTCTTTTTATTGTACTGTTATGGAAATGCTTGTTTTATTTCCTAAAGTCAAAATTAAATAAATTTAAAATAAAGAAAAGTAGCCCCCCCCCCAAAAAAAAATGTCACCTTCAACAGAAATGGAGAAATCTAGAGGAGGTTTGAGTTTGAGTTCTCTTTTGTATATTTCGTTTCCAGATGCCTTTTGCACATTGGTGTTCAGGTATCCAGATGGCAATTGTTGTATGGGAATGGACTTCAAAAGAGAATTTGTCTTAATATATAGATTTGAGAATCATCTGCACAGAGGTGACAACACATGGAACTTTATGAAACTAACAATGGTCGGGGGCTACAAAGGAAAGAGGGAGCAAGGGAGAAAAAATTGGAGAATAATTGAAATATATTGTAGTCCATATCTAATGATTAGAATATGATAGAAGATAATATTTTAATTTTATAATTTTATCCCTATTATTTAG